>NW_012122820.1:823254-825880 GCF_000951035.1 Colobus angolensis palliatus | reverse complement strand
AAAAAACGCAACCAGAGGCTGGGGCCGGTGGCTCAGGTCTGTAATCCCAGCACTTCAGGAAGCCAAGGCGGGAGGATTGCTCAGGCCCAGGAGTTCAAGACCAACCTGGCCAACATGGCAAGACCCCTCCATCTGTACAAAAAATACTAAAAGTAGCTGTGTGTGGTGACACGCACCTGTAGTCCCAGCTACTCAGGAGGCTGAGGTGGGAGGATCATCAAGCCCAGGAGTCTGAGGCTGCAGTGAGCTGAGACCGCACCACTGCACTCCAGCCTGGGCGACAGAGCGAGACCCTGTCTCAAAAAAAAGACAAAACCATGACCGCAGTGCATGAGCTAACCAGGCCTGTCCACAAAGTTAGGAGAGCGAGCTGCCCTCAGCCCGTCTGCTGTCCACGGGGGGCGCCAGGTGAAAGGGGTCAGCTTACCCGCCTGGGGCTGTGTCCGGTTCTGATTTCACTGCAGTGAATCTGCCCTAAACCAAACGTCAGAAAGAAAAACACGGATGTTCCATCACAACACGAAGAGAGACAGAGACAGGCGCCCGCCCTGCTTTAATGCACAAGCTGGAGAGCTGAGAGCAGGGGCTTCTGCAGGGGGAGGGCGCCCCCGGGCGTCACACACTGCGCAGGGCTCCCCGGATGTGCTCACCACATCACGTCTTCTGTGCTTCCCGCCAAGCACTGGGCCAGGTGGCTGTCAACATCCAGCTGGGTCAGCCTGCAAGGGAGGAGCCACATACTCAATCATCAGCCTAACTGGAGCGGCCGGAAACGACCATCACCGGCCTGGCCAAGGTGTGGCCCCGGAAGCCAGGACAGGCGACTTCCGGCCATGACTCCCCGAGGGTGCCATAGCTGGCATGCTCGGCAGAGCCGCCGGGGACGACGTCCCGGGACTGACTGGGTGGCTTCAACCTAGACTTGGGCCTAGATCTTGCTGGAGGCCAAGTGGCCAGTGTCCCATCAGAGTGACCGTCCCTCACACACCACTGCTGGCGATACACCCCCACTGAGCGGCCAAGTCCACAGGAAACATGTCCCTGTGTCCACCTGTCAGCCACACCCCCCTCGCTCCCCGACAGCCTCTGCCCTCAGACCAGTCCACGGGGCGCCGCTTTGCCCTTGGGCTCTGCTGGTCCCTTCCTGTGGCTCCTGTGCCCCATCTTTATGGACACGGCAACCCTCAAGTCCCCCTCTCCAGACCACAGCTGGACCCCCACTCCCGGGGCCGGCTCCAGCCGCCATCAGCGGCCTCCTCACTCTGGCAGAGCCCACCCAGTGCCTTCTGAAGCCCCCGAGAGTCCCTCAGAGACTTTCCGGCTTCTGCCCATCCTGGGAACCAGCCCCTCCCTCCACAAGCTTTCTCTAAGGCTGCCAGAAGGTCCTAAGATCCAAACCGAGGTCATCTTGTCCCAGGGTTTCCAGGCAGTGTCCTTTGGGTGGAGGCCCTCTGAGATGCCTTCAGACCCCTGCCTGCAGCGGAAGAGCTTTGTCCCAGCCTCATCTGCCCTGTCTGTGAGGCTTCGGCTGCTGAGCAGACATCCAGGCCCTGCAGTGTGGAGGGGCCAACCCGACTGCAGGACAGTGGGGGCTCAGCCTAGAAGCCTCTGGTGGCTTCTGCGTGTGGGCAGGGGAGCAGGGCTGCTGGGTGGGCTGGCACTTGGCAGTGTGAGGGGCCTCAGGGCTGGTAAAATCCCAACGACCGGCCGGGCGCGGTGGCTCACACCTGTAATCCCAGCACTTTGGGAGGCCGAGGCAGGCGGATCACCTGAGGTCAGTTCAAGACCAGCCTGACCAACATGGTGAAACCCCATCTCTACTAAAAATACAAAAATTAGCCAGGCGTGGTGGCGCCTGTAATCCCAGCTACTCAGGAGACTGAGGCAGGAGGAGAATCGCTTGAACCCGGGAGACAGATGTTGCAATGAGCCAAGATCAGGCCATTGCACACTGCACTCCAGCCTGGGTGATAGAGCGAGACTCCTTCTCAAAAACAAACAAACCAAACCCGATGACCAACCCGGGGCCTCACCGCATCCACAGAGACAAAACACAGCTCCAGCTCTCAGCACCCTCACCGGTGCCCAGCTTCCCGTGCACCCACGTGACCCGCAGGTGTCTGAAAATGCATCCAAACAGGACCACGAGAGGACCTTAAGGACACAAAGGACATTCTACACAGTTTGTCAAATCCAGCATGTGACAGTCCTCTGGGTGACCCGGAGAACACCAAGGACGCGAGAAATGGGAGGCCTCCCGGCAGGCAGCTCCACTGCTCAGACCCGCCTCTGCCAGGGCTCCAGGCTCAGCAGGCAGACGTCTGTGCGGGACAGGGCGACGGTTCAAGGCCAAGTCCGGCTGTTAGACCAGACCCTCCAAGCCAGGCGGTCTCGCTGCCGGGGTCCTGTCCGGTCATGAGTCCCGGGGCATCCCAGGGTGGCCGTGCAAACCCTTGTTCCCAAAGACACGGGGCTTGTCTCCCAGCTAGCCTGCCCATGCCATGGCCACAGCCTCGGGCGAGTTCCGTTCCAAAGTACTGGCTCTCCCTTACAATCAAGTGTTCGAATGTGCTTGAAGCATTCCAGACACACCAAGGCCTGGACCTGACTTCACTGACGCCTACTT
>NW_012122820.1:815986-816909 GCF_000951035.1 Colobus angolensis palliatus | reverse complement strand
GCCGCCACCACGCCTGGCTAAATTTTTATATTTTTAGTAGAGACGGGGTTTCACTATATTGACCTCAAACTCCTGGTCTCAAACTCCTGACCTCCTGATCTGCCCGCCTCAGCTTCCCGAAGTGCTGGGATTACAGGCTAGAGCCACCGCGCCCGGCCTTTTCTGTTGTTGTTGTTGTTACTGTTGTTGTTGTTGGCTGCTAACTTTGGACTCCGGTCCCTTCACATTCCCGAGCTGTTTTTGCTTCTAGAAGACCAGGGGCATCAGGCATGGCTGAAGGACCCAGTCTCCTGGCCACGTGACATGTGAAACCTGCGCCCATTAACTCAACCAAAAGTTACCAACCAGCATCATTCACACTGCCCCGGCCCCAGGTGCCTGCTCAGGAGGCCAAGGGCCCCGAGGTCGCCAGAAACGAGCCCAGGCACTGGGCAGTTTGGGTCATCTTCTTAGTAAAACTGGGTTCCATTCCCCTTTACTTAAAAATATATATATAAGTATACGGTGGGCTTCAAAAATAAGAAAAACTATCTCCAAACAAAAAAGATGATCTTCATTTTTAAAACCCATGACCCACTCTCGGGAAGGTGTTCCCATGCTCTGGGCCTGGGGACGCTGGTGCCACCAGCTTCCAAGATGGCCAGGCAGACCTGGGGCCAGTGCTCCCCAGCCTTCCTTCTGCGCTGTGGGCCCCCAGCCTGCCCTGCCCCCAGAGCACGGAAAGCAGGGGGACCCCAGACCCATGACAGCCAGCCACCCGGACATGCCGGGCCACAGCACTGGGCCACCTTTCCACGTGTGAAACAGGGCTTTAAAAACCAGCGCTGGCCGGGCGCGGTGGCTCAAGCCTGTAATCCCAGCACTTTGGGAGGCCGAGACGGGCGGCTCACAAGGTCAGGAGATCGAGACCATCCTGGCTAACA
>NW_012122820.1:807560-814216 GCF_000951035.1 Colobus angolensis palliatus | reverse complement strand
CCCCGCCCCGCCTCGGCCCTGCCTCCTCCCGGCTGCACCCAACAGCTCCCGCCCCCGTTTCCGGCTCTGCGGAGCCGCCTCTCCTCCCAGGACCACTCCAGGAGTAAATAAAGCTTGAAATCCGACGTCGCCGCCACCGTTTCTTTACAAAAGGCGTAGAACTCAAGCTCCTTAACCAAGAAACCAGAAGCGAAGTGACAAAGTCCAGGTGGCTCACTTGGGCCTCAGGGGCCTGGGCCAGGGCCCTGGGGGTAGCTGAGGGGCTTTCTTGCCTGGACCCTGGGCTCTGCAACCTCAAAGTCCGCCACGTGGTGGCAGCAGACGCCCAGGCACCCTCGTGCCACACCTGGCTGTGCCCAGTGCCCCATGGGCCCAGACCACTTGCTTCTCCCTCGGCCCTGCTGGGCCCTGGAGTGGCTGCCACCCTCATGGAAGGGCTGGGGTCTACAGGGATCAGGGTCAGGGGCCCTCGCTAGATGCCACTCAGGGCTCTGGGACTCTGGCAGTTTCAGCCCTGCCCTGCCCCAGCAGCTTTGGGGCCATGCTGGGCACCCCTCCTGCAGGGCTCCCTGGCTGTTCCCACCCCTCACCTGGCCCCTCCCAGCACCCAGTCGTCTGTGCCCTCCCTCCAGAACTCAGCTGTGGGGTCCCGCCCTGAACCCAGGCCACCGGAGCGGCCCACCGTCCTTCAAGTGGCCCTGGCCTGGAGGCCATGGGTTGGTGTTCAGGGAAGAGGTCAGCAGCAGGACCTAGAGTGGGGAGGTGCCCCTCTCCCTGCATGAGTGCTTTTCTTTAGCACACGTTCCTGTTCTAGATGCTGGAGGCCCCCAGCAAAACAAGACCGAGGCATTAACCCCCAGGCCATGCGACTTGAGTGAGCAAATGGAGATATAGTGCTGAGTGCTGCCGGGTGTGGGGTGGGGGCCTGGGGGAGCTGCTGCAGGCAGTGTGGCCTCAGGGGCCCTGTGGGAGGTGCCCTGTGGCTAGTCCTGTTCTCAGGGGAGAGAAGCCCAGCCATGGGGTCTCCACAGCCCCACGTCCACCACATGCCAGGTGCCAGCTGACCAAGAGCTCCCCAACAGCCCATGTCCAGGGCTCCCCGGCAGTCCTGGTTGCCCTGGCTTCAGCTCCGAGCTTCTGGGTCTTTCCTGGAAGTGCAGTCCCAGCCTCCCAAGAAAGGAGAAAAGGCCAGGCCCAGCGGTTCATGCCTGTAATCCTAGGACCTGGGGAGGCCCAAGCAGGCAGATTGAGACCAGCCTGGGCAACATGGCAAGACCTTGTCTCTATAAATAAAAAAATTAGCTGGGCATGGTGGCATGTGCCTATGGTCCCACCTATTTGGGGGGCTAAGGTGGGAGGATCACCTGAGCCCAGGGAGGTGGAGGCTGCAGTGAGCCAAGACCGTGCCACTGCAGACCCCATCTCAAAAAAAAAAAAAGCCGGGTGTGGTGGCTCAAGCCTGCAATCCCAGCACTGTGGGAGGCTAAGGCGGGGGGATCACTTGAGACCAGGAGTTCGAGACCAACCTGGCCAACATGGAGAAACCCCATCTCTGCTAAAAATACAAAAATTAGCCTGGCAATGGTGGCGCAGGCCTGTAATCCCAGCTACTTGGGTAGCAGAGGCACGAAAATCACTTGAGCCCAGGAGGCAAGGGTTGTGGTGAGCCAAGATCACACCACTGCACTCCAGCCTGGGCGACACAGCAATACTCTATCTCGAAAAACAAAAAAAAGACCAGAGAAAGGCCTTTGATGACAAGTGTTTGTTTGCTCAGCTCTCTGGGCCATGCTGGGATGGGGGTGTGATCTTGCCCCTTCCTCTCCCTTCCCTGCTCTGGCTCCCCAACCCCAGGGTTCCACTGTTGGACCCAGGGGTGGTTCCTGCCTCCTCCTCCTCTATGGCCCCCACATGGTCCAGTGCCCTCCTGCCGCAGGACCGGCTGGCCTCCGGATGGGCTTCAAGCCCCTGGGACTCATCTCTTTCCCTGCCTGGGTCCCTTGGGCAGAGCCTGGGAACCTCAGGCCCCTGCCCCGTCCTGGAGGACCATGTGAGGGACACCTGTGTGCAGCTGCTGCTCCAGAACAGGGGCCTTTCTGGGAGGGAGGACCAAGCCCCCACCCCTGGGAAGCCAAACACTAGAGCTTTGCTGGGGTCATCAGCATCCTTCCGGCCCTTCCTGGCTCCCGCATGTAGGTGCCCTGGCCACTGGGCCCAAGAGGGGCAAAGCAAAGCAGGAGCAGGGAGGGGTCTCAAGTGGCCCAGAGCCAGGACACCTGCGCTGCCCGGCTGGCACGGGCTGCTTGGGAAGCTCTTGCTGCAGGTGCCCCAAGGCTAGGAGGCAGGAGCCTGATGAGCCTGCAGGGGACCTCAGGGCTGACTGAGCCTGGCTCCGGCCTGCAGCACCGAAGGTGGGGGGCCCCCATCCCCTTTGGTCTTAGTCACCCCAGTGGGCCTCATTTACCCTTGGCCACCAGGGAAGAGGAGCCGGGGCCCCATGCCAGTGCCATGTGGCAGAAAGCAGGGCCTCTGGGCCTGGTGCTTTGGGGACGCAGAGGCAGCACAACGTGTCACGGTTGTCCTCCTGGGGGCTCTTCCCCTCTGGTTTATCTGCTGCTCTGGATTAATTTCCCCTCCTCCCATGTCACCACAGGGGAGGGGGCAGTGGGGCAGGCCCCTGTGACCTACAGCCAGGGATAAGTCCACAGAGAAAGGCGCTGGGCTGACCTCTGCTCTGGGCACATGGTGGGTGCCTCCACTTGTCAGGAAGCCTGACCCCCAATCCCCTCCCTCCTGACAGCTCTCCCGACAGCTGCCTGCCAGCCAAGGGCCTGGAAGGGGACCAGCCGCTCGAGACTCTCAAGACAAGGAAGTGTGTTCGCCTCCAACACACACACCTCGTCCCGCCTGTCCCCACGTTATCAGCAGACACAGTGGTGCTGGTGCTGGTGCTGGTGGAAGTTTCAAAGCTGAGCCTGGTGAAAAGTTGAGCTGCTGCTGTGGTGACAGGGAGTTTTGCTTTATTGGAAAATAATTTCTGGTTGGAACTGACACGTGCAGTGTGGAAATGAGTTTTTGCTAAGCCGAAATTCATGTTTACAAAAGAATGTGTCAGCCGTGGGAGTTTGCACCCCAGGCAGAGCAGAAGGTGCTCAAGTGCGGAGCCGCCCGTCTCGTACTGCCACACCTGCAGACCGGTGGGCGAGGAGGCCCCTTACCCTCTGTGGCATAAAAGGACGCATTTGTGGATGATGAATCAGGCCCCAGCCCACTGAGCTGGTTTCAGAAGCCCGGTGAGGTCTGCTGGTCGCAGGTCAGGGAGCCAGCCCTCTCCAACTCCTTCTGCCACGAAGGAACAAGTATCCCAGCCACTGGCATCCTCAGAGTCACCTGGATGATCGTCTCTGCCCAGCGCTGACACCCTGCAAATCAGGCTAAGACAGCAGCCTGGAGGCTGGCAGGCCTAAGCAGCCCGATGGCAGTGCACCCTCCCAGTTTCCCAGTGAGACTTGTGGCCAACAGGCACCCTGGGTACATGCTGAAGGCACTGGGCTGTCTCCACCCCTTCCCACGTGGCAAAACGGCCCGGCGCCCAAGCACAGTGCCCTGGCAATGCTCGCCTGCTGGCAACGACGGCCAAAAGGCCCGGGCAGCCTTCCGACGCAGCCAGGAAGTGGGCTGTGCTCCGCCACACCTGCTGGCCCATGGATGCCAGGCAGGCACGCCAGGCAGGCACGCCCGCCTGTAGCCAGATGTGGTGGCATTTACGGGATACAGGAGTGCCAGGCAGATAGGCTGTGTGAGACAGTTGCCTGGGAAACATCACTAGATCCTTGGGGCAGCAGGGCAGGTGCTCGGGCCCACACACGGGTGCGAGAGTAGGGGTGTGCCTTGGTGCCCCTGGGCACCCACAGCCTCAGTGGTGGGGTCATGGCACAGATCCGCCCCTGACCCCAAGAGCCGGAAAGCCAGGAGTAGCTGGGGAGGGCCCTGGCCCGGGAGACAGTGGTCCTGTTTCTGAACCCCACGCCAGCATCCCCCACCAGACAGGGCCAGCTGCCCTCTCTCAAAGTCCCCAGCACCCCTTCAAGCACTCTCCTGTTCACACCCTCCCACAGCCTGTCCTCTCTCCCCATGTGTCAGGCTCAGCCCCCTGCCCCCTCAGCCCCCAGCCAGGGGCGGGCTTTTGTCAGCCCCAGACCCTGCTCTGACGTCCCCTCCCCAGAGAAGCTTCCCCAGCCCAGCCCAGCCCAGCCCAGGCTTCTCTCTCCACCCCACTACCCTGCTGGGAAATTGTGAGCTCAGATGCTGGTTGGTCTTCCCAGGAGGGCGGTCCTGTGTGCTCTGTTCCCTGGGAAGCCTCGCAGAGTGCTTGGCACCAAGGAGCCGGTCAGGGAGTGGAGACCTCTCAGGGCACCCCTCCTCTGGGGAAAACAAGTCGCAGAAATCAAGCTGGGGCAGTGCTGCGGGTTGAGCAGTGTCTCCGAAGACTCATGTCCACCTGAGAAAGTGGCCTCGCTCGGAAGCAAGGTCTGCGCTCATAGAATCACATCAGGATGAGGCGATACTGGGTTAGGGTTGGCTCTGAATGCAGTGTGACCAGTGTTCTTGAAAGAAAAGGAAAATTGGCTGGGTGCAGTATCTCACGCCTGCAATCCCAGCACTTTGGGAGGCCGAGGCGGGCAGACCACTTGAGGTCAGGAGTTCAAGGCCAGCCTGGCCAACATAGTGAAACCCCGTCTTTACTAAAAAATACAAAAATTAGCCGGGTGTGATGACGGGCGCCTGTAGTCTCAGCTACTCGGGAGGCTGAGGCAGGAGAATCGCTTGAACCCGGAAGGCGGAGGTTGCAGTGAGCCGAGATTGAGCCACTGCGCTCCAGCCTGGGCGACAGAGCAAGACTCCATCTCAAAAAAAAAAAAAAAAGAAGAGAGAAAAACAAAAGGAAAATTGGCCGGGGCCAGGGCCAGGTGCTGTGGCTCACGCCTGTAATCTCAGCACTTCGGGAGGCCGAGGCGGGTGGATCATGTGAGGTCAGGAGTTCAAGACCAGCCTGAAAGACACGATGAAACTTCGTCTCTACTAAAAATATAAAATTAGCTGGGTGTGGGTGGTGGGTGCCTGTAATCCCAGCTACTTAGGAGGCTGAGGCAGGAGAATTGCTTGAACCCAGGAGGCGGAGGTTGCGGTGAGCCAAGATCATGCTGTTGCACTCCAGCCTGGGCCACAAGAGCAAAACTCCATCTCGAAAAAAAAAGAAAAAGAAAAGAAGGGAAAATTTGGACAGAGAGTCACAGGAAGGAAGCTTGGGGTTGGGGGTGGTACAGCCGCAAGCCAGGGAATGCCAGGGGCCCAGGGCTGGAAGGGGCAGGAAGCAGCCGCCCAGAGCCTTTAGAGGGAAGGCCACCCTCCCAACCACTGATTTTGGACTCCAGCTGCCTGAACTGTGGCAGGATAAATGTCGGTCGTTTTAGGCTCCCAGTGTGTGGTCATTTTTTCACAGCAGCCCCAGGAGACACGCAGCAGGCTCCCAGCTTTCCAGGCCACCTCGCACCAAGTTCAGCTTGAAAACACTGAGCCCAGCTCGATGCGGGGAGCCCTAGGTCTCCTGTCGACCAAGCCCAGAGCTGAGGAACTGGCTCCCCCATGGGCCGAGAGCTGGAAGGGGGCCCTCAGAGGAGGAGCTGTTGGGCCAGGAAACCTCTGCAGGTGGAGAGGGTGGCCAGGGCCCCCTTGGGAGTCTCCAGGGAAGGTCTGGATTCTCGGCTCTGTAGAATCAGCTTTGTCCCCAGTTCAGCACCTTTTTATGGGAAAGCTGCTGGCTGGAGACAGCCCTTGATGTCCCGAGATGCTGGCTGGTCCCTGCACTTTCCAGGACCCAGCTCCCTGCAGCACACAGATTTCCACTTGTGGTAGGAAACTGTCCTTGGCGCATCCCCTGTGCAGCCTGGCCAGCTGTGAGCTGTGGGCTCCAGCCCTGCTTCGTTTGCTTCAACTTTCTGAGTGACATGCAGACTTTCACAGGGGAACCGTGGGGTGGCTCCGTCCGACACCTCCCTTGCTGCCCCTGCATTGGAAAATAAGGACAGTGGGTGGCCTGGGCCCTGCGCATCCTCCCGAGGGTCAGGGACATGCATGGTGAGCAACTTCTGTAGTCTCGAAGGCACAGCCTGGAAGGACTGGGACGCCTGTGGGCAGGGAGCAAGAAGTTACCACTGGGGGCCTAAGTCTTGTTTGTTCATCTGGTAGAACTGCTGCCTTTTAGAGAAAGGGACCTGGGCGCGGTGGCTCACGCCTGCAATCCCAGTACTTTGGAAGGCCAAGGCGGGTGGATCACCTGAGGCCAGGAGTTCAAGACCAGCCTAACCAATATGGTGAAACCCCATCTCTACTAAAAATACAAAATTTAGCCAGGCGTGATGGTGTACGCCTGTAGTCCCAGCTACTTGGGAGGCTGAAACAGGAGAATTGCTTGAACCCAGGAGGTGGAGGTTGCAGTGAGCCAAGATTGTGCCACTGCACTCCAGCCTGGATGACAGAGAGAAATTCCAACTCAAAAAAAAAAAAAAGAGGCCGGGCGCAGTGGCTCAAGCCTGTAATCCCAGCACTTTGGGAGGCCGAGACGGGCGGATCACGAGGTCAGGAGATCGAGACCA
>NW_012122820.1:804387-807255 GCF_000951035.1 Colobus angolensis palliatus | reverse complement strand
AGAAGAAGAAGGAGAAAAAGAGAAAGTGGCCTGAAAGATATGGCCCAAAAATGGGCTGGTTTTCTTTTTCTCTTTTCCCCTGGGTGCTCCCTTGGGGACTGTTTGGAGAACCAGGCTCCAGGAGGCCCCTGTGCAGACTACTGACTGTCCTGCAAACTCTAGCACTGCGTGGCCTTGGCCTAGGGCTGCTCTCCCCTACCAAGTGCCTGAGGAGGAGGTGACCTCTGTTCCTTCCAGCTATGCCCTCCATATGTGCCACTGGACCCCATCACCACGAGCCCCAGCTAAGTGACAACCAACAACCCTATTTCTGTTTTTGGTTTTGTTTTAGAGACAGAGTCTTGCTCTGTTGCCCAGGCTGCAGTGCAGTGGCGAAATCTTGATTCACTGCAACCTCCACCTCCCGGGCTCAAGCAATCCTCAGCACCTCTTTATTTTTATTTTATTTATTGAGACAGTCTCCCTCTGTTACCCAAGCTAGAGTCTAGTGGCACGATCTCAGCTCACTGCAACTGCTGCTTCCCTGGCTCAAGCAATCCTCCCACTTCAGCCTCCCAAGTAGCTGGGACTACAGGCACAAGCCACCACGGTTAATTTTTTGTTTCGTTTTGTTTTGTAGAGACGGCATGGGATTTTGCCATGTTGCCCAGGCTGGTCTTGAACTCCTGAGCTCAAGCGATCCTCTTCCCTTGGCCTCCCAAAGTGCTAGGATTACACCGCACCAGGGCCCTGGCTAATTTTAATTTTTGTAAAGACAGGGTCTTACAATATTGTCCAGGATGGTCTCGTCAAACTCCTGGCCTCAAGCAATCCTCCTGCCTTGGCCTCGCAAAGTGCCATAGACCCCCATTTCTGAGTGAGCAATTTCCAACTTTGTGGTGTGAGGGATGTCTGACGTGAAGCTCCATCCTCCTCCCTGGGGTCCATCCTGCACTGGAAGCCGTCCTCCCAGCCAGCTGGTGACTGAACAACAGTGCTGTCCATCCGAGTGGGACACTGGCTGAGACTCTCCTCCCCCTCCCATCCCCTTTCTGCTTTTCTCCCTGCCCATGGCCTGGCAACTTTCCCCGGGGCCAGAGGGCAGCCCGGAGTCCTGAGGCCCCAGGAAGCTATCTGGCCGCTGGAAGCAGTGGCCTGATGCCCAGCAGAAGCTCTGAACAGGTCCTTTGCCTGCAACCTAGGTGGAGCCAAGGCATGACTAGGATCCGAACTGGCCAGACAGTGGCTGCCAAGACCAGCTCCGCCCTCCCTTCTGCCACCTTCTTCCCCGCAGCTTCTCCATAGTGGGACAGGTTCTCTGGACACCCCTCCGCCGTCAGGGCCCTCCCATGGCTGCCCTGCCCAGGACTGGGCACAGCCACACTGACTGTTCCTGGCAACCTCACCTGTGCAGGGCACCTTGCTGCTCCAGCTCAGTCCAGCACAGGTGTTCTCACTCTAGGGTTGGCCTGGCGCTGACCTGTGTGCCTGTGAGGGAAGGTGGGCAGCTCTGGAGCTGGTTGGTGCCCCCTGCCTGGGTAGAGGTGGAGCAGGTCCCAGATTTCTCAGAACAACTCCACGATGCAGCTGCGTCTGGGGCCTAAGCAGAGGGGAGATATCAGGCTGGAGCTGGCTGCTGGGCCTGTCCTCTCTGAGCTGCCTCAAATCCCCTATTCCTTGAGCGGCCTTGGAGCCTGGCCTCAGGCCTCAGGGCACCACACCACTTGTCTCCAGGGGACAACCTGTTCACCCCATACCCAGCCCTGTGACGGAGGTGCTGTCTCTTGGCTCCACTTACAGATGGGCCAACTGAGGCCCAGGGCATCTGTCCACTTGTCATGACAGTGAGCAGCCAAGCTGGATGTGAACCCAGGTTTTTGTACACTGCTGTCTGGCAGGGTTGGGGAGGACTTAGTGGCACCCACTGACCTCCCACTGGGGGTCGGGGTCAGGGAGTGAAGTAAGTGCCTGGCTGTCTGAGCACCTTGGGGCAGCCCCTTCAGCCTGGGAGAGCCAGCTCACTCTGGGCAACTGGTGAGGCCAGCTCCTGCCATATCGGGTCCCTACACACCTCTCAGCTGTGAAAGCCCCTTGCTGGCCTCCAGAAAACCTCGAGGATGGCCTCACAGGCCAACACCCAGTGGCTGCACTGCCCATGGTCGCCAACTCTGCAGCACGCGTGTACGGCCAGTGTCCCTCCGGTGTCCCCACGCCCAGGTGCCCGGCTGTTTGTCCTGCCAGCATCGTGAGCCGTTTCTGGCGCTGCCTATGGTCTGCCGTCCTGGCACATACTGAATGGAGGTCCACGCATAGAGGCTGCCTGTGAATCTCCTGCGCCGCCTCTGAGGGATTTGCTCCCTTCTGGGACGTGCCCTGGGGACAGTCAGTTCCCCCAAATAGTGACTTCCATTCTCCACATAATGAGAGCCTTTGGCTGAAGGATTGGGAGGACCAGGAAAAAGCCTCCAGGCCACGTGGGGCGTGACTTGGCGATCGGGGTAGCTCCTGGAGTCAACCTGGACCCGCAACGCCCGTCACAGCTCACAGCCCCGTGGCCTGCTCTGAGGGCCACGCCCGCCGCCAAGCGCCCGGGAACCGGAGAACCCGCAGGACGTCAGCCGGGTGGATTTCCTCCCACTGCCCCTGACCTCACTGCCCAGCGCTTTCGGGACTAGTGGATGATGGACTTGTGCTAAACTGGCTACGACCCCTCCGGAGCGGGGTCCTGGGTAAATCAGCAGTGAGCCGCAGCCTCAGCCAGCCCCTGCCTTTGGTTTCCTCCCGCTCCCGGCTCACAACACCTCTGACCCGAGCTAACTCTCCAGCCTGGGTCCCTCTGCCGGACCCTCCTCCCGGGCACCTCCCCGCCCCGCCCCTCAAGCCCCGCCC
>NW_012122820.1:802115-803816 GCF_000951035.1 Colobus angolensis palliatus | reverse complement strand
AAGCCACGAGCGCAGCGCCTCACGGTGTTCGCCCTTGCTCTGGGCCCGGCGTTCTGCGGGTGCCCCAGCTGCACGGCAGGCCTCAGTGGCATGCCCGGGGGCTGGAAGGCTGAGCCGTCCTCCTCCCAAATGCGCGGGAGACCCTCCGCCACTGTGCCCAGATCGCCGGCGAGGCGCAGGGGGACGCTGGGAAGGGCATCGGGAGACCCCGGGCCTCCTGTCCGCACACCTGTTCGAAGCCTCAAGGTCTCCATTCCTTTTCGGTCTGACCTGAGAGCCGAGCTCACGGCAGGGATGGGGACCCCGGGCTCGAACTGCAGGTGCCGTGCCAATGAGGGCCCAGGCAGGAGAGGGGCGTCCCTGCATTGGGGCGCCATCATCACGTTCGCATGGCCACTCTAGCGTGGCGGGGGAGGGCAGGGCCTTTCCCTGTCAATTCACTTCCCTGTCAATTCACTCAGGGCAGCAATGGTCGATTTCCCGCTTAAACGAAGTGTGAAGGAGGAAGAGAGACCCTGTCTCTAAGGGGCCAGGCGGGGTCCTCCTGTGTCTCCTGCAGCCCTGCACAGCCCCTGTCAGAGGCACCTTCTGTAGAGAGTGGCCCACCCGTCCCAGCCTTTGCCACCGGGCACCCTGTCCCAATTTATGTGTCCAGTCCAATTCCTGGGATCATGGATTGGAAAGCTGTGACAGACGCCCTGGGCTGGGAGGTATAAAATGAAACTGTTCAACTCCAGTGAAAAACAGTTGCAGGAATCCCAGAAGTGGGAAAAGGTCGTTCTGAGCAATTTCCACGGAGTGGGTGTGATTCCGAGACTGAGGCTCCAGGGGCCGGGCTCGGTGGCTCAGGCCTGTAATTCCAGCACTTTGGGAGGCCGAGGCAGGCACTTCACCAGGTCAGGAGATTGAGACCATCCTGGCTAACACAGTGAAACTCCGTCTCTAATAAAAATACAAAAAATTAGTCAGGTGTGGTGGCGGGCGCCTGTAGTCCCAGCTACTCGGGAGGCTGAGGCAGGAGAATGGTGTGAACCCGGGAGGCGGAGCTTGCAGTGAGCCGAGATCCGGCCACTGCACTCCAACCTGGGCGACAGAGCGAGACTCCGTCTCAAAAAAAAAAAAAAAAAAGAGAAAAAAGGTTCTGGGACCCCTGGCCCAGGAGCCCCAGGCCACAGCCTCCTGCCTAGGAGGTGTGGCTCCCCATGCAGCCAGCTTCTTCCCTGCCTCAGGTGTGCGACCTGCACTCTGTCCAGGAGGAGGGGAGACTCTCTTTCCCAGGGGCAAACCCGAAAGCACAGCAAGGTCAAGGGAGGAGGGCAGTTTCCTGTCAAAGTCCACATTTGTGAAAAAACATTGATTGGGCAAAGAGAGGTGCTGTATTCTGGAATGGAGGTGAGCGGGGGGCCAATGAGGGCTGGCCGGTGAGGGGTGGGTGGGTGTGATGTTTTGCCTGGCCCGGTGGAGCCGGGGCCGCAGGTTCCCGGTCTGCTGGCAGAGCTGGGTCCTGGTAGGGGGCAGAGCTGGGCAGGCCCACGTGGCCTGTGCATCCAGGGTGTCTTGTCCCCTTGATCCTTCAGAGGATGAGCCCCCACCCTTTGCCGGCCTTCTTGGGCGTGGTCTGGTAGAAGCTGAAGACCGTCAAAGCCGCTCTCCTGTTTTCTTTTTTTCTTTTTTTTTTTTTTTGAGACAGGGTCTTGTTCT
>NW_012122820.1:791036-801289 GCF_000951035.1 Colobus angolensis palliatus | reverse complement strand
CTCTCCTGTTTTCTAGGTGAGAACAGTGAGCCCGCAAGGTCAGGGAGCTGCCCCCAGGTCATCTGGGCTGTTGGAGATGGAGGTGGCAGATAGAGGCGCAAGAGGAGGCCGGAGAGGAGCCGTGTGCTCCTAATCCCTGGCCCAGCACTCTCCTTCCCTGGCGCCCACTTGGCATCTGCCCCACCCGGGGCCCGGACTCCCACTCACGCACTGGAAACTCCCTGTCTCGGGGCCACACACACCATGCCTGGCAGGCGCTGGAGATGCAGCAGAGCAGACACGGCCACAGGAGTAGCTGTATTTCCTATAGTGGAGAAGGGGACCCTGGCAGGAGCACTGCCCAGCCAGGCACGTGGTGCTCAACCCTATGGGCACTGACCCCACGAAAGGCCAGGGTTTGTGCTGCGGGAGGCCTCTGTTTGGCGAGAGCTCTGTCCTGGCTCCAGTGCGGCGGCCCTCCCCCGGCCTGCTGAAATGGGACCTCATCCCTGCTCCAGCGTCATGGACTTTTCCGGCCTTGGGTTGAGGCCTCAGCGATTCAGGCGGGGCCGTTTTGCTAACACCCGTGTGTGTGTGTGTGTGTGTGTGCACGCGCCTGTGTGTGCATGCGTGCAGGCATGTGATCCTGTGTGTGCCCGCATGCCTGCGTGTGTGTGTGTGTGCACACGCGCCTGTGTGTGCATGCGTGCAGGCATGTGAGCCTGTGTGTGCCTGCATGCCTGCATGTGTGTGTGTGTGTGCACGCGCCTGTGTGTGCATGCGTGCAGGCATGTGAGCCTGTGTGTGCCTGCATGCCTGCATGTGTGTGTGTGTGTGTGCACGCACCTGTGTGTGCATGCGTGCAGGCATGTGAGCCTGTGTGTGCCCGCGTGCCTGCATGTGTGTGCACATGTGTGCGGTGTTTCTGCCCCAAGGCTGGACCCCAAGGCCCGTCTTGGATGCAGGGTGTTTTCTGCAGGGGAAACTGAGGCATGGGAGGCTCAGCCCCATGCCTGGGAGGGTGACTGCCAGCCAGGTGACCTCAGAGCCCCCACTCCTGGGCACAATGGGCACCTGGCCCTGGGGCCTGTGCTTCTTGGCTGCACACAGACCATAGCCCTGGATCCCAGGCCCGGGGTGTCCTCTCAGCCCTGCCTCCCTGGAGTGCACGTTCCCCGGCCAACCTTCTGGTCTCCTTTCTTCCTCTCAACTTTACCCTCTCTCTCTCCCTTCCTCTCTCTGCCCCCCTCCTGGCAAGCGGATTGCAGTCCAAACTTGTTAACTTCTCCCCTGCAGTTGTCCACAGGCCCTTCCAAGTTAAACATTACTCACGGCGACAAGAGTCCGCCGGGCAGCGCCTGGCCTGGAGGTGGACCCGCGTGCAGAAGGTGGTGGGACGGGGTGAGTGCCAGGCCCCTCCCTGCAGCATCTGTGGGACAGCTGCTGGTGCAGGTGGCCCCAGCACCCTGAGCCCATACCTGGGTCCCTGCAGCCTCTTGCCTCGCCCTTTGAAGTCATGAATGTGCCTGTTTATGTAACCCCCATGCTCGGCCAGAGTGGGTAGGCCTGTGGGCAGCAGGGCCCTGGGCGGGCTTGGGAGGGGCCAGCCAGGGGCCCCAGAGGGGTTTGGGCTGGGCCAGGCGAGAGCCCTCCCCTCGGCCGGTCACTCTAGCTCTGTGCCAGGCTAGGGGTGGGACTGGAAACAAAATGCTCAGAAAAAAAATAGCCTCATCTGTTTTGAATCGATTCCGCTTATCGGGCCCTCAGTTTTCCCAGCAGGGAAGTGGAGGGATGGGTAGTCATGGGCTCAAGCACCTCAGGGAGCCCCCACAGCTGGGGGAGGCACAAAGCCCAGACCCCACTCACCGCACCAAGCAGCTGCTCCACCCTTGCCTGCCAAGAGCCTCCCAGGTTAGGAGTAGAGCCCCCCAGGCTGGGTCCCTCAGGGGAGCAAAGCTGGATGTCAACAGCAAACAGGCACAGTGGCCTCCGCCTACCCTCTGCCACCCCACCCCTCGCATCCTCTCTGACCACTCTGTCCTCCACCTGCTGCACGCATCCTGCAGGGACCCAAGCACCGTCCTGCCCCCAGGCCTTTGCGCTGCTGGCCCCGGCCCCGAAAGCTCATCCCTCACCCATTTTAGGGCTGCCGAGATGGACCTCGTAGGAAGCCCCCCTCCAACTCAGCACCTCTCGACTTACCCTTGTCTATTCCTTTTAAGAACATGGACCCCCGTCCAACATAGAACATTTGGAGACTTAATTTTTTATGCTCTCCTAGGGAAGCTGCCAGCTCGGTAGAACAGGAACTCTTTCCGGTGTGTCTGTGTGCTTGCTGTAGGGAGGCATGTAGTCAACTCCACAGAAGAAACCAGCTCCGCACTCACCCACCCAGCGCCCTCCGGGCCCAGCCTCCTGGCCTGCACCCGGGCCCTGTCGGGCAGGACACATCTGGCTGAGCAGAGCTCAGGCCAGGGGCCTCCTGGGGGGTTCAGCGGGGACAGCTGGAGCCTGAGCCAACAGGGGGAGGGCAGCAGGCCGAGGGGCACAAAGTTCAGGGGCGCTGCTTGGTGCTGGTGGCGTTCGGCCACCCCACTTTGTGCAGGGCTATGGGCCGCTCATCCAGGAACTCCACACCCTCCATGTGGAGCCGCTCTCCTGTCCTGCTCACACCCCAGGACCCTTCAGGCTCGCAGCCTCCCAGCCTCCCTCCTGCCTTCTGTCCAGACAGAGATTGTTGGAGGAGGCTCTTCAGTGAACGCACAATGTCCACATCCCTGCTGCAGCCACGTTCCATCCAGGGAGCACAGAACCCGTCGTCCTGGGCACCCAAACGCTCATGGGGCCTCTGTGCCACTGGGCCCCCTCTTGACAGGCCTCTTCCCAGCACCTCACCCTGGAATGCAGCCTTAGGGTGGGGGGTCCTCAGTGGGGGCTGTGCTCTCCAGGCCCCTTGTCCATGACAGGGTCTTGAGGGGCTCTGGAGATGGGCGGCTCACCTGCCTGCCTCGTGCCCAGACCCGCGAGTGTGCCTGCCGGTGTCAGACAGAGGCGAGTTGGGACTTTATCCCTGAAATCAAGCGGGAGGGTAGGAATGTGAGCCTCGAAACCACCTTCTTTCTGTATCGTTTCTGGGAGCAGTGATGTTGGCCAGTGGGATACCTGCTGAGGGTCCTCTTTTCCCATCTGGGTGCTGGTGGGACAGAGAGTGGCTGTGACCTTCACCCAGCCTGTGCTGAGAGCTCCAGCCCCCCATAGCTTCCACAGCCCTGCCTGCCACCTCCCCCACACCAGACCCTGCCCTCCTACCCTCTGTGCCTACTTTGGGGAGGAGGCCGGGGGGGTGGAGCTGATCTAGTCACAGGCCCTGCTTAGGCAGTGAGACCCCAGCACCCCCCCAGGTAAGGGGGCCTCGGGGGCTGGGTGGGGATGGCTCCTCAGGGCTCCTCCTGGCCCTCTGAGGGCTGCGAAACTTTCGAGGCTGCACTTGTCCCTTTTGCAAGGCACTGCCAAGACTTGTGGCATTTCTGTGGGTCTCTGCAAGCACAGCAAAGCACACACATGCTCCAGGGCTGGGGCTCTTCTCCTGGAGGGTGACCCTGGGAATGGGTAGCCTTGCCCACCCAACCTTGGTCACTAGTGGCCATCCAACCCCAGGTGTCTCCATCTTCGGTTTGGGCTGAGGGCAGACTGCAGGCTGGCGTTGCAGAGGCAGCTGGGTAAAGTGTGGTCCCAGACAGGGACACAAGCCCCACAATTGCTGCGGGGGACCTGGGCCTGGGCTTAGGGACTGCCGCCCCTATCCAGACGCCTGATTGGGACCAGGGTGTGGGGCCGGGCCCTGCAGAGCCTGTCTTGCCTGGGCTGGAGCCCTGGAGCTGTGTGACCTGGGGCCAGGGTGTTCTGACAGCCTCACTCTCAGGGGCTGGGTGCCCTTGGGCACTACAGCGGGTGCCTAGCAGACTGCTATAGACCATACCCTGCTCTGGGCGTCTGTGGGCTCCTTGGGCCCCTGCCACCACAGTCACTGCCTCTCTTGGGAGCAAGTTTCTTTTCTTTTCTTTTCTGTTTTTGAGATGGAGTTTCACTCTTGTTGTCCAGGTTGGAGGGCAGTGGCACGATCTCAGCTCACTGCAACCTCTGCCTCCCAGGTTCAAGCGATTCTCCACCTCAGCCTCCTAAGTAGCTGAGATTACAAGTACCTGGCTAATTTTTTATATTTTTGTTAGAGATGGGGTTTCATCATGTTGGCCAGGCTGGTCTCAAACTCCTGACCTCGGGTGATCCACCCGCCTCGGCCTTCCAAAGTGCAGGGATTACAGGCGTGAGCCACGGCGCCTAGCCAAGAGCAAGCTGCTGCTGCTGCTTTTTTGTTTGTTTGTTTGTTTGAGACGGAATCTTGCTTTGTCACCCAGGCTGGAGTGCAGTGGTGTGATCTCAGCTCACTGCAAGCTCCGCCTCCCGGCTTCACGTCATTCTCCTGCCTCAGCCTCCCAAGTAGCTGGGACTACAGGCGCCCGCCACCATGCCCAGCTAATTTGTTTTTTTGTATTTTTAGTAGCGACAGGGTTTCACTGTGTTAGCCAGGATGGTGTCGATCTCCTGACCTCATGATCCGCCCGCCTGGGCCTCCCAAAGTGCTGGGATTACAGGGGTGAGCCACCGTGCCAAGAGCAAGCTTCTGATGCTGGGGCCGCAGGGCGCTTCCCAGGCCAGGCAGGTTGCTGTCTCAGCGCCAGCCTGCAGCCTCCTCCCAGGATCCGGAGCAGGAGGGTGGCTGTCTTTTGCATTCAATCCGCTGGGCTGCTGCAGGGCTCCCGCAGAGCTGCTCCAAGGGGCCAAGAGAAGGAAGGACGCTGCCCCCAAGGACAGACGGGCAAGCTGGAGTCACGGGAGGCCCAGCCGTGGCCCGCAGGCCTTGAGTCTCTGCTTGGGGGAGCATGAGGCAGGTATGGGAGGGGGCCAGGGAAGCCCTGCAGCCCCCCCACCCCCACCCCCGGCCCCAGGCGGCAGTGCCTCCGAGGCCTGGGCGGCAGGAAAGGGAGAGATGACGTCATTGCCGCCTGGAATCTGCTGTTTGGAGGCGTCGCCATGGAGACCGGAAGGCTCAGGGTGGGTAAAAATAGCAAACCCAAGAGGGTGTAAGTTCCAAGAACCCGAGTCTCTGAAAAGCGAGGCATACATGTTCTCGTTGCCTGGAGGACAGAGGGCCCAGGCTGGGAGTCTAGCGGGAGGGGCCGCTCGGGGCTGCTGGCTTGCAGCCACCCGCACGCGGTGTGTCCCTGCCACAGCCACCGAGAGCTTTGTCCCCGCGCAGGGTGTGGCGGGTGTGGCAGGCTCCCAGCAGGAGGCATCTGCAAGCACGCTCCCTTCCTTTGCTTGGGCACCGAAGCCTTTGCCGAGGGCCGCGCTGCAGGGACTTTTCCTTCCTCGCAGAGGGGAAGCAGCCGTGGCCTGTGAGTCGCTGGGCTTCCCAGGCCTCATCCAGGCCGGAACTCCATGCCTCCAGGCGGCTCTGGCGGGGCGGGAGGGACCAGAGCTGGGGTTTTCGCTGCCTGGGCTGAATGCTCTTTTCCTGCCATGCTTTTGGAGGAGGAAAGGGGCGGCTGCCTGGGGAAAGCCTCCTGCACCCCAACCCTGTTCCTCCAGGGTGGTTTTCTTGCCAGGAAGCAGGATTTTCCTCCGGGCCAGGAGGTGGCTGTCCTGCTCCTTCTGGGCTCGGTCCCCGGCAACGCCAGTACACACTGTCTGCACCTCCCTCCAGCTGTGTCCCGGTGTCCTCATGGGTCCCCCCAAGTCCCAGGCCACAGAATACGGCAGGAGGCCCGAGGGCTCTGGGCTGCTCTCCCCAGATGGCTGAGTCCGTGGAGAACCCCTGCTGCCGCGAGGGGCTCCCTGGTCCGGTGCCACGTCCGAGAAACCCTGCCCTGTCTTTGCTCTCGGTGTGGCTGGGGGCTCCTCTCTCCCAGGCCAGGCTGCACCAGGGCTTGGAAGGCACCTTGCGTGGCTTCTTCCTCGCGCCGCACGAGCCTGGGCAGAAGTGTCATTGGGCTCAGGGACCCTCAGAAGGCCCAAAATGACCCAGGAGCCCTCAGAAGGCCCAAGAATAACCTAACAGCCCTCAGATGGCCCAAGAATGACCCAGGAGCCCTCAGATGGCCCAAGAGCACTCTGGGTGGGGAGGGATCCAGGGTGATTCCCAGCCCTGAGAAATGAAGCCCCATTCCGGGAGGGTGACTGTCCCCGGGCAAGGGGTGACCGTCCCTGGTTGGGAGGCGACTGCCCACTACAGCAATGAAAGTTCTCCTGAGCAGCCTGGGGAACCCTTTCCTCCCTCCGTGCCGGAGGCTGGTGGGGCTGAGTCTCTGTCCGCCGCTCCCTGGGTGCTAAATCCTGGAACATCTTCAAAGAGTTTCAGTCCCTTCTCTTCTGCACATACCATTGTTCTCAGGGTGGCAGGGCACCCCCTTCCTCCACCCAGGGCAGGGGGAGCACGGGGTCACCTCTCACGCCCAGACCTCCCTGGCTTCTGGTGGTCTGTGGCTGGACAGGGCGAGGGGATGCAGAGCCCTGTGTAGGGGCCGCTCACTCCCCGGAGACATAGCTCGCATGCCTTATGTAAGTCGTGAGCTCACGCAGAGGGCCTGCCAGAAATGACGGCAGGGGCGGGAGGGGCCTGCTCGGGAAGCCAAGTGTGGCTCAGGCTTACGAGGAGCCGGCCGGGCCCTGCCTTGAGGAGAGAGGGGCCCCAGCCTTTGCAACCTGGGGCTCCTACGCTGTGGCAGGGGATGGGCAGGGCCTGGGACGGAGCGAAGGCCGGGGTGGTGCAGTGTATGGCTAGGCCTGGGGTGGCTGTGCTGGTCACTTGGCCTGTGGGTAAGTGGCCAAGCAGGATGTGGGCCCAGGCTCACCCCACTCCCCCACCAGCAGGCGCCAGCAGGCCCGTGATGTCAGAGGAAGGGGCTTAAGTCACCCAAGACCCTGGGGGGAGCTCTGGGGGCCTTGGAGGGGTGGGTGGGTGGAGGCAGTGCTGTCTCCCCCAGTGCCAGCTGCCCTTCCACCCCCAAACACAGACCAGGGCGGATGCTGCACTGAGGATGGCCCTGAGGCAGGGCTGGACCCAGTGCCCGCGGCTGTCCCTGCCCTTCCTCCCTTCCCTTTTGGAGTCCCGGCCCCACCCCGTGCTTCCCCTCTGCCTGCTGCACAGGCCCCCACACTGTGGCTGGCCCAGCCCAGTTTCACTCCTGGAATGGGACCCCAGGCCCCAAGAGGGGCAAGAGCTTTGGGGAGGCTGTGGCAAGGGCCTCTGGGCAGCACTTGAGGCCTGGGTGACAGCACGGGTCCTCAGGGCAGTGCCCCCAGCCAAGAGCAAGCCATCCCTCCAAACACAGTACCAAAGGGCACCTGGCCTGGGGACCCGTGTCCCGCCAGAGGCAGGGCCTGGCATAGCTGCACCTCACCGGGCCCAGGCCAGCCATTGGCCAGCCTGTTGCTGGGAAGGCAGCCAGCCCCTGATAGGGAAGGGGTAACTGGGAGTCCAACTAGGAGGAAGGGGATGCCGGGACGGGGAGGCCAGCCCTCCAGCCTGAGGAGGGCAGAATACTGGCAGGGGTCCCTGGCAGGGTCTCGGACTGTGCCTTCGAGCCCTTAAGCAGGAGACTGGGATGGGTGGGGGCTCTCTGAGGGGGCCAAGGGCGGTGCTGGGAGCCCAGTGTGGGGCAGACCCTGCTCTCAGGAGGGCTGGCCAAGGGGCCGTGGCCCTAGACAGCGGGTGGGGCTGTGTCCTGCTGCTGAGGGGGAAGGGGGCAAGGGGCGTCCATGCAGAGGCAGAGAGCAGGAGGTAAGGGGCTGGGTTCCTGGGTCGGCTTGGCCTGAGCCTGGAGGCTGCAGCCCCTCTGAGTAGCAAGAAGGTGGCCGTGGGCAGGTGCCGTGGGTGACTGAAGGGTAGGACCTGTGTGAAGGGGTCGCTTGCTGCCCTTGGGACCACTGGGCCCCTGAGGTCTGGCTCTCACACATGCCCTGCCCTCACCTGACCTCCCACCCCGATCAGCCACATGCTCTGGCAGGTCCCGGGTTGCCCTGAGCCTCAGCATGCTCTGCTCTGCATATGGTGGCAATGCCCCCTGGCTCAGCATGTCGAGGGAAAACCAGCCCTGGCATCTGGGTCCCACAGTGCCTGTGATGACTCATGAGGTTCTGCCATTGCAACCAGCAGTGCCACGGCTCAGGCCCCTGGAAAGCACTGTGGGGATGGTCCCCCACTTTGGGAAATGCTGGCTGAAAACTTCTTGTGGGCAAGGACAGCACCCTTCTGTCCCCATTGCGTCCCCTGTGCCCACCTCATGGTGCTCAGTGTTGTGTGCCGGGTCAAGGACAGCAGCCAGGGCCTCGGAAGATGCTGGGGATGCCCTGGCCGTGGCTGGGTCCCTGGCTCTCACTCTGTCCTCACTGTTTGACATGTACCCGCTTCAGCTAAGTCAAGAGTGAGCTCTGGCCCTAGGGTCCCGGGCTCAGTGAAGCGCTGAGGGCACACAGGGAGGTGGCAGTGAATGACTGGGGTGGCGTGGCATGGCTGCAGCCCCAGGTAGCCATGACCAGCACAGCGCACAATCCAGGGCGGCACAGGATGCCCCCAGGACAGGGTCCAGTGGGCAAGGGTGGCAGGGCTGGGTGCCCACACTGACTCTTCAATTCAGCACACGGCCCCCCAGGCTGGGCCTCACCAGTGTTCCCCTGGCTGTCCATAGGCTGTGGACGCATCCTCAGAGCCAGGCTGCGGGCTGCTGAGGGTGCCCAGACCTCTGTGCCCCTCCCTCCCTCGGGCCCATCGTCCTGCTGCGCCCTCAGCCTCCAAGGTCCCTGTGGCGCTGGGCAGGGGCTGCCAGGGGTCTCCTGCAGGAAAAGGAGCCTGAGAGAGCCAGCCTTGTCTCCCTAGCCTGGGACCTGGGCCCGGCCCTGTCATACTCTGGGTGTGAGCCCAAGGTGGGGTTGGATGGACAAATGGCTCCCGGGATGGCCCAATGCCTGGCCCAGGCTGTCCAAGCCTGGGCAGCCACATTGCTGCCCTACCTGGCTTCGTCCCTGTGGGGAGTGGGCAGGAGCTGGGTTCTGGCTCTGAGTGGGGTGGTCGGCCGGGACCTGCTCTCACCCTCTGGTTCCCAACGGCCACAAGGGCAGGATCATCCATGGCCCCCAGGGGCAGGCGCCCTGCTCAGCGCTTCCCATGCATCACCTCAGGTGACCCCAAGAGGCAGGCCCTGGCTCCGGGACCACCGCAGGGAGGCTGAAACACACCTGAGGCCACCTGGGCCCGGTACAGGTCAGGCAGCTGATTTCACAGAAGACCCCATGGCAGGCGAGGGCTCTCCTGGGCAGAGGGGCTCTGAGAGAAACAACAGAAAAGGCAAACAAAACGGAAGGCAGCCTCCTTAGAAAGCCAGAAAATGGGCCAGGTGCAGTGATTCACGCCTGGAATCCCAGGACTTCAGGAGGCCGAGGCGGGTGGATCATGAGGTCAGGGGATCGAGACCATCCTGGTGAACACGGTGAAACCCCATCTCTACGAAACATACAAAAAATTAGCCAGGTGTGGTGGTGGGCACCTGTAGTCCTAGCTACTCAGGAGGCTGAGGCAGGAGAATGGCGTGAACCTGGAGGCAGAGGTTGCAGTGAGCTGAGATTGCAGCACTGCAATCCAGCCTGGGTGACAGAGTGAGACTTTGTCTCAAAAAAAAAAAGAGAAAGCCAGAAACTGCCGGCCAAGTGCAGGGGCTCATGCCTGTAATCCCAGCACTTTGAGAGGCCGAGGCAGGAGGATCACCTGAGGACACGAGTTCAAGATCAGCCTGGCCAACATGGTGAAACCCTGTCTCTGCTAAAAATACAAAAATTAGCTTTGCATGGTGGCATGCACCTGTAATCCCTTCTACTACGGAGGCTTAGGCATGAGAATTGCTTGAACCCTGGAGGTGGAGGTTGCAGTGAGCTGAAATCACGCTGCTGCACTCCAACCTGAGTGATGGAGAAAGATTCTGTCTCAAAAAAAAAAAAAAAGAAAGAAAGAAAACTAGGCTGGGTGCAGTGGCTCACGCCTGTAATCTCAGCACTTTGGGAGGCCGAGGTGGGCAGATCACCTGAGGTCAGGCATTCAAGGCCAGCCTGACCCACATGGGGAAACTCCGTCTCTACTAAAAATACAAAATTAGCCTGGCGTGGTGGTACACGCCTATAATCCCAGCTACTCGGGAGGCTGAGGCAGGAGAATCACTTGAACC
>NW_012122820.1:786148-790246 GCF_000951035.1 Colobus angolensis palliatus | reverse complement strand
GATCTCCTGACCTCGTGATCCGCCCGTCTCGGCCTCCTAACGTGCTGAGATTACAGGCTTGAGCCACCATGCCCGGCCTGTTTTTTGGTTTATTTAACTTCATGCTTATTCCTTTTTTTTTTTTTTTTTAGTAGAGACGGGGTTTCACCGTGTTAGCCAGGATGTTCTCGATCTCCTGACCTCGTGATCCACCCGTCTCGGCCTCCTAAAGTGCTGGGATTACAGGCTTGAGCCACCGCGCCCGGCCTTTGTTATTTATTTTTATTTAATTTTTTGAGATGAAGTCTTACTCTGTCGCCCAGGCTGAAGTGCACTGGCACAATCTCAGCTCACTGCAACCTCCGCCTCCTGAGTACAAGTGATTCTCCTGCCTCAGCCTCCCGAGTAGCTGGGACTATAGGCACATGCCACCATACCTGGCTAATTTTTGTATTTTTAGTAGATGGGGTTTCACCAGGCTGGTCTCGAACTCCTGCCCTCAGGTGATCCACCCGCCTCAGCCTACCAAAGTGCTGGGATTACAGGTGTGAGCCACTGCCCCCAGCCTGTTGTTTTTCGTTTGGAATTCTAGTGTGTTTCTTTAATAGTTACCAAAGAAATACAGATATATAGAGATATATAGATAAAAGAAAGGAAAAAAACCCTCAAAGTTAGTACAGTTTAAATATTGAAACTGTAGATCTGTAGAAACTATTGTATCTGTAGAACTCACCAAGCCCTAGCCCTCCTTTGCTCCTCCATGATGGCCCTGGCATCAGCCTCTTTCAAAGCTTTCAGCCATATTTTTGTCTCAGCTCTCTCCATACTTCTAAATTGTGTGCTCTCGCTGCTCCTTCTCAGTTTAGCAGCTTTATACATGGTGAGATGTTACTGGGGAATGAGGGTTTTGTTCTCATCCAATGCTCTCTGCTGCACCCCTACCATCCCTTCTTCTGGCTTCCCAAATGAGCAATTTCATCATTTTTGTTTAAGTTGATGACTCTATTATAATTATGTACTATAACTCTCTGCTGAGGCAAGTAGTGAACTCTGCTTAGGTTTTCTTTTTGTTTTTCCTGGAGTTAGTATTGGCCTTGCTTTCTTCTTTCATCTGCTGAGTTTCCTCTGTGCCTATGGCCCATCCCACCTACGTCTTCCAACAAGCCCTCCACACAGTGTTTGATCTAGCCAATTGCATCCTACATTCCACTGGTTCCTTGTTTTCCTGGAGCCCTGTGTCCCTCTGTCTCAGTCTGGGCTGGTCACTCTCTGGGCTCCATGTCTAGGCTGGTGGGCAAAGATTTCCATGTCCTCTTCACAGACTGGGACAGACCCTTCTTAGCTCTTATTGTTATGATGGAAGCCCAGTTCCAGATCCCATTCGGAAAGGGTCTGTGGCCATGACTCTGTCTCTCACTGGCCTTAACCAGCAGCCCTCATTGGACATGAGACCAGGCCCAAGCCTTGCATTGGCAGTTTGGTTTCCATTCTTGCTTACCACTGTGACTTGAGTGCTATCTTCATTTCTAGTTCCGCACAGCTCCCTTCCTCGTGTTGTTTTACAGGACATTTAAAAAACAAATCTGGCTGGGTGCGGTGGTTCACAACTGTAATCCCAGCACTTTGGGAGGCTGAGGCAGGTGGATCACCTGAGGTCTGGAGTTTGAGACCAACCTGGCCAACATGGCGAAACCCCATCTCTACTAAAAAAAATACAAAAATTAGCCGGGCATGTGGGCGGGCGCTTGTAATCTCAGCTGCTCAGGAGGCTGAGGCAGGAGAATCACTTGAACCGGAGAGGCAGAGTTTGCAGAGAGCCAAGATCACGCCACTGCACTCCAGCCTGGGTAACAGAACAAGACTCTTGTCTCAAAAAAAAAAAAAAAAAAAAAAAAAAAACCGGGCACAGTGGCTTACGCCTTTAATCCCAGCACTTTGGGAGGCCAAGACGGGTGGATCACAAGGTCAGGAGATCAAGACCATCCTGGCTAACACGGTGAAACCCCATCTCTACTAAAACTACAAAAAATTAGCTGGGCGTGGTAGCACGCGCCTATAATCCCAGCTACTTGGGAGGCTGAGGCAGGAGAATCGCTTGAACTCAGGAGGTGGAGGTTGTAGTGAGCTGAGATTGCGCCACTGCACTCCAGCCTGGGTGACAGAGTGAGACTCCATCTCAAAAAATAAAAAGCAAATCTATTTTACCCAGCACGTGTTTGTGCTTGGACTAGGAAGGGGACCCTGCGCCATCCTGGCTGGAGTTGTAGCAGATGCTCTGGTGTCCTGCGGCTCCCCGGCCCTGCCCTCACAGTGCCCCACTGCAGGACTGGCAGAAGCTTCAGGTTGCAGCCTGCCCGACAGCTCAAGCTCAGCAGGGCCGAATGGAGAATGTGTGCCTCCTCCTCCTAACATTGTTAAAAATAAAATTCGTATTTTGACACAATCTCAAGCTTATAGAAAAGTTGCAAGAATAGTACGGGAACTTTTTTTCCCCTGAAGCATTTGAAGGTTTGTTGCCACATGGTGCTCCGCCACACCCCAAAACAAGGACATTCTCCTACACGCCCCAACACGGCTGTCCAAGGCAGGAAATCACATGGAGTCAGACCCCACTCTGGGCTTTCTGGTTGTCCCAGTTATATCCCTTGCAGTAAAGAGATCATCAGCCTGAGACCACACATTGCACTGAGTTGCCATCGTGTCTTCTGTCTCTGTCGCTCCAGAACATTCCTGGGCCTTTCCCTGACTGTCCTTTGAAGTTTCCAGGCCAGGCTTTTTGGAGAAGATTCCCTGTGTGGCTTTGTCTGAGATGTCCGCACAGAGAGACACGGGTTGTGCATCTTTGGCAGGAAAGGGGCAGATGTGAGGATGTGGTCTGCTCACCCCACCCTGTTAGGTGGGGCAGGATTCTGATTGATCCAGTACCACTGGAGTCCACTGTGATCACTCAGTTAAGGCGGGGTCTGTGTCTCTGCTGGAACTTACATTCTTTTTCCCTTTGTGACAAATTAGCATTTTGTGGGGGAGGTTCCTCCCTCCCTCCCTCCCTCCCTCGTTTCTCCCTCTCTCTCCCTCTCTTTTTTAGAGACAGGGTCTCGCTCTGTTGTCCTGGCTGAAATGCACTGATGCTATCCTAGCCCACTGCAGCCTCAGACTCCTTGGCTCAAGCAATCCTGCCTCAGCTTCCTGAGTTGCTGGGACCACAGGTGCATGCCATCACGCATGGCTACTTTTTGTTATTGTTGTTGTTTTATTTTTGAGACAAGGTCTTGCTCTGTTGTCCAGGCTGGCGTGCAGTGGTGTCATGATGGCTCATGCAGCCTCGACCTCCTGGGCTCAAGGGATCCTCCCGTCTCAGTCTCTCAAGTAGCTGGGACTGCAGGCCTGCACCACCACACTTAGCTAATTTTTAAAGTTTGTGTAGAAGCAGGGTCTCTACATTGCCCAGGCTGGTCACGAACTCCTGGGCTCAAGCAACCGTTCCACCTTGGCCTCCCCAAAAGTGCTGGGATTATAGATGTGAGCCACCACGCTCAGCTGATGCTTTCAAAATATGCAAATAGCTCTTTTTAGTCTTTCAATTCATTAAAATATTTATTTTAATAAATATTAAAATATGTATAGCCTCATGGTTTTCTATTTTATTTGGTAATTATAACTCGTTACTATCATTACAATGTATTAATATCATTATTCGGTCTGATTTGGCAAACAGGGGCTGTGGCTCAGTGCCCTCTCCACGTGGCCTGGGGTGCCTTATGTCTTATCCTCACTCTCTCCCTTCCCGGCCCTGGGGTCAGCCTCTTTTTTTTTTTTTTAAATGGAGTTTTCCCTCTTGTTGCCCAGGCCGGAGTGCAATGGCGAGATCTTGGCTCACTGCAACCTCCACCTCCCAGGTTCAAGTGATTCTCCTGCCTCAGCCATGTTGGTCAGGCTGGTCTCGAACTCCCAATGTCAGGTGATTCGCCCACCACAGCCTCCCAAAGTGCTGGGATTACAGGTGTGAGCCACTGTGCCCGGCTGGATCAGCCGTCTCTTTAAAGAACTCTGGTTCTGGCCGGGCGCGGTGGCTCAAGCCTGTACTCCCAGCACTTTGGGAGGCCGAGACGGGCGGATCAC
>NW_012122820.1:783894-785823 GCF_000951035.1 Colobus angolensis palliatus | reverse complement strand
TGGGCGGATCACGAGGTCAGGAGATTGAGACCATCCTGGCTAACACAGTGAAACCCTGTCTCTACTAAAAATACAAAAAATTAGCCGGGTGTGGTGGCGGGCGCCTGTAGTCCCAGGTACTCGGGAGGCTGAGGCAAGAGAATGGTGTGAACCCGGGAGGCGGAGCTTGCAGTGAGCCAAGATCACGCGACTGCACTCCAGCCTGGGTGACAGAGTGAGACTCTGTCTCAAAAATAAATAAAATAAAATAAAATAAAAATCTTTGTCTCGGGGCCTATTTTTGGGGGAATCCAAAGTAAGACAAAGGTCTTTCTAAAACTTCTACCGGCCGGGCATGGTGGTCTGGCATAGCCTGTAATCCCAGCACTTTGGGGGCCAAGGTAGGTGGACCACCTGAGGTCAGAAGTTCCAGACCAGCCTGGCCAGCGTGGTGAAACCCTGTCTCTACTAAAAACACAAAATATTAGCTGGGCGTGGTGGCAGGTGCCTGTAATCCCAGCTACTCGGGAGGCTGACACAGGAAAATCGCTTGAACCCGGGAGATGGAGGTTGCAGTGAGCCAAGATCGTACCATTGCACTCCAACCTGGGCAACAAGAGCGAAACTTTATCTCAAACAAAAACAAAAACAAAACAAAATTATACTAAGCTGATGTTACTTGGGCAATTTTTATTTTCACATTTGAAGGTTTCTTTCCCAGTAACTGAGCATGTTTTTGTCAATGGTCATCTGTGCCTGGCTGCTACCAGGCCGTCCTTCTGCTTCCTGAGGAGGAGACAGTGGATGGCATTAGGGCAGGGCAGGGCAGGGTGGAGCAGAGCTGGTCTGCAATGCATTTCCCCACCAAGGTTTCTGAGTTCCCTCAAAGCTTGAGGGACCTCTTGCTTTTTTGCCAGTGTCTTCCTCTCTCTGGTCCTGGAGTGCTGTCCAATTCATCTCCACACTGCTGGCTCCTTAAGGTGGGGGGTCTCAACTTCAAGGCCAGCCTCCCAGAAGGCCTTCCCTGCCTAAAGCCAGCCCCAGCCACTCCGGGCCTTTTGGGGATCTGAAGGATCTACCTCCTGTACTAGCAGGTTTGTTGATTGACTGTTGTCTCTCACACCAGAATGGAACCACACAGGGCACAACCTGGTCTCCTTACCCCGATCCCAGTGTCCACAGTGGTAGGAGCTCATTGAGTAAGTGGGCAAACTCATGACCAGCTGTCAGCGTGACCAAGCCTGTCAGCGTGGCAGGGGCCAGGGAGCGAGCTGGGAGGTCCCTGCCTTTGCCCGCATGCCGGGGCTCCTCTGGGCGGGCACCACGTCCGTCCCACCCTATTCTGAGCTGTGGCTGTGCCTGTAGCTTTGACCCGCTGCCTGTCGGTATGGTGGCCTGAGTGGGCGACTGGCCTGAGCAGCTGCTGGGCGGGGCTGGAGGGTGGAAGGTCAGCGGGTAGGAGACATCCCCCACCCCCTTCCCTGCCAAGCTCAGGGAGAAAAGAGGACCCTGATGGCTCCCTCTAGGCGTGGCTGCTCTGACCCTTGGCGGGGTGGGGTGGGTGCCTTCCTCTGGAAGCTCTGACATCTTGGGGGAAGGAAGTCTCAAGAGTCCACAGAGGTGGAGGTAGCTTCAGAGACCAGATGGACGCCCTCACCTGTCCCCACACCCTCACTCTACTGCACGCCTATGGCTGCTTCCCAGGGGTCCACAGTCTGGCAACAGTGTTGGTCCCTGGCCAGGACCCTGCAAAGCCAGAGGCACAGAGGGAAGCAGGGGCTCTGGGTGGGCACTGCCCATGCTAGGGGCCCTGCACAGAGTCCCTGATCTACTAGAGGAGCTGGAGGAATTCTCTGCTTGATTGGAGACACTTCCCAGCAGGCCTGGCTGCAACCACCTTCTTTGAGTTACAATTTGTATGGAATTCAAATCTATATGGAAGGAAGTGAT
>NW_012122820.1:775477-776509 GCF_000951035.1 Colobus angolensis palliatus | reverse complement strand
TTTTTTTTTTTTTGAGACAGGGTCTGTCTCAAAAAAAGGGTGTGTCCCTGTCACCCAGGAGGGAGTGCAGTGGCTCAAGCACGGCTCCCTGCAGCCCCAACCCTCTGGGCTCAAGCAATCTTCCCACCTCAGCTTCTCAAATAGCTGAGACCACACGTGCAGGCCACCATGCCCGGCTAATTAAAAAAAAATATTTTTTTGGTGGACGGGGTCTCATTATATTTCCCAGGTTAGTCTTGAACCCCTGGGCTCAAGCAATGAGCCTGCCTCATCCTCCCAAAGTGGTGGGATTACAGGCGTGAGCCACCCTGCCGGGTTAAATATCCCTTTTAAGGAAATGATCTTCTTACCCAGCTTTCTGATGTGTGAACCCACAGAGAAGCCTGGCCTCCAATTGTGGGGGCCAACAGAGTCAATGGGAAGAGTCAGGGGACAGCGTGGAGTGTGATGACAAGGAGACAAAAACGCCAAGGCAGTGGAGAGAGGGAGTATGGAGCTGCCCTGGGGTCACCTGCTGCTAGGTCCTGGCTCCCTCTCCAGACACCTGCCCTGCCGCAGGTCCGGCCAAGACCTGCACAGGGGCGCTGGGCCGGCTCCCCCAAGGTAGGAACTGCGCCCAGGCGTGCTGGTCTGAGGCTGGTTCCAGCCTCCACTGGGGAAGTGAGGGGCAGGAGGTCTCAGCTGAAAGTCACTCACGTTGCAGTACCCAGGCCAGCTTGGGCACCCCCAGCCCGTGGGGAATGTCTCTCCGCCTCAGGCGAGTCCAGTCCGAGCCCTCACCCCCGCGACCACTGCGTCCCCGAGCCCGCAGGCCTCGCTGGACGCTGCCTCCCCTGGAGACCACCTGGCCGACTGTCCAACTTCGGGGCCCCGGGCTTCCCGCTTCCCGCCCTGCCAGGGCTTGGGTCTCTCCCACTGCGTGGCCAGGCCTGGAGGGCCGACCTGGCCCCGAAAGCCATCTCAGCGCTCCGGGACCCTGGGGCGGAGGGCAGGGGTCTCGCCGGCCGGCCCGCCGGGACCCGCGGGACCGAA
>NW_012122820.1:756861-773576 GCF_000951035.1 Colobus angolensis palliatus | reverse complement strand
CCATTCAGCCGCCGCCGCCCGTGCTGCCCGGTCCCTTCTTCATGCCGTCCGATCGCTCCACCGAGCGCTGCGAGACCGTGCTAGAAGGCGAGACCATCTCGTGCTTCGTGGTGGGGGGCGAGAAGCGTCTGTGTCTGCCGCAGATCCTCAACTCGGTGCTGCGCGACTTCTCGCTGCAGCAGATCAACTCGGTGTGCGACGAGCTCCACATCTACTGCTCGCGCTGCACGGCCGACCAGCTGGAGATCCTCAAAGTCATGGGCATCCTGCCCTTCTCGGCGCCCTCGTGCGGGCTCATCACCAAGACGGACGCCGAGCGCCTGTGCAACGCGCTGCTCTACGGCGGCGCCTACCCGCCGCCCTGCAAGAAGGAGCTGGCCGCCAGCCTGGCGCTGGGCCTGGAGCTCAGCGAGCGCAGCGTCCGCGTGTACCACGAGTGCTTCGGCAAGTGTAAGGGGCTGCTGGTGCCGGAGCTCTACAGCAGCCCGAGCGCCGCCTGCATCCAGTGCCTGGACTGCCGCCTCATGTACCCGCCGCACAAGTTCGTGGTGCACTCGCACAAGGCCCTGGAGAACCGGACCTGCCACTGGGGCTTCGACTCGGCCAACTGGCGGGCCTACATCCTGCTGAGCCAGGACTACACGGGCAAGGAGGAGCAGGCGCGCCTCGGTCGCTGCCTGGACGACATGAAGGAGAAGTTCGACTATGGCAACAAGTACAAGCGGCGGGTGCCCCGGGTGAGTGGCCCCAGGCCTGGGAGCAGGGGAGGATGTGCTTGGGGTGGGGGACCCTTCTGGGCTACAGGCTCTGGTCTCCAAAGGCTGGGACCTGTGTTTCTGCCGTGCCCCATGTCTCAAGTCTTTGCTTTGTTTTAGGGAAATTCAGAGTGTTCCCCTTGGCAGGGCCAGAGGGTTTAGTAGGAAGGCCCTCCTGCCCTTTTCCCCAGGAGGAGCCTGGAGGGGGGACCGTGGCCGTGGGGTGGGGGCTAGGCCTGGTGTGTGGGGAAGGCCCACAGGCCCATAGCCTTTGCCCAGATAGGATAGGAAGGCACAGGCCTCCTATGCTCTCGGGAAAGCGGCCTGCCCCGAGGTCAGGGAAGTTAGCTCCAGTTGGGCCCTGGCCGGATGCCTCAGGCCCAGGTCTTCCTTGGGGTTGGGGTGGAGGTGACTGCCCTCACTTCGGAGGCACCCAGCCTCGAAGACGGAGGGCTGCCTGCCCTTGGGCCCGAGGAGACAGAGCTTGGGCGAGACGAGGCCTGGTTTTGTTACTGGCTCCTGCTGCCTGTTTGTTGCCTTTAAGTTTTGGGACAGAGACACAAAATGAAGCCAGGTGTTCAGGCTGCAGTGACAGGGGCCTGAGACTCAGCGGCTCCGGCACTGTGCTGGTTGGTCTCCCTGGGCCTGCCAGGGACCCCTGTGGGGTGAGGGCCACTTGGCACCCGGCTGAGAGCCCGGTCAGCAGGCCCCTGGGCCCACATGCTGGAGTTACTGGCGGCTTGGGATTTGTTTTGGTCTCACTCATTTCCTTCTCTCCTTCTGAAACGCAGAGGGGTGCGCGGGGGGAGGGAGGCCGCTGGCCCGGCTTTGTAGTTTGCCAGTTGGAGGATCTACGGGATCCGGCACGGGCAGCTCCCAGGCCACGAGGCGCCGAAATTACTCAGTGGGGTCCTCAGGAACTTTCCGTGGCATACCTCCCCAAGTATTTGTAACTTTTCTTTTAAATATCCAGGCTTATTAAATTGCACACACAGAATGCTGCATTGGCTCAGCTATTCTTGGGAGGCCTAATTAATTCAGCTATTGCATCAAACTTTTTTTTTCTAAATCTGTGAATAGATGCTCCAGCCCGGTTTTCTCTGGGCGCCCCTCCAGCAGAGTGTCAGATCGTGGGGAGGAGGGGCTGTGGATGGAAGCGAGGGACTGTCGCCTCTGCGCGGAGGGGGCTGCGGAGGGTGCATGTGCGTGTGCCTCTGTGTGTGTGTGTGTGTGTGTGTGCAGGGGCGCTTCTGACCTTGCCAGGCCAGGGCTCAGGTGGCAGCTGCCTGCAGACCTGTGGGCTGGGGAAGGAGGCTCGTGGCAGAGCTACAGCCAGACCTAGCAGGCTGGGGCCCTCGTGTCACACGGGGAGTTGGCTGGGGTGGGTCCGATGGCGCTCCCTGTGGGCTGGGGCCTTTCTTTTTGGGGTGGCCGCACCCTCGTCAGTGCCTGTGGCTGGGGGAAGCCACGTGTCACTGGGATTGTTGGTGGGCTCGGGCAGGCTGCATAGTGGGTCACCTGTGGCCAAGGCCTGAGCTGCTGGGACACACTAGTCACTGTCTCCAGAGCTGACGGCAGAGGACCTCGGCTGAGCAGGGTGTGTCTGCGTTTGTTTTTGTCTGACTGTGGGTCATGTATGTGCTTGCGGTCTTTCTGTCTTCCTGGGCTTTGCTGGGGGGCCATTGGAGTGGCCAGCAGGGCGTCTTTGTCACAGCTGACACAGAGCAGGGCGCAGGCCACTGGCTTCTCCCTCCCGGTGGTTGTGAGCGCCAGGGTCCTTGGGCTGCCATAGAGGCGGGCCAGACAGGCTTTTCCCTCTGGTCATCTCAGCAGATGGCTCCAAGTCGCCTTTCCCTTCTGAAGTCGTCCCCAGCACAGCTCTGAAATCTCATTTACTGATTAAAATTCCCAAGCCATACTGACGACGTTTATGGTGTGAGTGACTGGGTCCTCCAGGCCTGAGTGGTAGCCACAGCCTGGCCCTGGCAGTGGTGGCCTCTGCCTGGCTCCCTGCATGTTCACCAACTCCTGCGGGCTTTCCTCTCCTCATGCTCCTGGGGGTGGGGCACCCATCCTGCCCATGTCACCTCCTGCTCCGTGTTCTTGATGTGAGATGGCAGCCAGGGAGTCTGCCCTTGCTCAGTGCGTGCCCCCTGGGCTCTGTGACTGTGTGGTTGGGAGTTCTGGGCTGCAGGATCCCCTTAAGTCTCCCTAGGACAGCCATGTGCGTGTCTCTGTGCGCACAGGAGGAACACATGAGAAGGGAGTGTGGTTTCAGGGTGGGCGTGGACCCGCAGTGCCCAGACCCCACTTCTCCTAGAAGGAGTGGCCTGGGAGGCCCCGCCTCCACCCTCGCTGGCTGCTGTTGGCTCCTCCCGCCCGTGTCTTGACAGCTTATTCTCAGGATATGTTTTGATTTCTTCACTTCCTTTGTAGCTTATTTTAATATTTTTGATCTGCCGAAGATGAGGGCTGAAGGAACAAAGGGTGTACTGGAACTCCCTTTGCAGGGCTGCTGCTCCCAGCAGGCCTTCGGGCTCTGTGGAGCGGGAGGGAGCTGAATTGCCTTCCCGGTGTTTGTGGCCAGGCCAGGGCCGGGTCTCCTGCCTGAGTGGGCTGGGTCAGCGTCACTCTGCTACCCGTGACGGGAGGTGGGAGAGGGCGGTGGTGTTCCCGTGTCCCAAACCAAGTTGGAGGCGGGGCTGCAGCTTTCGCCTTGGAAGCCTCGCGTGAAGGCGGCTGTGCCGGAGTCCCTGGCCTGTCAGCAGTGCAGTGACAGTGTGAGGGGCGGACAGTCTTCCTCCACATGCCCCCTCATATCACGGGCTTGCAGAGGAAGCCTCCGCTCCTGTCCAGTGGCTGTCAGGCCCCACCAGCTTCCTGCTGCTGTATCTTGGAAGCCTGTGTGGGCTGTGTGGGTACTTGGCGAGTCCCCTCTTAGGGGCCCTGGGGCTGCTATCCTTGACAGGGGGCCTTGTCTCACCTCCCTACTCGGTCCCACACTGGCTTTGTGACCTTGAGCAAGTTGCTTAACCTCTCTGTCTTGGTGTAAACTGGGGACTGTTGACTGATCTTGGGCTTTATGTTTTGAGCGGTACAGGTGGGGCGCAGATGGGTCATTGTGCTGCCAAGAGACTGGAGCCTTCCCCACTCCCACGGCTCTTTCTTCTTCCCGGTCGGCTCGCCTCCTTCCTCTTGGGTTCTCTGACAGCCGTAGGACTCCATTGGACTACATCTTTTTGTCAGTGTAGACAGCTGTCAGAGACGGAGACAAAATGTGGCAGTTGGAGCTGCCGCTTGGCCTGCTGCCTGGGACGTGGCCCCTTGTCCCACAGAACGTCTTGCTGGGCAGCCAGGCGCTTTCCTTGCAGGCTGATAACAGGGTGGTGTGGTGTGGTGCCTCCCTTTTGTCATGGCAGGGTCCTGCTCCAAGGGGACCAGGGTCCTGTTCCGGGGCAGGGATTCTGCTCTGAGGGTCCTGTTCCAAGAGGGCTGGGGGGGGTCCTGTTCCGGCCGGGGGTTCTGCTCCGAGGGGGCCGGGGGTCCGGTTCCTGGGGTGGTGGGCTGCCTTTGTGAGAGCTGTTGCTCACCATCCACGTGCGTTCTGGGCATTCTGGTGACTGGAGAATTTGGGTTGTGTTAGAGTGTTGTCGCTCTGTCCTGCAGATGCATGAGTTCCCAGGAGTCTTGCAGGTCGGCTTGCCCTTGCTCTGTGTGGGCTGGTGTGGGTCTTAGTGGGCTGCGGGCTGAGGGTGGCTTGGTTGGGAAGCTGTGTGTGCTGCAGTGGAGGGTCCGCGACGGGGGTTTTCTGATCGCTCATGCTGGGCTTTTGACCCGTGTCACTGCATGGCTGGCCCTGGCCCCAGGCAGTGTTTCCTGAGGCAGGTGCCCAGCCAGGTGGTCGGGCTTGAGAGCTTTGAGTCTCGAGGTCTGTTCTGGGGAATGACTGTGTGCTGGAGGCCAGGAAGGGGCTGCTGGGCCGGACGGGTCACTGGGGAGGAGCTGTGTTTTGCTGTTTTAAGCTGAACTGATCACAGGAAGGGACGGCGTCAGGAGTTTCTCCCTGGGACACCCCTCACTCAGCGCAGTGGCCGTGTGTGGGTTTCGGGCTATGCCTTCCCAGACACCCTCAGGTCCGGGGAGCACTTGGGGGGCCATCTGGCCCTCTGTCCACTGGCTTCCTTTGGAAAAAGTGTCTGCTGCGAGTGTTTTTCTCCAGCTTTTTGTGGGGTTCCATGTGGTCTTGGGCCATGCTCTGGGGTCAGGCTCCTGGGCAGGCCCTGGTCCCTGTGCAGAAGGCCAGGATCTGTAGGTTTGGGCTGGTCTGCCCCCAGGTGAGGGTTCCGGAAAGACGGCTGGCTGCTGGGTCTTCTCGAGGAGGGGAGGACAGCAGCTTGAGAGTGGTTCTTGTCCTCTACCCACCCTGGCTGGCTGTGCACGGACTGGGGAGGGCATGGGTGGCTGCCCCTGGTGGCTTCTGCAGGGAACAGAACCTAGTGGTCATTTTCCCGGCACAGTCTGTCATCCATCTGTCTGGGACCCCTCTGGGAGCTGGGCTGGGTCCCTCACCTTCTGGGACAGCAGGGTCACGGAGGAGGGGTTCCCTCTGTCAGTGTCTTGTTTCTCAGCCGTCCCTGTGGCTGATTTGTGCAATGTCTGTCTGTCTGAGTCTCCGGGTGAGGGCAGACAGGATATGGTGCGAGGAAGTCTGGGGTAAGTGTGAGCCGAACCCTGCCCTGGAGTCTCGTGGGGTTGTGGGGCCACAGCCCCAGCTTAGGTTAGGCCTTCGTTGCCGGCAGGGCCTCCAGAGAGAAGGCGGTGGTTCCGGGGCCTGGGCCCTGACTGTCTGGCAGGAGGTGTCCGCGCCGGCGGCCGGGCTCTCTTTGGCAATAATGTGTCTCTTTCTAAGGATTGCGAAAGTTGAGGGAGAATTTCTCCACTGGAAGAATTATGCAAGTTTCAACTGAAATGTTTTTAAAAAGTTTCTTTGTTTTGAGTCAAAATACAGAGGGTGAATTATTTCCCCACTATCTGGGAGAGCTGGAAAAGAAGGCCCCGTCCTTACTCTCAAGGGCTCTTCCCCTCCTGAGTGGTGGTCACCAGGCCAGGGTGTCATGGAGTGGGGGGCTGCCCGGGGACCAGCCCTTTACACCTGGCCTCCAGAGCGGGCGGTAGGGCAGCTCCTTCCTGTCCTGCCCTGGCTGTCACCCTCGTGGTCTGGAGCGGGCCTTTTTTTTTTTTTTTTGAGACAGTCTGTCTCTGTTACCCAGGCTGGAGTGCAGTGGTGTGATCTTGGCTCGCTGCAGCCTCTGTCTCCTGGGTTTAAGCGATTCTCCTGCCCCAGCCTCCCATGTAACTGGGATGACAGATGTGTGCCACCATGCCCAATTAATTATTTTGTATTTTTAGTAGAGATGGGGTTTCACCATGTTGGCCAGGTTGGTCTTGAACTCCCGATCTCAAGTGATCTACCCACCTTGGCCTCCCAAAGTGCTGGGATTACAGGCATGAGCCACCGTGCCTGACCCCTGGAGTGGGTTCTGCCACGGAAGGCATCCCTGGGGCCTGCAGGTTGGAGGGGTCGCCCCCGCCGTCCCACCTGTTCTCTTGAGGCCTGGTTACCCTCTGCAGACCAGGTGCCATGCCGGGTGACCCTCGGGAAGCTCTGGCTCCCCCCGGGGGTTGGGGAGCATGGTAAGTGGTAGCTCTGTAGGTGCTGCTGCTTTGTGAATATGAGAGAGGGTTCCAGAAGGACTCCGCTTCCCAGAGCCTGCATGTTGGTTTTGCTGTGTGGTACTTGATATTTTTCCAGGCTGCCTTGCTGGGGTGGCCTCGATGGGGGGCCCAGGGAGGCTCCAGCTCTGGGGACATGCCGCCACATGAGCCTGCTTATTTACGAAAATGAAGAACCAGGACTCGAGTGTGAATTTTAAATGAGATTGTGGGGACAATAGTAAAATCCAGACTAGGACCAGATGGACCCAGCACCTGCATTGGCCGTGGCCCGGAGGTGGCGTGGTGGCGCCTGGTGCCTGTGGCCCTCAACATGTGTCCTGCCTGCCGCCTAGTAGGCCTTCGCTTGAAATGCTTGTTCCTTTGAGTACTGCTCCTGTCTCTTGTCTGGAGGGAAACGGAGAAAGGGAGCTTTGAGAGGCGTTTTGGCTTGAGCCTGGGAAACGGCCGAGATTCTCTTTGCTGCTTGGTGTTCATGTCTTCTCCGATTTTACTTTTTTGACTCATAAAGATGGAAGGAGTGCTCTGCCTTGGTGCCCCTGCAGCTGCAGAATCGGGGCATCTAGGCCTGCCTCTTAGGCCAGCACACCCAGCCCTTGTCAGGCCTTCTTGGGCTGCCTCTGCTGGGGGCCTTGTCTCACTGGCCATGGGGGTTGTCGTGTGTGTGGTTGTGTTGCCAGCCTCAGGGGCTAGGGTTGGGGGGGCCTGGTCACGTCTGGGTCCTCAGTTTGGGGGCCAGATTCAGTAACTCACTGAATGACTCAGTGGACCTCGCAGGCATTGGTGGTCAGGGCTTATTGGCAGCTCCGTTCTCTGGCTGGAAGGGGAATTCTGTTTCTTCTCTCACTGTTTCACCTTTGTTTTTTTTTTTTTGAGACGGAGTCTCGCTCTGTCGCCCAGGCTGGAGTGCAGTGGCGCGATCTCGGCTCACTGCAAGCTCCGCCTCCTGGGTTCAAGCAATTCCCCTGACTCAGCCCCCTGAGTAGCTGGGACTATAGGCGTGCACCACCACGCCCGGTTCATTTTTTGTATTGTAGTAGAGATGGGGTTTCACCATGTTGGCCAGGTTGGTCTCCGTCTCCTGACCTCATGGTTCACCCGTCTCAGCCTCCCAAAGTGTTGGGATTACAGGCGTGAGCCACTGCGCCAGCCATTGTTCCACCTTTGGAAGAAATTGGTTCACTGTCTTCTGACCTGGGGGCGCTTCTACCTTGGTTCCATGTTGAGGGCTCAGAAGGTGCTGGAATATTACCCTTGGCTGGTGAGGCTGAGCGCTGACGCTCCTCCCAACTCTCAGCCCTGCCTGGACTGACTGTGGCTTCTGCTGGAATGTCGGTGGCTGACTTAGAAACAGCTCCTGTTCTAGGCTTCCTGCAGGCCCCACGGTGCTGCTCGTTTCACAGAAATGCAGCTCAGGCTGGCGGCCTCAGGTGGGCATGGGTGGCAGGGGACACCGTCACCCAAATCAGAGGATCTGTCTCTGTCCTGAGGGTTCCACCCCAGGACCCAAGACACTAATTGGGCTCTTGTGTGGCCCTTCCCAACCAGACGTGGTCCCTGAGCTGCGTGAGGTGATGGTGACTCCACGACAGCTCGTGTCCTGTTACGGGGTCACCTGGGGACTGGCTGACCTTACCAGGAAGTGCGTCAGGAGCGGGTGAGGGGCAGTGGGAGGGCAGGGAGCACCCAGCAGGTGTCCAGTGGTGCTGGCGCTGCCTCTGTCTCTCTGTCCATGCCCTGCCTGTATCTAAAGCAGCTTAGGTGCTCCCTGCGGTGCTCCCTGGCTGCTGTGGTTCCTGAAGACTGTGGCTGTGCCGGTGGTTTCCTTTGATGTCAGTTTTCTTCTACAGGGGAAACCATATTGCCAGGAGAGCCAGGTGTCTGCTAATTACATTGTGTTCTTCTGCCCAGGAGTAAATTTGTAAGTGATGAGAATAAGAAGCAGCTGTCAGCCTGCAGACCCGCCCTCACTCACCCTGCCCTGGTTGGGGTGCTGCCTGCTGGGAACCGCTGGTCCAGCTGTTGAGAGGACGCCGATTGGGTGCACAGTTGTTGCAGAGTCTGATGTAGGCTCTCTGTCCTGAAAGTAACGTGGAAACATTTTTGCTTTTACTATGGAGTATGCATCTTTGGCCAGAAACAGAAATGCTCTTGCTTTCCTTTCTTGGAAATAAGGCTGATAGGTTGAGTCCTTCTTGCCCTGTTGAGGGAACGTGTCTGTCCTTAGCATGGAGGCCAGTCTGGCTGGGTGCTGAGCTCGTGCTGCAGAACACGCGTAAACGCCTCATCCCTGAGAGCCCCGGGAGGCTGGCACCTTCTGTGGGAGGTCTGAGGTTGGCCCATTTGACCCTATCCAGGATGGGTTACTTACGGAGTCGAATGGGCCTTGATAGGCTGATCACCCTCTCGTGGTGGGTGTCTCTCCCGGTGCCCTCCTGCCTGGCGCTGTCAGAGGCTTCTCTGTGTCAGGCACTGGGCTGTGGCAGCCCCCAGGTCCCCGCCTGGTATGGCTGCCCATGGTCCAGGCAACGTCAGGGCGGGCATCCTTGACTCCCTCCCTCACCCTCACAGCTGGCCCTGGAGGTCTGTCTGAGGGGAGTTAGGCTTCACTGTCCATGCTCAGAGAACCTGAGCCTTTCTTGGGAAGCAGTTTGTCCCCGTGCCTCCCTTCAGGCTCCTGTGGCCTGAGGAGCCTCCGCGTGGCAGTGGATGGCAGCTCCAGCTGCCCGTGGCCCTCTTTTTTTATAGTTTCCCAGACGACTAGGCCAAGCTGGGCCTCTGCGTCCTAGACGTGCTATTCCCTGTGCTGCTCTGGAAGGTTGGCAGCCCTGCGTGGACCTACACCGTAGCCAGAACAGGCCTGCCGTGGCACTGGTTGGGCCTCTGGGCACAGGGCGCTCTGCCTCCCTGGCCCTGACAGGCTCTGACGCCTGAGGATGGGGACCAGGCACTCCCAGCCTTGAGACTTCCCGCTGCAGAGGTGGCACAATCCTGGGGCCCCAGAGAGAGGGACTCCTGCCTGCCTGGTGAGGGTGAGTGTGGGGTCTGGACTCTGAGTCCTGGTCCAGGCGGGAGGAGGAGCACACTGGACAGGGCCGCTGAGCCACCCCCTGCAGAGCTGTGGACACTGTGTGTGTGGTGCCAAAGGTGTGCACGTCCACTGAGGCCACCTGCGCCGCTGCCCGTGTCCTGTGGACTGGCACTCCCCGAGTGAGAGCTGCATACAGAACCTGGGCTGTCAGTGGGCTGCGCCATCTGGGAGGGGGTATTCTGTGTGCTTGTGCTGAAGCCTGCCGCAGGCTGCCTTCTGGGTTAGGGACACCCAGGACCTCCATAGCTGGTGTGACGTCTGTGAGATCTCAGCTGCTTCCTCCCTGGACACCTGTGTGGACCTGGAGGGAGGTGGGGACCCGGTCTGGCACGGTCCCTGGCCACCTGCCTGGTGCTCCCGGTTGTGCCGTTGGCAGGGCCTTCGCTCTACCTCACCTGCTGCCTCCGCATTTCCTGGCTACAACCCTGTTGCCCAAACCATTAAAAAAATTATACTCCCAAGTTGAATGATATGCAAATGTAGTCAATTAAGCGAGGGGATTTTAATTAGCAGTTTAAGTTCATGTGTGAAGTGCCTTGCCTTAATTACTTGACAGTTTTGTTGTAAATTTGCTAAGTTTTTTTTTGCAGAACTATCAAAACTGTGATTTTTGTTAACATTCTTGGATGCAGTGAGTGTCGCCCAGCTTGCCTGACCCTAGTGGGTTTTGTCTTAATTTATAAAGCTCGTTAAACTGTGAAAACAAGGTAAACCCCCTGGGTTGCCTCTGTGTGGCTCTTTGAGTCAAGCCGGGCTCACTGTCTCCCTTGTCACTGGCCGGGGTGGGGACCTGTCTCTCGCGCGGTCTTGAGCTCCCGTTGGTGGAACGGACGAACCCTCTTCCCGTGTGGGTGTAGCTGATGGTGGCACCTGTGTCTGGGGACATGCCGGGGACCCGCGGGGTGTGCGGTGGCGAGGGCCTGGTCCAGGTGGCGGGCTCCCTGGTAATGCTGGCGGCTGGCTGTGGATGGTTGTGCGTGGGTCTTGGGGTTCACAGTTCAGTTTGGGAGAGGGGAGAACCCCTCACTTTGAAGTCTTTCCTGGCCAATGGGAGGCTTCTCAGAGCAGCTTTCACAGCTCCGGGGCTGGGTGAGGCCTGTGTCTAGGCTCATCCCGCCCTCCGGGGCGTCGCAGTGTGTCTGGGCAGTGGTGCAGCTGGCTCTGTGCGCTGGGCTTAGGTTTGCTTCAGTTCCCCACTGCTGCTTCAACTGGCTCCTTTGTGGGTCCGTGGAACTTTGGTGTCCCCAACCCTGTTCAGTTCCCTGACTGAGCTCGATGCCTCTGTCCCATCTAAACATCGTTATTTGAATTGTGATTTCTGTGGTAGTTTAATGGACTGTAGATAAAGAAGGACCTGTTTTATCTCAGGCGTGCCTGTGGGGTCCCTTGTTCTGGTTTGCTCAGTGAGGTATGGCCCCAGGGGCTGAGGAAGGTGGCCAGGACCCCCCAGGGCAGCCCCCACCACAGGGGCTGCTGTCCTGTGGGTTCTGCTCCACTTTCTGGGACCTTGGCCCAGGAGGCCTCTGGGAAGGTGAAATGGCTGCAGGCCTGGGGAAGGGGCACTGGCAGGAAGCCACAGGCAGAGAAGTCAGGGAGGAGGGAGGCCTAGTTCTGGAGGAACGTGGGAAGGGCAGGCGCCTCCGAGCAGCCTCAAGAAATGTGGGCCAGGCTGGTCTGGCTGCAGGCAGGACTGTGTCTGGGACTCTGAGTTGCCAGAAGCACCTGGCGGCAAGCCACAAGCTGTCCACAGTGTCGCCCGGCCCCCATGAGGAGGTCCCGTGGGTGGTGGCTGGTGGGGGGCAAGGCTGCGGGACTGGAACCGCTGAGCAGGGGTTCCTGGGGCCATCAAGGCCCCCAGAAGAAGAAATCAAGTGGATTTTAAGAAGCAGAGCTCTCTTTAGCCCGAAGTAACCATAGAACATTAACAAGAAAACCTGGGGTTCTTAGAAATGCAGCTCTCTCTACTCATTCGGGGGACGGCGGACAGTTCTAGATCCAGGAGAGTAGTGGCGCAGACACGGACTTCACCCTGGGTGGGAGGGGAGAAGCACAGCGTCCTGTCATTCATGAGTCCGGTGAGAGGCGCGAGAAACACAGCTCTTAGGAAAATCTGTGCTACCCAGTGTGGGGGCCGTCCACAGCCCCTCCAGCACTGCTAGGTAGGTGGCTCCACATTGGCCCCAAGCCTCCTCGGCTGTGCTCAGACCCTGAGATGTCCTGGGCACCCTGGTTGAACTTTGGTGGATAACTGCCAGGTGCACGCAGGAGCTGCAGGTGAGGGGTTTGTAGGAGCTCTGTGGCCGCCCTGCATTCCTGGCCTCTGCCATTTTCTGCCTAAACGTAGACACGTGGAAGAGGGAGCCCAGGATGCTGTGGGCCCAGAACGCGGGACCCTGCAGGCTCCATCCCTTCACTTCAGGGCGTGGAGGGCCCAGGGTCCCCTCACACTTGCCTGTGGGGGCCAGCGGGGAACGCTTCTCTTTTTACTGTCATTATGAACTTGCGGCTTAAATATGTCTATGGACTTAAGAGTGCCATCCTGTGTGGAAAATTTCCAGCTTTCACTGAAGTGGAGAGATTAGCTCAATGCACCCCATGTGTCTCGTTCACCAGTTATCCATGGCTCACTCATTTTGTTTCATCCAACTTCCCTCTCCGATTTTGAGGGGGAGGGACTGTAATTTTGTTTTATTTTGTTTTGTTTTTGAGACGGCTGTAGCCCAGGCTGGAGTGCAGTGGCGCAATCTCGGCTCACTGCAAGCTCCATCTCCTGGGTTCACGCCATTCTGCCTCGGCCTCCCAAGTAGCTGGGACTACAGGCGCCCGCCACCATGCCCGGCTAATTTTTTTGTATTTTTAGTAGAGATGGGGTTTCACCATGTTAGCCAGGATGATCCCGATACCCTGACCACGTGATCCACCTGCCTCAGCCTCCCAAAGTGTTGGGATTACAGGCATGAGCCACCACACTCAGCCAGGACTGTAATTTTTTTAAAGCAAATCCCAGGCATCATCTTATTTCATATTTAAGTGTTTCAGTATCCACATCTAAGGAATATGGCATTGTAAAAAATGCTAACTGTGACCCATTAACTTGCCTAACAAAGCTAAGGGGGATTTCTGGACACCAGCCCATGTTCAGGTCCCTCCCGTCTCAGAAGGGTCCTCCTGCTGCTTTTTGGGACCCAGGGACAACACTGCGTGTGATGGGTGGGTCTTCCACGCGGGCCTCTTGTGTGTGCATGTGTGGTGCTGTGACGGACTATGGGGACAGTCCGAGGGCTGACCCGAGCCTGGCAGAGGCAACATCTTGTTGGGAGGCAGCAGACCAGGAGAGAGCGGAGCTGGTTGGAGGAGGGCCAGCCTCCCCACCTGGAGACTGTTGGTGACCTTCCTCACGTGGCGCGCCCCTTGGCACGGCCCCCAGCCGCTAGTGGTGAGCCTCTGTAATGTCTGTGAACACTTCCCGTGCGTGTCTAGTCAGGAGAGTAATCAGAGAAGCGAATGGTGTGTGCTCACCGAAGAAGCCCAGGACAGTGGAGAAGAGTGCAGAGGCTGACCCCTTCTCTCTCTCTGTTCTTGGCGGGTTGGGGCAGAAGTACAGTGTCCTGTGGTTCGCATGTCGGGAGAGGCAGGAACGTGCCACAGCTCTGTTGCTGGGAACGCGGGAAGCCGGGATACGGCCGACCGTGGCCCCTTCTGGCCCCGCCGGGGAGTGGGTGTCCCTGTCCTCACTGTAATCTCTGCCACATTGACAGAAAGATTTTTCTTTTTTCTCATTTTTGGAGACAAAGTCTTGTTCTGTCATCTCTGCTGAAGAGTGCGGTGGTGTGATCCCAGCTCACTGCAGCTTTGACCTCTTGGGCTCAAGTGATTCTCCTGCCTCAGCTTTCTGAGTAGCCAGGACTAGAGGTGGGCATCACCACACCTAGCTGATGTTTTTGTAATTTTAGAGATGTGATCTCCGTGTGTTGCCCAGATTGGTCTGGAACTCCTGGGCTCGAGTGATCCTCCTGCCTCAGCCTCCCAAAGTGCTGTGCGCCACCGCTCCTGGACTGAAAGTTTTCTTAATTGGGTTTTTCCATATGTGCACTAAGGTCTGCCTTTTTCCCTGAATGAGGCATAACAAGTATATCTGTGACTGTGTTTTCTTTGTTTTTTGAGACGGAGTCTCGCTCTGTCCCCCAGGCTGGAGTGCAGTGGCACTATCTCGGCTCACTGTGAGCTCTGCCTCCCGGATTCACGCCATTCTCATGCCTCAGCCTCCCAAGTAGCTGGGACTACAGGCAACCACCACCACGCCTGGCTAATTTTTTGTATTTTTAGTAGAGACGGGTTTCACCGTGTTAGCCAGGATGGTCTCGATCTCCTGACCTCGTGATCCACCTGCCTCGGTCTCCCAAAGTGCTGGGATTACAGGCTTGAGCCACCGCGCCCGGCCTGTGTTTTCTGTAGGAATATTATTGTGACATTCTTGTAAGAAGTAAGTGAAAAGCACACCAGCACAGTATTCACATAACACAGAAAGGTGTAAAAGACAAACGCAAAGTGCCTTGGGTGCCTGGTGCCTTTTTGGGCCAGCCCTGTGGTATTTTTTTGGAGTATTAGTTGGTATTGAGGGTCTGGACCTTACTTAGTGTCTAGGGCATGGGCCGTGTTTTGGTATTGCAAGAGATGCTTCAGGGCGTGTGTTAACACAGACCTCACACGAGCCTCGTGACCACATGCTGGCTGCACGAGATGTCAGTGTTCTCCACCTACCGCCTGCTTCATCCCTGCCCTGGCCTCTCATGCTCCTCAGCGGGGGGCCACCGTCCTCTTGCCCTGCACGCTCTTTCTGCAGGCTGGCCATTGTGCTCTGTTGCAGAAGCCCCTGTCAGGGTGCTGGTCTGCACGTGTGCTTTCTGAGTGCCTGTCACTCTGGCTGGCTCACTGTGTCACTGTCACCGTGCAGCTTTGTTCGCCCTGTTCTTGTGCCTCGGGACGAGTGGGCAGAGTGCTTGCTGTTGGTTGTACTGTGGTGCACATGTGGGCCTGGGAGTGAAACAGCTTGGTTGGAGGGCGTCGGTCAGGCCTGGCTGTCTTCCAAAGCATCCCAGCCCTCCCTGTCGTTGGTCTTGTTGGCTGTAAATGCATTCTCTGCTGCATGGGATGCTAGGTGTGTGGTGAGTTTCTTGTGGATGTGGCAGGTCAGGGGGGAGGCACACTGTCTGCCGGGTACTGTGTTATTTACTGACACACGCACACGCAGTACACATCTCTGTAGATTGCTTTTGTATGTTAGGTCAGCTGGGATGATTCTGTTTGTGCTTAGATCTTTGTCTACATTTCTGATCATGTCCTTAGTAGGCTCTGAGATTCCCCTAAAAGGTGGAGTTGTTTTACCCAAACTTTTCTTTGAATGGTGTGCAGTTTGCATGCCCATGCCCACAGAGTTAAGAAGCTGCCCATTTTCCTACCTCCTGATGACTTACCTCCGCTCTGTGGCCCAGGCTGGAGTGCAGTGGCGCCATCTCAGCTCACTGCAAGCTCCGCCTCACGGGTTCACGCCATTCTCCTGCCTCAGCCTCCCAAGTAGCTGGAACTACAGGCTCCCGCCACCACGCCTGGCTAATTTTTTGTATTTTTAGTAGAGACGGGGTTTCACCATGTTAGCCAGGATGGTCTGGATCTCCTGACCTCGTGATCTGCCCGCCTCGGCTTCCCAAAGTGCTGGGATTACAGGCGTGAGCCACCATGCCCGGCCCCTTCTGACGACTTATTTAAGATTCTGTCATTTAGGCCGGGTGCGGTGGCTCACGCCTGTAATCCCAGCATTTTGGGAGGCTGAGGTGGGTGGATCACCTGAGGTCAGGATTTTAAGACCAGCCTGGCCAACATGGTAAAACCATGTTTCTATTTAAAAAAATACAAAAATTAGCCAGGTGTGGTGTTGCGCACCTGTAGTCCCAGCTACTTGGGAGGCTGAGGCTGGGGAATCACTTGAACCTGGAAGGTCGAGGTTGCAGTGAGCTGAGATGGTGACATTCTACTACAGCCTGGGTGATAGAGCGAGTCGTTGTCTCATAAAACAAAAAACAGGCCGGGCGCGGTGGCTCACGCCTGTAATCCCAGCACTTTGGGTGGCCAAGGCGGCTGGATCACGAGGTCAGGAGATTGAGACCATCCTGGCTAACACAGTGAAACCTCATCTCTACTAAAAATGCAAAAATTAGTTGGACGTGGTGGCGCACGCCTGTAATCCCAGCTACTCGGGAGGCTGAGGCAGGAGAATTGCTTGAACCCAGAAGGCGGAGATTGCAGTGAGCTGAGATCGCGCCACTGCACTCCAGGATGGGCGACAGAGTGAGACTCCGTCTCAAAAAAAAAGAGAGATTCTGTCATTTAGAGTGTCTTTGTTAATTTCAAAGGTGAAAAATCTCATCATTTAATTTTTATTTCTTTGCTTTTTGGTCGGTTGGTTGTTTTGTTATTTCAGTAATTTTTTCTGTAACTTGTGCATATTACATTTTTTTTTTTTTTTTTTTTTGAGACGGAGTCTTGCTCTGTCGCCCAGGCTGGAGTGCAGTGGCCGGATCTCAGCTCACTGCAAGCTCCGCCTCCCGGGTTTTTACGCCATTCTCCTGCCTCAGCCTCCCGAGTTGCTGGGACTACAGGCGCCCGCCACCTCGCCCGGCTAGTTTTTTGTATTTTTTAGTAGAGACGGGGTTTCACCGTGTTAGCCAGGATGGTCTCGATCTCCTGACCTCGTGATCCGCCCGTCTCGGCCTCCCAAAGTGCTGGGATTACAGGCTTGAGCCACCGTGCCCGGCCTACATTTTTTTATTGTGGCAAAATAGACATAATGTTTACCATTATGTGTACCATTCAGCAGTGTTGAACACATAGGCTGACAGTAAAGGAATGGAAAAAGACGTCCCATGCCACTGGTGACCAAAAGAAAACAGGAGTGGCTCCATTTGTATCATACAAAATAGACTTTTTTTCAGAAACTGTTCCTAGAGACAGAAAAGTAGGTAGAGAATGATAAAAGGGTCGAATCAACTGGAAGATCTAGTGATAATATATATGCACCCAACATCAGAACAGCTAAAACTATAAAGCAAATTCACACTGCTGTTCACCTACCTTCCCAG
>NW_012122820.1:725444-756237 GCF_000951035.1 Colobus angolensis palliatus | reverse complement strand
ACCTCTCTCTGTTGCCCAGGCTGGAGTGTAGTGGCGCCATCTCGGCTCACTGCAAGCTCCACCTCCTGGGTTCATGCCATTCTCCTGTCTCAGCCTCCCAAATAGCTGGGACTACAGGCGCCTGCCACCACACTCGCCTCATTTTTTTGTATTTTTAGTAGAGACGGGGTTTCACCGTGTTAGCCAGGATGGTCTCCATCTCCTGACCTCGTGATCCACCACCTCGGTCTCCCAAAGTGCTGGGATTATAGTTGTGAGCCACGGCACTCGGCCTTTTTTTTTTTTTTTTTTGAGGCAGAGTCTCACTCTGTTGCCAAGGCCGGAGTGCGGTGGCTCTATCTCGGCTCACTGCAGCCTCCGCCGCCTGGGTTCAAGTGATTCTCCTGCCTCAGCCTCCTGAGTAGCTGGGCCTATAGGTGTATGCCACCACACCTGGCTAGTTTTTGTATTTTTAGTGGAGACAGTATTTCACCATGTTGACCAGGCTGGTCTCTGACTCCTGGCCTCCCAAAGTGCTGGGATTACAGGCGTGAGCCACCACATTCAGCCCGTTTTTCTTTTTGAAGAACTGACTGTTTTTCATAGTGGCTGCAGCATTTTCCACTTCCAGCAACGGCGTTTGAGCAACGCTGTCTTTGCATCCTCTCCAGCATGCGTTCTGTTTTTTGACAGCAGCCATCCTCATGGGTGTGAGGTGGCATCTCACTGTGGTTTTGCTTCTCATTTCCCTGGTGACTAGTATGTTGAGCATTTTTTCGTGTGCTTATTGGCCCCTCCTGTATCCTCTTTGAGGAATGTCTGAGTCCCTCTTTTTTTTTTGTTTTGAGACGGAGTCTCGCTCTGTCGCCCACACTGGAGTGCAGTGGCCGGATCTCAGCTCACTGCAAGGTCCGCCTCCCGGGTTTACGCCATTCTCCTGCCTCAGCTGGGACTATAGGCGCCTGCCACCTCGCCCGGCTAGTTTTTTGTATTTTTTTTTTTTTTTTTTTTTGAGGCAGAGTCTCACTCTGTTGCCAAGGCCGGAGTGCGGTGGCTCTATCTCGGCTCACTGCAGCCTCCGCCGCCTGGGTTCAAGTGATTCTCCTGCCTCAGCCTCCTGAGTAGCTGGGCCTATAGGTGTATGCCACCACACCTGGCTAGTTTTTGTATTTTTAGTGGAGACAGTATTTCACCATGTTGACCAGGCTGGTCTCTGACTCCTGGCCTCCCAAAGTGCTGGGATTACAGGCGTGAGCCACCACATTCAGCCCATTTTTCTTTTTGAAGAACCGACTGTTTTTCATAGTGGCTGCAGCATTTTCCACTTCCAGCAACGGCGTTTGAGCAACGCTGTCTTCGCATCCTCTCCAGCATGCGTTCTGTTTTTTGACAGCAGCCATCCTCATGGGTGTGAGGTGGCATCTCACTGTGGTTTTGCTTCTCATTTCCCTGGTGACTAGTATGTTGAGCATTTTTTCGTGTGCTTATTGGCCCCTCCTGTATCCTCTTTGAGGAATGTCTGAGTCCCTCTTTTTTTTTTGTTTTGAGACGGAGTCTCGCTCTGTCGCCCACACTGGAGTGCAGTGGCCGGATCTCAGCTCACTGCAAGGTCCGCCTCCCGGGTTTACGCCATTCTCCTGCCTCAGCCTCCGGAGTAGCTGGGACTACAGGCGCCCGCCACCTCGCCCGGCTAGTTTTTTTTTTTTTTTTTTTTTTTTTTTTAGTAGAGACGGGGTTTCACCGTGTTAGCCAGGATGGTCTCGATCTCCTGACCTCGTGATCCGCCCGTCTCGGCCTCCCAAAGTGCTGGGATTACAGGCTTGAGCCACCGCGCCCAGCCTGAGTCCCTCTTTGAGTCGAGTTGGGTGTGGGGGCTTTTGCTTAGTTGTACTTCTTTCTCTACTCTGGTTAGTGATTCTGTTCCACTTGTTGTAGATTTCTGTCTCCTGTTTGTCTACGGCATGCACCGTGGTCTGATCCTCCCTCTGTTGCCGGAGGCTGCCTCCGTCCTCTGCTGTGGTGGTCAGGAAGCTGGAGCGTCTCGGCGCCAGATTCGTCTTTGTAAGGGGAGATGCTCTGTGAGCCTCAGTGTGTAGCGCTGTCTGCAAGTGAGACTCCCCACCCCTCCTTTGTGCGAGCTGGGCGGGGGCTCTGCCGGGACTGGTGGTGCTCATGGAAAGGGCTTCCGTGTGATGCAGACATGACAGTCACCTGCTGGGGCCAAGGGCTGTGAATGCCACTGGGGGAGGCAGTCTCAGAGTGAGATGCGGCAGTCAGGCCTGAGCGGGGCTGCTGTTCCATGAAGGAGCACCTACTGTGTGCCTGGCCTGTGGCAGCAGCAAAGAGGAACCTGCCGGGGTCTCAGGGACCTCCACCTTGCCCACTGTGGCCAGGCTGCTTCTACTTTCTGGGAGGCCCGTGCAGGAGCCATGGGCACAGGCTGGGCACAGTGGCTCATGCCTGTAATCCCAGCACTTTGGGAGGCCGAGGCAGGTGGATCACGAGGTCAGGAGTTCAAGACCAACCTGGCCAATATGGTGAAACCCCATCTCTGCTAAAAATACAAAAGTTAGCCAGGTGTGGTGGCATGCACCTGTAGTCCCAGCTACTTGGGAGGCTGAGGCAGGAGAATCACTTGAACCTGGGAGTCATAGTTTGCAGTGAACTGAGATTGTGCCACTGCACTTCAGCCTGGGCAACAGAGCGAGACGCTGTCTTACAGAAAAAAAAGGAACCATGGGCATGTGTGTGCACAGGTGTGCGTGGGTGTGTGCAGCCAGAGAGGGAAGGGCTTGGGTCAAGGGCCACCCTCAGCCTGGGGCCAGGGAAGGGCAGCGAGAGGACCCCAGGTTCCCAAAATGACCAGGGGCCTGTTTGCAGCTTCCGTCTCCCTCCTCTCTTCTCGCTCTGAAGTTATGTCCTGCCAGATCCTGGAGAAAGTTCTTTTAGCAAAGTGACGGCTTCCCTGAAAATTCTTCCCACCACACCGAAGCCATCAGATTCCCCCCTTTGGAATCCCATGGCCAGATGTGAGTGGGGCGGTGGGCCCTGGGCAAGGTGCCGTTTTCGTGGCAACCCCTAGAAATGGCTCCCTGGGGTTGGGGTGTAGCCACCAGGCAGGAAGTGTGTATCCCCCTGCCCTGGCCACTTGGGGTTTCTGGGACAATCTGCTGGCTTGACCTGGACTTTTCCCTGAAAGCAGGAGCCCGAGGGCCTGCTCCTGGCATCAGGACTTGCTCTTCCTCTTTCCTGGGCTTCACAGGTGCCCTTGGGGAGTGCACAGCTGCCCTGGCCCGCATCCAGTCTGGCTTTCGGGAAGGGGCCTCACTGCTGGCTGCACACCTTGGCCTCCTTCCCCTGGACACACCATTGCCGACGCAGCTGGGACCGCCCTTGGACGCGGCGTGCCCGCCCCTTCACCGGGGCATGTGGGCTGGGACCAGTCTCAGCCCCATGTTGACTTGTTTGGCTCTGCTGGTGGTGACGGGTGAGGGGGTGGGCCTGGGTTGTTTGGTGTCTGCTCTTGGGCTCCGGTGCTTCACGGAGAGGCTCTGGTGCCTCACGGAGGGGCTTGGGTGCTTGTGGGTACTTTCTGGAGCAGCCCACGTTCCTTCCCGAGAGCCTAGGGGCCTGGCCAGCTGCCTTTCCAGGCCCTGAGACCACGAGGTTCTAGGGGGAGCTCCTGGGCTCTGCGTTGGTCTGGCTGGGTGGTGCCCACGCTGCCGCATCCCCTCGCCGGGGCTGCCTGGACTCACGCTGCCTGGCAGCCATTTCCGTTACTTGGCTTCCAAAGGCCCCATCTTGGAATCAGGAGCAGGCTGGGACTCAGGGTGGGTTCCGAGCTTGGTGACCCGCTCTGCTCTTTTGTCCGGCTTTGTCCTAACTGTTGAATATTAATGAGGGGCGCCCGCAGGGTGGCTCTCCAGTGGAGGGTCCTCACTTTTTGTTTTGCAAATAACGCTGGGGCCCCTGTGCCACTGGGGCAATGCAACTGTGACGCTGCTTATTGGATTCAGAAGGAAGCCTGGCAGTGGCGGGGCCTGGACAGGCAGCCTTTGACCCAAGGCGGGCGGAGCTCTGCGCTGGTTGAAGAAAGGCGTGGGGCAGCCTCTCTGGCAGGCACTGACTGTGCCTCTTGGTTTTCCTTTGCCCACAGTGAAGTGAAAGTCACTGCAGCTGGGTTTGCTGTTGAACTCAGTCTTTCCTTCTCATGTCTTCTCTGTGCAAATAGTGGTCGGTGTACTTTTGGATTATTTCAGTCAAGTGGAAGTTTCTAGGAGCGTAGAGAGAGGCAGCGTGGCTTAGGGGTTAGGAGCATGGCTGGGCTACCTTCTTACTCTAAGTGTGGGCCGCGTTCCGTTACTTTTCTAGGCCTCAGTTTCCCATCGGCCCCCCTCCTGTTTGGAAGAGGCAGCTGGGTCCCACAAGCCATCTCAGGAGCCGCGTCCGGGTGTTGGCATGGGGACTGTGCCCACAGCCAGCCAGCCTGGTGGTCAGCTGATGGATTCCCGTAGGTATTTAGCAAAACGCCTGGAGCCTGTGAGGCAGCCGGCGAGGCTGTCAGGCCAGTGGCAGATGTGGTCGACTGCTGTTGGTTCTTGGTGCCGCCTGGCACTGCTGCCCTGATAGTCGGCTCTGAGTTGGAGGCCAGCTTCCGTGGCAGCATCGTCAGTGGGCGCGCAGGGTGCGTCTGACCGGGGCCTGGGCATTGGGTCCCATTGTGGTTGGGTCCACAGAGCCGCTTGCCTCATTTGTGGAGATGCTGGGGGAAGCCCACAGGCTGAGGACGTGTGAGGCTCCAGGGTCCAGCGTGCAGCCCGGGTGTTCCTGCTGTTGCTGGCCACGTGCACAGCTGTGCCACCGGGGGGTGCCCGGCAATGGGAGCCACTTCTCTGCTCAGTTCAGCCTTCAATGCCCCAGGGCTGTTTGAGAGCAAGGCTGAGGGGACCCTTTCAAGTGTGTCTGCCTTTGATGGTCCCGGGTGACCGGCTCCTCACCCATGGTGTGGTCTGAGTGGGCAGAAACTGACCCCAGGTGATTCTTACTGGGAAGAGATGTTTCTGAAAGTGAGAGCAAGGTAGTGAGTGGAGAGCCAGCTGAGAGGTGCTTGATTCCCCCGCTGCTGTTGTTGGGGCCGAAAGTGTGGGGGAGGGAAGAGCCAGCACAGAGGGCTCACGGTGTCCCCAGCTCCAACCAGCTCACCATTGGCCTCACGGGGCCTCCCTGTCCTGCCTCCTGCTCAACACGCCACAGGCTTTGTTGGATTCGTCAATTATGACCCAGGTTGTTGAACTGGAATTGGAGATGTTTTTATAGTTGGAGAGTTTGTTAGTTAGAACATTTCAGGTTGTTGGAGTTCGGGGTTTTGCTGCTGTTGCAGCTTGCATCTTTTGGCCACTTTTTTTTTTTTGATACAGAGGTTCACTCTATTCCCCAGGCTGGAGTGCAGTCATGCAATCTTGGCTCACTGCAACCTCCGCCTCCCGCCTCCCGGATTCAAGTGATTCTCCTGCCTCCAGCTTCTCCAGTAACTGGGATTACACCACGCCCGGCTAATTTTTGTATTTTTAGTAGAGACGGGGTTTCACCATGTTGGCCAAGCTGGTCTCTAACTCCTGACCTCAAGTGATCCAGCCACCTTGGCCTCCCAAATTGCTGGGATTACAGGCATGAGCCACCGTGCCCGGCCATTGCCACCTGTTTTAAAGAAACCACTCAGTGTGTCTTAAAAGTTAAGGATGCTCGTTGCCCTGCTCAACAGAGAGCCCGGCGTGGTGCTGGGCAGCCCTCACGCTGCTCTGGCCATCCCAGAACCCGATGTCCGTTCCCGGTGCGTCCTCGGCTGTGGGGTGGCCACTGCTGCCCAGGTGTGCCGCTGTCCACGGCTGACGGAGGAGCAGGAAGTGGTCCGTTTGCAAGCCAAGCCTGCTGCCTGTCCTTGGTTTGGGTGTTTTTATTTTGAGAAACCTCCAAACCTCCATACAGTGAAGTTGCAGGAAGAACATGGTGAGTCCGCATTCACTGAGCTCAGCTGCTGCTGGCACTGGCCTCTCGCCACGATTGTTTTCGCAGCTTTTTGCAGGTTGTTTGAGAGAAGGTTTCAGTCAGTGGGGTCCTCCCTGCTCAGCCTTTCAGTCTGAATTTCTAAAAGTAAGGGGATGTGGTGTGTGACCGTGACACCGTGACCAAGTCTGGGAAGCTGGCTCCCCTGGCCACGCTCTGCCTGTGTCTGCCACTCCCTTTTCAGTGGTTTACTTTGCCTGGGACCTGCCTGGCGGCTCACTGACTCTTCTCTTGGGCCTGCCTTGTTGCCCCGGGCAGCCGGCTGTGCATTGGCAGGGCCCAGACGAGCAGGTGGGTAGGGGCAACCCCGGGGGGGAGGGTGCCCTGTCAGAGGCATGGGACGCATCAGGAGCAAGCGGCCCCCATGCTTTCCTCAGGAGAGCCCCTCCCTTGGTGATTAATGAGTAATCTGCCAAGGGGGACTTTGGACCCTGAAAGTCCCCTGCCCCCATGAACTTTCTCCCGGTGGGCCAGATCCCTGGTGAGTCTGCTTGTCTTAGGGATGGGGACGTCGGGCCGGGCACTGACTGCACTCCTGGCCACTGCTGCTGCTGGAGCCTCGCCTTTCTCCTCCCGCCTGCCTTCCTGCCAGTTAGTAGCGCCGTGGACCATGTTTGGAAAGAGTCACTCTTACTGTCCATTCTAGTCAGTTTTGACGCCTGAGTTGTCCTTCTGTTGGCTGCCCGCAGGTCTTGGTATCTGCTGATGTCCTTTTATTTATTTCTTTTTGTAGAGATGGGGTCTCGCTCTGTGGCCCAGGCTGCTCCTGAATTCCTGGGCTTCAGCCATCCTCCCGCCTGGCCTCCCACAGTGCTGGGATTATAGGCTGAGCCTGGCGCCCGGCTCCGCCCCTGCACCCTCCCCCCGCCCCAGCCCCTGCTGACGTCTTATTTCAGAGCCAGCAGGGCTTTCCCAGCTCTCAAGTGCCCTCACGGCCCGCTGCAGTGACGCTGCAGTGACGTGTGGTGTGTCCGCTCCTGTCCTGGTCCCCAGGTGGTGTGGGGCCATCGCGGCTCATCCCCAGCTGCAGCCGCCCTCCTTTCCCCGTAGAGCTCTTGCCTGCCTAACGGTGACTGCCTCTGTGTGGGCAGCATCTGGGGGGGCTGGTGCTGGGCGTGGGGGAACCTGCTCCGTGTCACTGGTGGAGCCCAGTGTGTGCGATAGATTCACAGGTCTCCTCTGTGAAGTTGCGTTTGTACACAGTGGCTTTTTCTAGAAAAATGAACGGCAAAGCATTTCTTTCCCTGCGAATGTCAACCACTTTCCCGAGTCTGGTTGTTGTTGGCCAGTGGCACAAACGCGCAGCTTCTCCCCTTCTCGCTTCCCTCCCCACCCCTTGGCTCCGGGCACAGTGCGCTGAGCCGGCTTATCTGGCCTCGTCTCTGGAGGGCTCCCCAGCTGTCATGTCCGTTGACATTTCACTGTTCCTGGCAGTGGCTGTGCCCAGACGCGCTGTGGCATGTGGGAGCGACACTGGTCTTTGCCAGTGCTCTGCACACCTGTGGGGAGGCCTCTCGGGGTTTCCTGCCAGGTCTCTGCGCACCCCCCGGTGAGAGATCCGAGGAGGAGGAAGAGGAGGAGGAGGAGCCGAGGGCCGGCAGGGTGCTCTTCAGACGTGGAGGGTTGAAAACTGTCCCTTTTTCTCCAGTTTAATAACAAACTTTATCCTACCTTAAGTTTTCAAAAGTCTTGTAAAGAACGAGTCCATTCATTTTTAGCTGCTCCATGAAAGGTGAGAAAGCTGAATAGGGGGCTGTGTCCCAAGACCAGGGTTTGCTGTGGCCTGGCTCGATTGAGAATCCCCTGGGCCCCAGGAGGGTGCTGTGGCTGCTGGGGAGGCTGCCCCCCGTTCTGACCCTGGTGCAGGGCCGCACTCAGCCTCCCTGGAAGCAGCGTGGGCCTGGGTCCCACCTGGCACTACCTCTGCCGGGCCCCTTCGTGTCATGGTGTTTGGACCTATGGAGGGCTTTCGTCCATCTGAGTTGCTGACCGAGGGTCTTTATTTCCACGTTCGAGAGAAGCCCGGTGGCCCAGCAGTCAGTGCCCGCGGAGCAGGTACAGCTCGGGGAAGGGAGCAGCCCCTTGCTCACGGGCCTTTCTGGCACAATCTGTAGCCCTCCAGAGGACCTGGCCAGTGTCCTCACAGCTGTCCCCAAGCTCGTGGTATAGGTTCCTCCCTCAGGGCCAGCACCAGGCTGGTGCTCAGCTCTTCTGGAAGAGCCTTCTCATGGTCCCAGCACATCCATGGAAGACTGAACTATTAAACATTAGAAGAAGAAAGTGAGGCCGGGCGTGGTATCTCACACTTGTAATCCCAGCACTTTGGGAGTTGGAGATGGGCAGATCACTTGAGGTCAGGAGGTTGAGACCAGGCTGGACCAAAATGGCAAAACCCCGTCTCTACTAAAAATACAAAAATTAGCCAGGCATGGTGGCAGGTACCTGTGATCCTAGCTACTCGGGAGGCTGAGGCATGAGAATAGCTTGAACCTGGGAGGCAGAAGTTGCAGTGAGCCCACATCATGCCACTGCACACAGGCTGGGTGATGGAGTGAGACCCTGTCTGAAAAAAAAAAAATAGTGAGAATTGCTAAATTGGAGTAAATATTTCATAACGCAATTCGTTTCAGTTGCTTTAGCGGCTCTGTGAGTCCAGCACCCGCGTGCAGCGCAGCCTCCCCTGGGGAGTCCGGAGCACCCAGGCCGACATCACAGGCTCCAGCACAGCAGGCAAAAGCTGGGAGGCTAGGCCGGGCGCGGTGGCTCAAGCCTGTAATCCCAGCACTTTGGGAGGCCGAGGCGGGCGGATCACGAGGTCAGGAGATCGAGACCATCCTGGCTAACACGGTGAAACCCCGTCTCTACTAAAAAATACAAAAAACTAGCCGGGCGAGGTGGCGGGCGCCTGTAGTCCCAGCAACTCGGGAGGCTGAGGCAGGAGAATGGCGTAAAAACCCGGGAGGCGGAGCTTGCAGTGAGCTGAGATCCGGCCACTGCACTCCAGCTTGGGCGACAGAGTGAGACTCCGCCTCAAAAAAAAAATAAAATAAAATAAAATAAAAGCTGGGAGGCTCTCCAGACTTTGGGGGTCTGGAGTTATCCATAAAGGGGACTTCCTGAGTTTTGATGTATCCCTTTGTTCACAACCCAGGGAGAAGCCTGGCCACTTGTGAGTGCAGGTCGTCCACGGACACCCACTTGGAGGAAGCGAAATGAACAGGACACGCAGCCTTGTGTTCCTGTCAGCCCTTCCTGCACATATGCCCTGTCTTGGGGGCTGCTGGCCTCTGCCAGGGCCTCCTCACTTTTGTTCCTGAGGACATCTTCCCAACACGTGTGCACTTACTAAATGAGCCACATGCCCTCAGTGCTGACAGCTAGGAACGGTGCGAGCAGATGGAGGATGGAGCTGGTGGTGCTGCATACAGAGGCCCCGGGAGTGAGGCGCAGGTCCCCTGTGCACTGGTGTGGCCCTGGCTCGAGGCCTTTGGGAGTGTTGTGCCCCCCATACCAGGGGTGAGAGCCCACAGTGACAGCAGGGAGTAGGTGTGTGCGGGGGCTGGGCATCGATGCCAGCCTGGCTGAGGGTTGCTTTCTGGTGGTCTGCGCACCTCTTGGGCCAGAGTGGTATCCCCAGAGCGCCTGCTGCTGGAAGAGAAGGCTCTGGGTTTTTCTGGACGCCCACCCTGGCTGTGTGGACCATGGTGGCAAGGGCCACGCGCCCGGTCTTCAGACCATGGATGCTTGTCTGGAGCTGCCTCACGTGACTCTTGGACAGCAGGCACCATTCTAGACATTCCAGGTGGGCTCCAGTGACCATGGGGGGCTGGGGTTGGCACTGGCGCTGCTTCTCTGAGATGTTAGACCCACGTGGGAACTGCTTGTTCCCCTCCAGATGCTGATTGTGAAGAATCTGGAAGGTCCACGTTAGAGGAGGCCACAGCCTGCTGGTGCACCTGCGAGAGTGCTGGCCCAACCGGTCCCCAAGTGTGGTGCCCGTTGGAGGGGGCGGAAGGGCTCGGCTCTGCTCCCCCCCATGGGTCTTCGTGTCACAGGGTGCTTGGGGGACTCTGCTGCACTGTGGTCTCCAGCGTGACATGTCCCCGTCTCGAACAGCCCTGAAATGGCAGTGCCTCATCCTAGGATTAGCATCCCTGCCCGAAGGCTCGAGATTCTACTTAGATGCCTGCTGGACTGCTTTCTATTTTAATTTACTTGATATTCAGTCTGGGCGCATTGAGGACGCGGCCTTCAGCCGTCAGCCTGTCCTTGTGTGCGGTGACAGGTCTACCTGTCTGGCCTTGTGCCTAGACTTGTGGCCGTCACCACCATCTCTGGGGAGGGGTGAAGTGGACTGGGAGGTAGGAGCCAAATTGGAGTCTTCTCTTTGTTCCTGAAGTTATCACAGTCTCGGCCAGACTGTGGTCACTGTGTGTGTGTGTGTGTGTGTGTGATGCGCAGGGCATTTGCGAATAGCATGGTCCATCGGCACATGCACCTGAGGCATGCAGCCACCTGCTGCACACCTGTGGGGGTCCCTGCGGTCAGGTGAGTTCTGGGGGATTCCTGAGAGTGGAGATAGCCACAACAACACTTCTTTCCTCCAAATGCCTGTGCTGTGCACTTGGGTGCAGGTGGCTTTTAGGGGACATGGCTGGGCACTGCCCCACAATGTCACCTCTCTGTCATGTGGTGCATGCTGTGGACTGGCGCCACACCTCACATGCCTGTTAGGCAAGCTTCTCTCTGGTGTTTGTCACCCCACCACGTGGCCTTTCCTTTGTCTTTTATCTTTAGCTAAGGAGTCCATGGCATACCAGAAGCTGAATGATGGCAGCCAGTGTCCCCATCCTGTCCTCCCCCACTTTCCACAGGCAGGGACGCTCCCCATTCTTGCTGCATAGTCTTCTGTTGACCCCACGTACCTGAGCGACAAGCACTGTGGTGCTTGACCTCAGTCCAGCTGCTTAGACCTGTACCTGACACAGCCCCACGTGCTGACACCGTGTGTCTTGAGTTTTGATAAATCTATCCTTTGGCTGATTAATATGACTGAGTGGTGTCTTCTGACCCCATTTCTTATCTGGTACACTGTGTCCTGACCTCATTTCCTGTCCAGAGCACGCTGTGTCCTGACCATTTCCTGTCTGGAGCATGTTGTGTCCTGACTTCATTTCGTGTCTGGAACACACTGTGTCCTGACCTCATTTCCTGCCTGGAGCTCTGTGTCCTGACCTCATTTCCTGCCTGGAGCTTTCTGTGTCCTGACCTCATTTCCTGCCTGGAGCTCTCTGTCCTGAACTCATTTCCTGTCTGGAACATGCTGTGTCCTGACCTCATTTCCTGTCTGTGCCACACTGTGTCCTGACCTCATTTCCTGTCTGTGCCACACTGTGTCCTGACCTCATTTCCTGTCTGTGCCACCCTTTGTCCTGACCTCATTTCATGTCTGGAACCTGCTGTGTCCTAACTGCATTTCCTGTCTGGAGCTCTCTCTGTCCTGACCTCATTTCCTGTCTGGAGCTCTCTGTGTCCTGACCTCATTTCCTGTCTGGAACTGTCTGTCTCCCGACCTGTTTTCCTATCTGTGCCACTCTGTCCTGACCTCATTTCCTGTCTGTGCCACCCTTTGTCCTGACCTCATTTCCTGTCTGCAGCACACTGTCCGGACTGCATTTCTTGTCTGGAGCTCTCTCTGTCCTGATCTCATTTCCTGTCAGGAACATTCTGTGTACTGACCTCATTTCCTGTCTGTGCCACTCTTGTGTCCTGATCTCTTTTCCTGTCTGAGCCACTCTGTATCCCTGACCTCATTTCTTGTCCGGAGCTCTCTGTCTCCTGACCTCATTTCCTGTCTGATGCTCTCTGTCTCCTGACCTCATTTCCTGTCTGTGCCACCCTTTGTCCTGACTTCATTTCCTGTCTGTAGCACATTGTCCAGACTGCATTTCTTGTCTGGAGCTCTCTCTGTCCTGATCTCGTTTCCTGTCAAGAACATTCTGTGTACTGACCTCATTTCCTGTCTTGTGTCCTGACCTCATTTCCTGTCTGGAGCACTCTGTGTCCTGACCTCATTTCTTGTCTGTGCCGCTCTGTGTCCTGACCTCATTTCCTATCTGGAATTCTTTGTGTCCTGTCCTCATTTCCTGTCTGGAGCTGTGTCCTGACCTCATTTCCTGTCTTGTGTCCTGACCTCATTTCCTTTCTGGAGCCCTCTGTGTCCTGACCTCATTTCCTGTCTGGAGCTCTCTGTGTCCTTATCTCATTTCCTTTCTGGAGCACTGTGTCCTTACCTCATTTCCTGTCTGGTGCCACTGCTTTCTGTCTTGGAGTTGTGTGCCTGACTTCATTTCCTCTCCACTGTGTGTTCCTAGAGTTAGGCAGCGTCTTGGTTTTTACTCCCTTGCTTGGTTTTCTCAGGATCTCTGGCTGCTCCGTCCTTGCTCCAGCGTTCTTTCCTGCCCCTCCCTCTGTGGTCCAGAGGCTGATGGCCAGCTGGCCCCACCTGCCTGCCCTGGGTATTTCTGTGCTCTTCCTGGTGTGGGGTTCTAGGGGTTCCCCTCCTGGGTTCGTCCTTATCTGAGTGACCACAGCACACTGTGCAGCTGGGTGCCTGGGAGGCACGTGCTTTGGGTGTTGCATGGCTGACTGGGTGAGTGGGCGCCCGTGTGTGAAGGGCTGGAACAGAACATTTGTCAGCCCTCCTCAGTGTTTTGCCTCCAGTGTCCCCATGGCAAAGTCCCCTGCCATCTGCCTTGGGCTCTGACATGTGACCTGTGTCCTTCAGGAGCTTTCAAAACCTCCTCTTGGATCTGGCATTCAAAATGTCGTCTTGCCAGACACCTCGAGGCGGCTTGTGTTTGGCCCTGTGTTGGGCACCTGCTGGGCCTTTGTCAGGTTTTCGTTACCAGGAGGCTCATGCCCCGATCTTTGGGACGGCGCCCGCGGCATCTCCTGCTCAGCGCTCCCTAGGGCTTGACGTTGGTCCTCCTGGCACTGGTGCTCTTGCCGTGGCCTCCCTGCCGTCCCCTTGTGGCTCAGGGTTACTCTCTGGAGGTCTCCGCCTTATCATCCAGCACTTTCTTTGTTGGCTACTTTTAGTTTCATGATTTCATTTTCGTTTCTAAGGTATCCTGTCTTTCTCTTTGTAAAAGCTCTTACCTGTTGTGACTTGCGGATGCCGTGTCTTTCTCCTGTTGCTGCAGACGTTAATGTTTTCCTTGACAGTTTGTCCTGCTGGTTTGCTCTGCATTCCTTTGGTTGGTTTCAGACCTCGACTTTAAAGGGGCATTTCCCCACATTGCCAATTCTTTTCCGTCTGGTCATGTCGAGGCTGATGTGCCAATGGCTGCAGTGGGGAGGGCACCTAGGAGCCCCGTGGATGGCTCTTATGCAGACGTGTGGACCAGCCCCTGATCCTGCTTCTGCAAGACCTCCCCTCCCGTGGCAGCGCTTTGGTGCCAGAGCGCGTCGGCGTGGCTCCCTGGCGTCTGCCTGCGCAGCTGCTTGGCCCCCGGCCGCCTCCTCCCAGCTGCCTCCTGCCCTACGTGTGCTTGAGCTCGAGACAATGCTTCCTTCATCCTAGAGCCGGGCTCTTGGCGATTTTTGAGCGGAGAATGGGGTTGAAGCAATGTTGCTCTTCCATCTAAAAACTGGATTTCTTTCCTCATTATGTTTTTGAAGTATTGTATCTTCTTGACATGTTTCTCTGGATTTGAAAAAGATTTTTATATTTTATGTTTTTATTTTTATTGATTTATTTATTTTGGAGGCGGAACTTTGCTCTTGTTGCCCAGGCTGGAGTGCAATGGTGTTATCTGGGCTCACTGCACCCTCCGCCTCCCGGGTTCAAGCAATTCTCCTGCCTTAGCCTCCTGAGTAGCTGGGATTACAGGCATGCACCACCACGCCTGGCTAATTTGGTAATTTTAGGAGATTTGGAGTTTCTGTCTGTTGGTCAGGTAGGTCTTGAACTCCTGACCTCGGGTGAACTGCCCGCCTCAGCCTCCCAAAGTGCTGGGATTACAGGCTTGAGCCACCACGCCCAGCCTGCAAAACATTTTAAGTAAATATTGACATTTTAAGCATTGAGCAAGGAAGAGTGTGAAGAGGTACTTCATAAAGGGAAATACGGCAATACTGATTATTTGCGACTTTAACCAGAAGTAATCTTTGGACAGCCAGACGTTATTTTCTTGGAATGTGGTGTTTTATCTCGCGACAATGTGTGTGCATGCACATGTGGACACACAGGATTCCTGGTCCTTAAACCCGTATGTTTGGTGTCTGCAGCATAGGGTGGTCTCGGCTGGTGTGTGTGGGACCAGCTCAGATGCCCCCGTTCTAGATGCCAAGGCCGAATCGCCCCCTAGGGAGGATCAGGCAGTGGCTGTGCGGAGCGTGCTGCGGCATCATGGAAGGGCAGCAGAGGCGTTTGAGAATGGTGTTTTGTGTTTTTTGTTTTTCGTTTTTGAAAGCGCTGAAACTTGTCAGTCAGGAAATGGAGTAACAGGTTTATCAGGAATGTCATTTTCTTTTCTTTTCTTTTTTTTTTTTTCTCCCCCATGAGTGGCTTGGTCAGGGAACTCTTGGTTTTTTTTGTTTTTGTTTTTGAGTTGGAGTCTTGGTCTGTCACCCAGGCTGGAGTGCAGTGATACTGTCTCAGCTCATTGCAACCTCTGCCTCCCAGGTTCAAGGGATTCTCCTGCCTCAGCCTCCTGAGTAGCTGGGATTATAGGCACCTGCCACCATGCCCGGCTAATTTTTTAATTTTTAGTAGAGGTGGGGTTTCACCATGTTGGTGGGCCATGTTCACCAGGCTGGTCTTGAACTCCTGACCTTCTGATCTACCCACCTTGGCCTCCCAAAGTGGTGGGATTACAGGCGTGAGCCACCGCGCCTGGCGAGATTCATGTTTTATCTGAGGTGGCCCAGGACCCCACCTGGGAGCGGGGTCAGCAGTTCCTGGCCCTTGAGTGTTTGCCTTGGGGTGTGTTCCCTTTAAATCAGATCAGCTCATCACTGGGCCGGTTTTCTAGACCAGCGTATTCAAACCCAGGCTTTGAAATCATGGACTGGCTTCTGAAATGACATGCTCTGGGCTCCATCCCCAGAACTGTGGGTTCCCAGGTCCGAGGTAGGGTCTGAGAATGTGCATTTCTAGCAAGTTCCCAGATGACATGGTGGCTACTGCTCCTCCGGAAGGCACTGCCTGCTTTTGTGAGTAAAGTGTTACAGGTGCATGGCCTGCCCTCGCCGGTGCCATCTGTGGCTGTTCTGTGCCACAGCAGAAAGGCTGAGTAGGTGTGAGAGAGACCATGTGGCCTACAAACCCAGAGTATGTGTGATTTGGTCCTTTACAGGAAGCGCTTGCAGGTTCCTGATCTAGAGAAAGAATAACTGGAACGCAGAGCTGCGTTGTTTTTGTGAAACTCTTTAGGATGGAAAAGGGCATTTCTGAGGTCAGCGACAGAAGCCGTGGTGATTTCGTGCCACCCGTTTCCCTTTGTCCTGAGCTGTGGAGGTTGTTTAAAGCTGTAGAACAAACGAAGTGTGGAATAGACGGGTGCGGTTGGGATGATTGCTGTGTAGTTATTTTTTAAAACCTCTTTTTGAGGCGTAATTAACATAATAAGCTGCTTATATTTAAAGCATACAGTTCGATAATTTTTGATGTATGCACACGCATGTAAAACATGTATAAAACCCTTGCTGCAGTCCAGATGATGAACCTGTCCGTCACCCAAAAGTTCTCTCCTGCCCACACCCCTTTCTCCCCAGGCTGCAGCAGTCTGCTTTTGGGCCTGTAGATGCGTTGCCTTCCTTAGAGCTTTGTCTAAATGAAATCCTACAATATGTTCTTCTTTTGCTCTGGCTTCCTTCCCTCAGCGTAATTATTTTGGGCTCCTTCGACGCCTGGCGTGTGCTGGGCAGTGTTCCCCTGTGTGGATGTCGCGTTTGTTCCTTCGTTTGCCTGTTGGAGCATGTGGAGTGTTTCCAGTTCTTGACTGTGACAAAGAAAGCGGCTGCGAACATTCGGGTACAAGTTGTTGTCGGGACACACGGTTTTGTTTCCTTGGATGGATACCTAGGTGTGGAATGGCTGGATCATAGATTTGTGCTTATGTTTAACTTTTAGAAACTGTCAGACTATCTTCCAGGGTGGCCGCACCGTCGCGCGCCCTGCCAGCGGTGAGAGTTCCTGCTGCTCCACGTCCTCGCCGGCGCGTGTGGTGGGCGGGCTTAGGAGTTCCGTCGTCCCGATGGGTGTGCGGCGGCATCTCCTTGGGGTTTAGGTTGAGCTTCCCTCATCGCTGAGATTGTGGAGTGGCTTCTCTTGTGCTTATTTGCTACCATATGTCTTCTCTGGTGGAATGTCCCTTCTGATTTTTGCCAGTTATTTTAGATTGGGTTTGTTGTTTTACTGTTGACTTGTGAGAGATCTTTATGTATTCTGGATGCAAGTCCCTTTTCACATTTGTGCCTTACGTAGACTTTGTCCCTGTCTGTGGCTTTCTTTTTCTGAAGTGTCTTTTGAAGAATAGAACTGCAAAATTTTTACAGGGTCCAAGTTTTCAGTTTGAGACAGGGTGTGGTTCTGTCGCCCAGGCTGGAGTGCAGTCTCGTGATCTGAGCTCACTGCAGCCTCCACCTCCCAGGCTCAGGTGATCCTCCTGCCTCAGCCTCCTGACTGGCTGAGACTACAGGCACATGCCACCACACCCGGCTAATTTTTGTATTTTTTGTAGAGACGGGGTTTCGCTATGTTGCCCAGGTTGGTTGCAAACTCAAGCTCAAATGATTTGCCTGCCTCCGCCTCCCAAAGTGCTGGGATCACAGGTGTAAGCCACTACGTCTGGCCTCAGTTTGTTCTTTTGGTTTGGACTTCAGTTTCCTAGCTGATAACTTTTTTCCTAACTCAAGGTCACAAAGATTATCTCCTGTTTTCTTCTAGACATTTTGTAGCTTTAAGTTGTGTATTTAGGTCTGTGATCCATTTTGAGTTAATGTTTTTGTATGATGCAAGGTGTGAACCTGAGTTCATTTCTTTGCCCAAGGTGTTCAGTTGTTTTAGTGGAGCTTGTTGTAAAGATTATTTCTCTACTGGATTGTCTTTGTGCCTTTGTCAGAAATCAGCTGTGCGGGCCGGGCGCGGTGGCTCAAGCCTGTAATCCCAGCACTTTGGGAGGCCGAGACGGGCGGATCACGAGGTCAGGAGATCGAGACCATCCTGGCCAACATGGTGAAACCCCGTCTCTACTAAAAAAATACAAAAAACTAGCCGGGCGAGGTGGCGGGTGCCTGTAGTCCCAGCTACTCGGGAGGCTGAGGCAGGAGAATGGCGTGAACCCGGGAGGTGGAACTTGCAGTGAGCTGAGATCCGGCCACTGCACTCCAGCCTGGGCGACAGAGCAAGACTCTGTCTCAAAAAAAAAAAAGAGACTCCATTTTTAAAAAAAAAGAAATCAGCTGTGCGGATGTGTATTCGGTTGATCCACTTGTTTATCTTTTTATATCAACGCCATGCTGTTTTGGATTGTTGTAGCTTTAAAATAATTCTTGAGGTCAGGTGATATTCATGCTCTAACCCTGTGCTTTTTCAGAGCTGTTATGGCTATTTGAGATCTTCCATTTTCCATACGAATTTTAGAATCAGTTTGTCAATTTCTGGGAACATTTTTGTGAAATTTTGATTGGGATTGAATTGAGTCCATAGATAAATTGGGAACATCTTAACTGGAGTTTTCCGACCCCTGGAAAGCTCTCTGTTTATTTGGGTTGTTTTTAATTTAACATTTTGTTGTCTGTAGTGCACAGGTTTTTACCATGTTTTGATGTTTTGTCAGATTTTTTCATTTATCTGTTAAGGTATTTTTTTGGTCTTCTAAATAGTATTTTTAAAAAATCCGTTTACTGAATATAAACGGCCAGTACAGTTCTTGTATGTTGATTGTGTAGCCTGCAACCTTGCTCAACTCACTTACTAATCTCACTGGCTTTTCTCGTAGTCGCCACCGGGTTTTCTGTGTAGATGGTCATGTCGTCCACGGTAAAAGCAGTCTCACTTCTTCCTTTCCAGTCCGGACGCCCTTTTATTTGTCTTGCCTGACGGCACTGTCTAGAGCCTCCAGGGCAGTTTGGATGCGAGTGGTGGGAGTGGACGCCCTCGCTCCTGATCGGGAAGGCGTGGAGTGGGAGAGTTTGGATGCGAGTGGTGGGAGTGGACGCCCTCGCTCCTGGTCTATCATCGGCACCGCTGAGTGTGATGCTGTGTGTGGGGTTTTTGCCCGTGCCCTTTATGAGTCTGAGGAAGTCCCCAGAATACGGTTCCTAGTTTACTTGATCAGGAACGCTACTGGATTTTGTCGGGTTTTTTTTTTCCTGCATTTATTGAGATTATTAATATGGTATCTTTCTATTTTGGTAATGTGATGAATTATACTGACTGATTCTTGAATACTAAACCAGTTGTTCATTCCTGGGATAACCCCCTCTTCAGTCATGATGTTTTATTATTTATTTTAGCATATTGTTGAGTTTTTTGTTTTGGTTTTGAGGCCGAGTCTTGCTCTGTCACCCAGGCTGCAGTGCAGTGACGCTATCTTGGCTCACTGTAACCCCCACCTCCCAGGTTCAAGTGATTCTGCTGCCTCAGCCTCCTAAGTAACTGGGATTACAGGTGTCCGCCACCACGCCGAGCTAGTTTTTTGTATTTTCAGTAGAGATGGGGTTTCACCATGTTGGCCAGGCTGGTCCCAAACTCCTGACCTCGAGTGATCCGTCTGCCTCAGCCTCCCAAGTAGTGAGGATTACAGGCGTGTGCCATCGCGCCCGGCTAATTTTTGTATTTTTAGTAGAGATGGGGTTTCACCCTATTGGCCAGGCAGTCTTGAACTTCTGACCTTAGGTGATCCCACTGCCTTGCCCTCCCAAAGTGCTGGGATTACAGGCGTGAGCCACTGCGCCCGCCAAGGATTCTTGCATTTATATTCATGAGGGATGTTGGTGTTTTTGTTTTCTTTTTTTTCCTCTTCCCTTGTATCTTTGTCTGGTTTTGGTATTAACAGAGTAATATTCTTGTAGAATGATTTGAGAGGTATTTCCTCCTAAGTTTTCTGAAAGGATTTTTTGTTTTAAAAATGTTTGGTGGGGGGCTGGGCTCAGTGGCTCACGCCTGTAATCCCAACACTTTGGGAGGCCAGGTCAGGAGTTTGAGACCAGATTGGCCAATATGGTGGTGAGATGGTTCACCCATCTCTACTAAAATACAAAAATCAACCTGGTGTGGTGGTGCATGCCTGTAGTCCCAGCTGCTTGGGAGGCTGAGGCAGGAGAATCTCTTGAGCCCGAGAGGCAAAGGTTGCAGTGAGCCGAAATTGTACCACTGCACTTCATTCAGCCTGGGCGACAAAGCAAGACTCCATCTCAAAAAAAAAGTTTTGTGGGGGCTGGGTGTGGTGGCTTACGCCTGTAATCCTAGCACTTTGGGAGGCCAAGGCAAGAGGATCCCTTGAGCCCAGGAGTTCAAGACCAGCCTGGGCAACATAGGGAGACTCTGTTTCTGTTAAAAAACGAAAGTTTTGTGGAACTTACCATTAAAACCTACTTGGACCTGGAGTGTTTTTTGTGGGAAGATTTTTAGCTATATAGACTATTCAGTGTATCTGTTTTTGGTTGAGAATCACTGGTTTGTGTTATACAAGTAATACAAGTAATTTTCTCTGTGTATGTATGTCTGTATGTATGTGAGACGGAGTCTCTCTGTCACCCAGGCTGGAGTGCAGCGGCATGATCTTGGCTCACTGCAACCCCCGCCTCCCGAGTTCAAGTGATTATCCTTCCTCAGTCTCCCGAGCAGCTGAGACTACAGGTGCGTGCCACCACGCCTGACTAATTTTTTTGTATTTTTAGTAGAAACGAGGTTTCACCGTGTTATCCAGGATGGTCTCGATCTCCTGACCTCATGATCCACCCGCTTCAGGTTTCCAAAGTGCTGGGATTACAGGGGTGAGCCACCGCGTCCGGCCTGTTTTATTTTTTGTAGAGATGGGATTTCGCCATGTTGCCCAGGCTGGTCTCAAACTCGGACTCAAGCAATCTGTCGTCCCCAGCTTCCCATAGTGCTGAGATTTCGCAGGCATGAGCCACTGTGCCTGGCCCCAATTTTCAGTACTTTAAAGATGTTGCTGCACTGTCTTCCTGCTTGTGTGCTTCCAGAAAGAGATCTGTTCATCCTTCTCTCCTTTTCTTCTTAACGGACATGCCTCTTCTTTTTTTCTTTCTTTTTTCTTTTTTTCTTTTTCTTTTTTTTTGAGACGGAATCTAACTCTGTCACCCAGGCTGAAGTGCAGTGGCGCAGTCTCAGCTCACTGCCACCTCTGCCTCCGGATTTGAGTGATTCTCCTGCCTCAGCCTCCTGAGCAGCTGGGATTACAGGCACCTGCCACCACGCCCAGCTAATGTTTTGTATTTTTAGTAGAGACGGGGTTTCTCCGTGTTGGCCAGGCTGGTCTCAAACTCGACCTCAGGTGATCCACCTGCCTGGGCCTCCCAAAGTGTTGGGATTACAGGCGTGAGCCATGGCGCCCAGCTGGACATGCCTTTCTTTAGAGACATGCCTTGTCTCTTTGTCACGGCTTTGAGCCGCTTTGCTGTGGTTTCCTCATGCTCCGTGTGTTCCGAGTATGTTGTGTAGTTTTTGTTAGGTTTGGAAGGCGTTTCTCCTGCCTCCCTCCTCTGGGCACTTGGTGGCCCATGTGTCAGTCACGTGGCTGTTCTCAGCTCAGGGCGCTCTTTTTTGCCCTCTGTCTCTCTGTGAATGGTTTCTGTCACTGTGTCCGCATCACAAACGTTTTCTTCCACAGTGTCTCCTCAGCAGTTAATCCCGTGTAGCGGAGGTTTCATCTCTAGAAGTTTGATTTGGGACTTTATTATAATCTTTCATGTCTTTATTTTACTCTTTTAAACATGTGGAATACAGCGTCATAACAGTTCCAGTGTCTTCTATGAATTTCTATGTCTGTGTCAGTCCTGATCTTTTGCAGTTGATGGATTTTCCTCATTGTGGTCCACAATTTCTTGCTTTCTGGATTCTAGACGTTTTGAAATTTGCCTGTTTGGGTGCTGAATGTTTTTGTATTCGTATAAATCGGCTGGGCGTGGTGACTCACACCAGTAATACTAGCACTTTGGGAGGCTGAGGCGGGCAGATTGCTTGAGTCCAGGAGATCGAGACCAACCTGGGCAACATGGAGAAACCCTGTCTCTACTTAAAAATACAAAAATTAGCCAGGCGTGGTGGTGCACACCTGTAGTTCCAGCTACTCGGGAGGCTGAGGTGGGAGGATCACTTGAACCCAGGAGGTGGAGGTTGCAATGAGCTTCGATCCCACCACTGCACTCTGGCCTAGGTGACAGAGCCAGACCCTGTCTCAGGGAAAAAATAAAATAAAAATTTGAACTTTGTCCAGACTGCATTCAGTTACTTGGAAGGCGGCTTGATCCGTTTGGGTCTTGCTTTTGTGATTTGTTTTAGGTGGGTCTAGAGCTGGGCTCAGGGCTCATTCTAGGCCTGATCATTCCCCAATTCTGTGGCAGAGTCTTCTGAGGGACACGGGACCCCATGAATTTGGGCGATTTCCTGTCTGTCTGGTGGAGACAGGCTCTCTGCCTAGCCTGCTGTGAGCCTCAGGCCTGTTGTCTCTAAATCTCTGTGGATGAGTCATCCCCAGCCTGGTGGAGTTTCTGCACATACATGCTGTGAGCTGGGGTCTGTGGAATTGTCAGGGGCCCCTGCAGACCCCAGGCGCTCTGTGCCGTGCTCCCTTCTCTGCTGTTCCTGTGAATTGCAGCTGCCTTGCTCGCCCTGAATTGTCAGCTCCATCTCAACCCAGTGTCTGCTGGGCCCTGCCTGGGTCCCGCTTCCTGTACCATGGCTGGGAACTCTCGGGAGGCAGTGAGCTGGGGCTGCCAGAGGGCTTGGCTCCACTCTGAATTTTGGGGACCACTGTCCTTTGCTGTCTGACATCCAGGGTCCCCGGGGCCATTGTCTCCTGCCTCCTGTCTTGTCTGCGTTTTTGGCCTTTCCGGGGAGGAGGGTGTTGGGTCTCTGTGACTTCACCTTGGCTGCAGGCGGGCCCTGGCATCGCAGTCCATGAGTGACATCCAGCTTCTCTCATCGGCCACCCCCTTCATCCACTGCATTTGAAAAATGAGATAGAAAATGGATATGGTGCTGTCATCACGGTGGCCAGACCTCTGTAGCTCGTGGGCTCTCCTCCGGGCTGAGGCTCTTGTGGGAGAAAGTTGCTCAGGGCTAAGTTTCAGGTAGAAAGAGCCAAAGTAACTGGAAATGTTGAGATGGCCCTGGAGGCCCTCAGGGTGGCCTCTGCTTCAGGGAGGAAGGTGGGCAAATCCTGCTCCATGGCAGCAGGTTTAAACACGCCGCTGAATTGTGCTGACTGGCACATCCATTGTGAGCGGGTGCGTTTTCCTTTTGCAATAATTTTGGCTACATTAAATTCGTTTTGTTAACATCTTCATCACCGCCTTTTCAGTTTCAGCGGGAATTGATTATGAACAAAGTGCCATGATTTTGACTATTCAGGCGAGCAACTGCATCGAGCCAGCGCTGAACTGGTTTTGTAACAAGCTTGGTGTCCATGTCGCTCTTAATAACATCTGCAGGCACAGGCGATGGTAGCAGTGTGGGCCAGCCGTCAGGAAAGGGGGACTGGCACGTACCGCTCCGAATTCAGCTTGCGCAGGGGGACAGTGGAGTTCTGGGGTTGGTTTGCAGACATTTCCAGGCAGTCTGATCTTGTGAGGAGCAAGGAAGGGGTGTGTTGACGGGGCCGTCCGGGCTGGAGCAGGTGCGACAGGAATGTCCCACGTCCTCTCTTGTGCTATCTGGGAGACAAACCTCTTCACGCTGCAATATCCCGTTCATTTCAGATCCTCCTTTCAGGGTGGAAGGCGTGGTGGACAGCTTTGGGATTGGGCCAGGCCTGAGGGCACTGAGGGAGTGGGGCATTAGGGGCCATGCGATCAGCGCTGCACTTTGCTCTCGTCAGAAGCTGGGCAGTGGCCAGAGGCCTGGGAAAGGGTTGCTGTGGGGGCACGGGGGCGCCACACTTCAGGGATGCAGCCAGCCTTTGGGCTTCAGGAAATGCAGCTGGGGTGTCCTGAGGTGTGTGAGGCTGATGCGTGGCCTTTCTACTTCCAAACTGTTCCAGGACACAGGTCCACGGTCACACTGTCTGTAGGGTCTCCAAATGAGCAGGAGCACCTTGCATGCCCTGCGAGACATGTTTGAAAGTCACACTGGTTCCAGGTCACAGCTTGAACCTGAGGCCACTTCCAGTGAGAGGCTGGAGGTCCTGCGTGCCACCTGGGGCCTGTGTGCTGTGGTGGCCGTGGCTGTGTGGGTGCCAGGCGGAGACCTCACAGGCTGGGCAGCCGCCACCCCTCCATGGATGCTACTCACCCTTAGAAGTAGGTTCCCACAGGCCAGAGCACTCCCAACAGCACTGCGTGGATCTGGTGCCCACCCCTGTGGTCAGATGGCGCCCGCAGCCCTGGCCCAGGTGCCCCCTGGGTTGTCATGCATTGGGGCCCTGGCTCGGAGCGGGCGGCTGTGCTGCCGCTGATGTCGCCCGTCCTTGGGGGTTGGCATCGCCTCCCTGGTGCTCCCACTGTGTGCTTCCTTGTCCCTCCAGCACCTCCCAGGAGACTGTGTAGCCAGGTGTCTCAGAGGACTCGGGGATCCTGGTAGGGTTTTGGTGGGTTGAACCCTGCACCCTGGTCTGGGTGTGGGATCCTGGTACTGTGTGGCCTGGGACACCTGTGCTTCCTGCAGGCTCTGCGTGCCACTGATGGAGGGCCTCTCGTTAAGGGGGCACTGCAGCGAGAGTCAGGTGCCCTGGGGCTCATAAGCCACCTTGGGGTATGTCTGGGTGCAGGGGGACTCGTCTGGCCTTCCCAGCGGTGCCGAGCTGTCACTACAGGGCAGCTATGGCCGTATTCGACTAGTCTTGGGACAAGGTGAATTTTCTTGGCTGGCTTGACAGGTCCCTCTTTCCCTGACCATGGAGTTTCACCCAATTTTCAGCGTTGACGGAGAGAATGAGGCTTGGAGTCTTTCTCTGGCCTGTGAGGGCTGCAGAGCAGCATGCCGGGGCCATAGGCGCAGTTGAGGGAGAGGCTGACAGGAGTGGGTGCGGGGACTGGTGGGGACAGCGACTGTGCCTTTTGGCCCCACCCAGAGAGCCCCAGCTGCTGTGCTGCCGTATTCTGATTCCTTCCTTCCTTCCTTCCTCCCTCCCTCCCTCTCTTCCCCCCTTCTTTCTCCCTTCCCCCTTTTCCCCCTTCCCTTTCCGTTTCCCTCCTCCCTCCCTCTCTTTTTCCTTCTCTCCTTCTCTCCCTCTTTCCTTCTTTCTTTCGACAGGGTCTGGCTCTGGCTCTGTCACCCAGGCTGGAGCGCAGCAGCACGATCTTGCAGCCTCAACCTTGTTGGTTCAAGTGATCCTCCCACCTCAGCCTCATGAGTAGCCGAGATTACAGGCACACACCACTATGTCTGGCTAACGTTTTGTATTTTTTGGGTAGAGATGGGGTCTCGCCATGTTGTCCAGGCTGGTCTAGAACTCGTGGGCTCGAGTGATCCTCCTGTTTCAGCCTCCCAAAGTGTTGGGATGACAGGCGTGAGCCACCGTACCGGCCCGTGTTTGGTTCTTGTTGCAGATCCAGCCCTGGGATCCAAGCCTGGGCAGAGCCAGAGGGTGACTAAGGGGCCGTTAGGACAGAGACAGTGGGTTTTGCAGTGATGTGAGCATTGACAGAAGTGGCCACACTGCCGGCCCCCACAGTGTCACCAGTAGGCCTAGTGGACCCTGCCGGATATGTTCCCCCATTTGGGGTATCTGTCCTCAGCGGCCTGTGGGCTGTCGTGAAGCAAAGCCATTCTGCAGGCTGGGTTCGTCCCTGTTCCAGGCCTGCACTAGTGGCGCCTGGTTCTTGGGTGTGATGAGGAGCTTTGCTGCCCTGGAGCGTTGCTTTGTGGGCAGAAGCCAACTTTGGAATCGGCCTCATAGCTGGTCCTGGACACTCTCCTCCTTCCTTCCCTGTTGGTTGCTATTAAGCCAGCCTTGGGCACCAGGGACAGTGGGGATGTGGCTGTGCCCTGGGCCCAGGGCTGGCGGGAGGCCACCTCAGGACTCTGGACCAGAGCAGTGCGTGGCTGGTGATGCCTGTGGCTGGCGTGGGTCTGGTGGGTCTGGTGGGTCTGGCAGTACTTGTGGCTGGCATGGGTCTGGTGGTGCCTGTGATTGGTGCGGGTCTGGCGATACCTGTGGCTGGATTGGGTTTGGCGGTCTGGCGAGTCTGGCAGTACCTGTGGCTGGTGTGGGTCTGGCATGTTTGGCGGTGTCTGCCACCAGGCTGCCAATGGATGAGCCTAGCTGTCCCTGGATGTCCCCCACTGGTTGGAGTTTTGCCCGGGGGTGCTGTGCTATGCCCTGGTCATCTTGTCCCCTACAGCTGGGCAGTGAAGTGTGGCCAGCACCTTGCTGCAAGAGAGGGACAGAGGTGGTCTCTCCACAAGCTAGAGCAAGGGCAGGTGGGCCCGTTGACTGGCGCTGGGTCTGGGTTCGGTCCTGGGCCTGCTGCATGCCATCCTCCCTTCGGGCCCGGCATGGGAGGAGGGACTGGGAGATGCTGGTGACACCACTCTGACGCCAGCGCCTGAGGCAGCCCCTGGACAGTGCTCATCTTCAATGCAGCCCTGGTGACCTGAAGCCCCTGTGTTGGTCCCTCACAGGCCTGGGGGTGTGGCCACAAGGCCTGGGCTTTGTCCCGTTTACGAGAGGTCAGGCGGTCACAGGGTAATGGGAGGCCTGTGGTTCCTGGGCTGCCATCTGGCGATTGTGAAATGGGCAGTGCGCAGTGTTGAGGGGCGCTGGGGAAACAAGCTGCCGACAGAGGAGGCCGCACTCCCTGTGCCTCCCAGGCAGACACCTCATGGCCTTTCTCCGGGTGTCTGAACCCAAGGTGAAAAGTTCAGGCCGTCCCTGCTCTCCAGAGTGGCTGGAGGTGGGGCGGGAGCAGAGACTGGACCTGGCCAGCCCTTCCAGCTTCCCTTCTTCTCGGCCCCTGGACTCTGGGGGCGAGGGCAGGGCTGTTCAGCTGTTGGACATCCTTGCCGTCCCTTTGCCGGACTCTCCAGAGGACCAGCATGGAGGTGGACAAGTTCCTTTTGCCCCTCTCCTGCCCGAGGGCTCCTGGTCCTGTCCTGGGCCACCCCAGGCTGGACCAGCTGCCCATGTCACCAGGCCAGACGGTTTCCCTGTGAATGAGCCTATGGCCCCAAGTGCCTGGCCCCAGGCCTGGGCTACGGGGGTGGATGACTGAGGCCTGGTCAGGAGTGTTCTGGGGCCTGGTGCGACCTGCAGGGTCTGTGGGGTTGGAGGGATGTGTGTTCTTGGACCCTGCAGAACTCGGGGTTTCCCGATGGCTGTTGGGTTGCACACGAGCCTGGGCTCCTTTGTGGTGGGCAACCCCAGGGTCGCGGGATAGTCTCTGAGAAGCGCAGAGGCCTGGACACCCCCACCTCCCAGCCAGGCCCTGCCACATCCTCTGTGATGGCTCCAGGGGCATTTGTTCACTGAAGAACACTGGCTGGCTTCCCCCGAGAAGAATCTGCTGTGGTGGGGGAGCTGCAGGGGCTGCCCCCCGTCCAGGCCAGAGAAACCAGGCAGCCTCTCCCGCCGGGAGGGTCCCCCACAGGACCTGTTATGGGGCCGCATGGCGCCTGGGCTGGTGTCACCCCTGGGAGCCCCCTTTTAAAGAAGATCCATTCAGTGTCCCATCTCTCAGACGGTCTCCAGTGTGGGGATTAAGCGCTCAGATGCTGGCAGGTTCGGCGGAGCACTGGCTGCCCTGCCCCGGGCTGACCCCAGACACTCGCCTTTTGTGCTGTGCTGCTCTCGCCCCTCGGGAACCTTTGTCCCATTGAGCCCCGCCATCGCCTGGGGCCCCTCGCCTGTCCCCGCAGGCCCGCCCCGGGGCGGGGATTGTGGCCCCTGTCCCCTGATGGGGGGGCCTTCTGGTGGCCTAAGGGGACCCTCTGAGCAGTCACGCAGGCCTCCCCTCAACCCCACGTCCAGGTCTGTTGTGGAGGGGCCAGGAGATTCTGACATTTATGCGATGGCCCTAGAGGTTCACATCCTGGGGAAGATTGGCTGGCGATGCTTCCAGAAAGTGGTTTTTGAAGATGCATCTGGTCCTGGCCTGTGGGTGGCTGGCGGGACTGGGAGAGGAGCTCCGGGCCACTGGCTGCTTCCTCGTTGCTCTTCTCCTCTGGGAGGACTTGCCCCTGTGGGCAGGTGCAGGGGCACCGAGTGGAGGGGCTTGGGGGCTCCCGCCCGCGCCAGGCCACCTTGCTCTCTCTCCAGGCCTGCGTCCTGCAAAGAGGCTGGTTCAAAAGGTCACTGCCCCGATTTTTATTGCTGTCTCTTACGTTCTCACGACCTCTTGCCCTCTGCACAGATGGGCGGGGCTGGAGCCTCCACGAGGGCCGGCCTTTCCGGGGATTAAAAACCTGAAAGGTCTGAGCCGAGCTACCAAGGTTAAATGTTTTAGTAGCTTAAAAATGGTGTGAAAAATTAAGCAAAAACACACATAGACTTCCAGGTTTAGCATAAATAGAAACCAGAGGTGTTGAGACTGTGCTGTCTCCTCAGAACAGTGCAGTGGAAAGAGGGGACAGAGCCCTCCACGGGATCCCTCTGTTGCGGGGGTGGGGGGGAGGCAGCCCTGGCCCAGCATCTACAGCTCCCAGCGGCACTGAGTGGCAGTGGCCGTCCCTGTGGTCTGGGGGCCTCCCTCCCCAACAGGCTACACAAGCCCTGTTCCTACTAAGGCTCGGGGAAGCTCTTTGTGACTTAAAAAATAATAATTATAATGGAGGGTGCACTGGTTCCTATCTTTGCATTGTCATTGATTGCCAAAACCCACTTTAATTAAATACAACCGTGTCTTGTAAATGGTGTCCTTAATGCAGTTTATCAAAACCAAAACTCCCCTGTTGCGGCCTTCGTGTTTTGTCAGTAGTGTGTTGGAGTCTGATTCCTGTCTCCTGTGCCCCTGCCTGCGTGTGCTGACCCTGGACCCCGTGAGGCAGTTCTCACCACGCACCGAGCCTCGCCCTCCCAGGCCCCTCATGCCCCCGAGGCTCGCTGGTGCCTCCGCTTCCTCCAGGCGGAGGGGGAGGTGGTAGGCGCCTTGGGTCTTAAATCAGAGAAACTGTTCCAGCAGCAGCAGTAAATGTCATCAACTGGCCCCGAAGAGCACCTGAAAACACAGGCTGTACCCCCGCCGCCGTGGAGACATTTGGCGCCACCTGCGTTTGGTGCAGATGCCCCACGGCTGTTCCTGAGATGGCTGCCGAGGCCATTTGGCCCTTCAGCTTGGGAACAGACCAAGGCGGTGTGTTCAGCCGGCTGAGACCCACCTGGGGGTGTCCGGGCCTTGGCCATGCTGCCTTCTCCAAGTCCCACGCTTCCCCCGGCCCCTGCTCCTTCCCACCGGCGCCGGAGAGCTTAGCGTGGGGAGGACAGGACGGGGCGGCTGCCGTGCCTCTTTCTGTCTGTGATGGAAACGGGAGGGTCTGGCCCTGCCTCATTAGTGAGCTTGAGCCAGGGACACCCGTGACCCTGCCAGGGACGGTCCTCCCCAGCCTTGTGAGCCTGGGCAGAGGTGCTGTGGCCCCAGGTTGTGTGGCTGACCTGGTGGGGGGTAAGAACATCCTTGGAGAAGTGACGAGTGTGCAACCAGAAGGTGGACCCAGCCAGGAGGCCTGACCGTGACTGCAGCCTCGCCCAGCATCGCGCCAAAGTGTGCTGGTGCAGGGCCTCGAAGCTGTTCCATGGGCAGCCTTCGGGCTGAGGCTGTGGGGGACCTTGGGAGTGCGGTGGCCCCCCTCTCTGTTCTGTGGACCGGGCGCGGAGGGGCCGTGCGGGCAGACGTGCTCTTGGGTGGTTGTGGCGGGGATACCTCTCTGCCCACCACCCTCTCACTCACTGCCCTGGCTGGAAGGCGGGGACATCTCCCTGACCAGCAGCACCAGGATGGCGGCCCTAGAACAGCGTCCTGGTCCACCCAGATGCATGCTGAGCACCCATGCGTGTGCGCAGGTCTTATGGGCCGTGTCCAGACCCAGCCCTGGCGTCAGGTGACACTTGCAGTTGGGTGGGCGCTCACGCAGGCACCTCCAGGTAAGGGGGATTCAGGAAGGCAGTGCTTTGTAAGTGGCGCTGGTTTTGCTTTGAGGCCGGACTCCTTTTCCCTTGGAGGAGCTCTGCGCGTGCGCTTTGCTTGCTTTCCCGTGGCAGGCTTTTTGTTGGTTAAATAAAGACACAAACTTTCCGTCAGTCTTTGAAAATACTTGGTTTCGGGAAGTTCTTGGCCCTTCCCAGGCTTGGGGCTGCCGGCTCACCGTTCCGCTCTCTGCGTTTCAGCCAAGCCCCCATATGCTGGGTTTGCAGGTCAAGACCACCCATGACAGCTGTGCTGCGTGGGGTGCGGTTCCCTGTGGGCGCTGAGGGTGGTGTGGGGCTGCCTCTCACTCGCTCCACCAGTCACCTGAGGGCCCGTGTCCTGGTCGTGGCCACGTGTGCTCTACTGTGCAGGTGGTCAGCCCTCCCCAGGGGCCACCTGGATGGTGTCCACTCCTGCCCCATGGCAGGAAGTCCCAACGACACCTGGCCACGTCCGTCTAACATGTTTCTGGAAGTGGGATTCCAGGCCGGAGCCTCATGGGGGGCGGACACCGCCGCTTGGCCCATGACAGTCGGTTGATGGGACTTGAAGGGGCCTCTGGACTATGTGGCTGCAGCGCTGGACCCTAGGAGAATAGCAGCCGTGATGGGGGTCGGGGGCCCCACTTTCTGGGAGGGAGTGAGGGAGGCCGGCTGCTGCCCCTTGCTGCAGTCAGCTTTGGTCACTTTCCTGGCCACCACAGCCCCTCCCAACTCCTTGCTCTCAGCAGAGGAGACAAGACCCTTGTGAGGGTGGGCGAAGGCACCCCAGTTGTTTGGGGCCTTTGCTGTCTGTGCTGGTCTTTCCAGGCAGCCCCAGGCCGTGTGTGTCAGCAGGCGGAGGCTGCGTACCTCTCACCCACCCAAGCTGAAGCAGCCTTGCAGGGGGCGGCCCCAGAGGTTTCTCCAACTGAACAAGGTTGTCCTGGAACCCCCACCTGAAAGGGCTGCTGCCCCCGTGAGAGGAGCTTCTAGAGATGGTGGCCAGCCTTGGGGGCCCAGTATAGATATGTACGTGGGGCCCTGGTCCGATTCTGTCTTGGAAGGAACATCAGGCCCCTGAGTGGTCAGAGCAGTGGCCGACCCATGGCTCCACTCAGGTGCCACCGACGGCTCCTTTCTGTGTCTTGTAGTCACAGAGCTCGAGGTTCCCACAGGGAGGAGGCTTCCTGTGGCTCCACCTTCAGCGAGCAGTGGGGCTGCCCCGCCCTCTGGGGGTTTTTTAGGTGCTCTGAGGTGGTCTGGGTGTGGCCTGGCTGGTGTGGACAACTTGGCCCTTTGTCTGAGACCCTGAGCCCTGAGGAAGGACGAGGGTGTGGGGAGACTTGGGTTTTTCCATAAACATTTATCTTTTTTTTGAGACGGAGTCTCGCTCTGTCGCCCAGGCTGGAGTGCAGTGGCCGGATCTCAGCTCACTGCAAGCTCCGCCTCCCACGTTT
>NW_012122820.1:716647-723965 GCF_000951035.1 Colobus angolensis palliatus | reverse complement strand
GTGAGTTGAGATCCGGCCACAGCACTCCAGCCTGGGTGACAGAGCGAGACGCCGCCTCAAAAAATAAATAAATAAATAAATAAATAAATAAATAAATAAATAAATAAAAATAAAAAGAAAGGGTATTTAAACCTTTCAAACTTAAAACTATTTTTCTTTGGAGATGGAGTTTCACTCTGTCTCCCCCCAGGTTCAGGTAATTCTCGTGCCTCAGCCTCCTGAAGAGCTGAGATCACAGGCAGGTGCCACCACGCCCGGCTACGTTTTGTGGTTTCAGTGGAGACGGTGACATGGTCTGGCTGTGTCCCCACCCAAATCTCAACTTGAATTGTATCTCCCAGAGTTTCCACGTGTTGTGGGAGGGACCCAGGGGAGGTAATTGAACCATCGGGCCGGACTTGCTGTGCTATTCCCGCGATAGCGAATAAGTCTCATGAGATCTGATGGGTTTATTAGGGGTTTCTGCTTTTGCTTCCTCCTCATTTTTTCTCTTGCCGCCGCCGTGTAAGAAGTGCCTTTTGCCACCCGCCGTGATTCTGAGGCCTCCCCAGGCATGTGGAACTGTAAGTCCAATTAAACCTCTTTTTGTTCCCAGTTTTGGGTATATCTTCATCAGCAGTGTGAAAATGGAGTGCACGCACGCAGCAGCACCTACGGGCACACACACCTGCACTCATGCGCTCATCAGGACCCACGGGCACATGGGCACACCGTGGGCGTACACACCTGCACTCACACACTCAGGACCCACGGGCACACGTGCACACAAACATCAGCACCCACGGGCACACACACCTGTCTCACACACTCATCAGGACCCATGGGCACACGTGCACACCGTGGGCGTACACACCTGCACTCACACACTCAGGACCCACAGGCACACGTGCACACAAACATCAGCACCCACGGGCACACACACCTGTCTCTCACACTCAGGACCCACGGGCACACGTGCACACACGTCAGCACCCACAGGCACACACACGGCATCCATGGACGCACACATGTGTTTCACGCACTTATCAGGACGGGCATACATGGACGCACACATCAGTACCGTGGACGCACACACACATGCACCACTCCTGATGGCTTCGGCTTGCTGGATGCCTGCTTTGCCCTCAAATGAGCAAGGTCTGGAGGCAGGCACTTGGGGTGGGGCCACAGTATGGTTCTTAGGAGCCCGGTGTCCCCTGTACCCACTTACTCCCAGCCTTGGGTCCCGAAGTGCTGCTCCTGCTGGTCTCTGTGCCCCACCCATTGTGGGCAGGGCTGTCTGAACAGGGCAGAGCCAGGAGTGATGCAAGGGTGGGGCATGGAGGCCTTGCCCAGAGGCAGCAGCCGGCTCTGGCTTGGCTGGGCCTTGCCTTCGCTGTCCTGCTGTGAGACACAGGAGCCCTGGGGAGGACGGCAGTCTGTATCAGGACCAGTGGTGAAATTGCAGATTCCTACATGTGATCTGGAGACCACTCTTGCTGGAGAACTCTACCCAGGTCCCTTGGGTCTGCCCCTCCCTTCACCTTTCACCATCAGGCACAGGCTGTGTGTGCCTCCCCATCTGTGCATGGCCCCAGCGGAGCAGGCCTGTCCTGCCCGTTCCTGAAGGTAGAGCCCGGCAGATTCATTGTGTGGTGAGGGCTTCCCTAGACCCACCAACTCCTGTGTCTTCCGTGGTTGAGAGGGGTGGGGTCTCTGGGGCCTTTTTTTGGGAAGTCACTGATGCCACTCAGGAGGGTGCCCAGCTCCTCACCTAATCTCTGGAGTGGGCCCTTCTGCTGGAGGCTGCCCCAGGCTGGATGCTGTGGCCTGCAGACCTCCCTTCCTGCAGTCCCTGGGCAGGCAGCACCCATGGGCACGGCACATGTGTACACAGGCCGTGAGCACTGCCCTGTGAGCCAGGTGGTGGTGGGGGGTGTTGGGGCTAAGATTTGGTTAGGGCCCGAGTGCTTGCACACCCCCCACCCAATTCCCTGTGGTGCTGGGATGCTGCCACCTCCTGGACGCTGGCATTGAAGTGCCACCTTCATCTCCCTCTCCAGACAGTAAGCTCCACAAAGGCAGGGCTGTGGCCATCACTCTGACCAGCTGCTCGGGGGCTTGGTGGCTGCTGGGTGGTCGCCTGGACTCTGCCCTCCTGTCTCCTGGTGTCCTGGAGGGGCCTTGCTGGACTGGGCCCTCGACCGCCCCACTGGACGCCTGTCAGGGCGCAGTCAGCTATTCGGGGATGGCCGCGTGACCTGGAGGGGTCTGTCCCTGATCTCTGAGCGGGACTGCCTCTGGCCTTTCTTCTGAGTCCCATACAGAATGGCAGCCTGCTAGACGCCCTGAGGAGGCAGGTGGAGGGGTGGAAGGGGCGTGGCCGTGCCCAGCAGAGACCACCCTCTGATGATGGTGGGCGTCCCTTCCAGCCCCTCTCGGGCATCACTTCATCCCTTCCCCCATTTCCTTCCTGGCCCTGCTCTCCAAGTCTTGTGTGCGTGGTGGGGCCTGGCTTCCCTCCCGGCCTCTCGCCTGCTCCCGCCCATCCCTCTCTGGTTCTCTCAGGCCTCCTCTGGGCTTGCCAAGAATGTAGGGGAATTAGGGGGAGGGGGACACAGGAAATGCCTCCCCTCCTCTGACAACAGCTCCAGCTGCAGGGGGAGGGGGGAGGGGAGAGCAGAGTGGGTGAGACAAGGGAGGGCTGATGGGCAGGGGGTGGGGGGAGTCGGGTGGGGGGGGCGAGTATTCTCCTGCCCACCCAGGCACTAGGCGTGGCCCAGCCCTACAGACAGAACAGTTCTTTCTTCCTTATTTTTTTGTTAGAGACAAGGTCTCACTCTGTCGCCCAGGCTGGAGTGCAGTGGTGTGATTGGGGCTCACTGCAGCCTCAATCTCCTGGCTTCAAGCGACTCTCCCACCTCAGTCTTCCAAAGCACTGGGATTGCAGCAGTGAGCCAGTGTGCCCAGCCTCTTCCTAAGTTTAGACCAGTGTGGGCATCCAGTGAGTGGAATGGGCCTTTGATGCGGTGGTCCTTGTGACCATGTCAGTTTTGGAGTAGGGTTTGTTAAAACACGGGTTAAGTTGGGCCCCACCCCCAGCCCTCCATGCCTCAGCCATTCAAGAGAAGCGCGGGGCATGTGTGGGCGAAACTTCCGAGTCTACCTTCCACCTGACCCACTCTGGAAAGTCTGACCACAGGCTGGGTGTGGTGACTCATGCCTGTAATCCCAGCACTTTGGGAGGCCAAGGCAGGCGGATCACGAGGTCAGGAGTTCGAGACTAGCCTGGCCAATATGGTGGAACCCTGTCTCTACTAAAAAAAGAAAAAGTTAGCCGGGCGTGGTGGTGGGCGCCTGTAGTCCCAGCTACTCAGGAGGCTGAGGCAGGAGAATCCCTTGAACCTGGGAGGCGGAGGTTGCAGTGAGCTGAGATTGCGCCACTACACTCCAGCCTGGGCGACAGAGTGAGAGTCTGTCTTAAAAAAAAAATAAAATAAAGTCTGATCACAGCCCCTTCTCACAAGGGGGCTGCCCCCTCCACCCTCACTGGGGCAGCCTGGCCTGCTGTAAGTGCACTGACCGGACGTTAAAATCCCTCGGAACGGTCTCGGAAGGAGCCGCTTCTGGGAGTCTTCCCTGACCAGCCACATACCTTTTAAAGAGAAACCTGAAGACACCTGAGAAGGCAGGCAGTGGTGGAGATCTTCTGAAAGAGCCCAGTCGCACAGCGGGCGGGTGGGTGGTGGTGGGGCTTGTGCGGCACCAGGGCGATTTCCCCGAGCCTGCTGGCTCCCAGCCCTCCACCCTCATGATAGGGCCTGGGTAGTGACTGCTGGTCACCCTTTACTCCCACCCAGGAAAAGGACAAGAGGCTGGGCTCCCCGCCAAGGAGTGGTTTCCGGGGACACTGGCTCTCGGGGGTGCCAGTCCTGTCCTTGGCTCCCAGCACATGCTGCTCGTGGCATTTGCAAGGGTGGGTCTGGTCCTGAGCCCCCGACCTGTCACCCCGGTGTGGGCCCAGTGACCTCAGTGAGCCCTTCCTGTGCCCTAAGCTGAGCCACTGTGTACACTGAAGAGGAGGCTGGGGTCCTGTGTGCACCTGGCCCACTTTCCTTGCCGGTGCTGGGAGACGGGAGCCAGTCTCGGACCCTCGCCGGCCAGCAGCTCCTGTGGCTCTGGGGGTGCAGGCATCTTGGCTGACTAGGGAGGATCCCGTGGGAATGACCCCATGCCGTGACCAGGGAGGCGCCCCCCTTCCCCCAGCCGCCTTTGTCGGGGATCCTGAGAGGTTTTTTGCGGAGGCTGGGTCCCAGGCTGGGGACCGAGGGAGCCGGTGCACCCCTCCTGCAGGTGAGGCTGTCCGTTTACAGCTGAATGCTTCTCCCCCATCCTGCACCGGGCCCCACTCAGTCTCCCCAGCATAGAGCTCTTGTTGCTGGCCCAGGGCCTGTCCAGCTCCTTGACAGGGCAAGGACTGGGACCCTCACAAGGGCTGGGCCTCCTGGGCAGTATGTCTCTGTGAAAATGGGGATGAGGAGGTGGCAGGCATCACCTTTTGAGGACGGAGTCTTGGAGAGGTGTTGGCTCTCTGGGGAGGGCCCTGTGATCCTCCTGCAGCCATGTGGGCCAGGGCCAAAGCCATTGTGCTGTCACTGTGGGTTTGGTGGCTGCTCCCTCTGCTCAGATGTTGCACTGCAGGCCTGGGCCTCTCGGCTTGGGGTCTCTGTGTCTCCATGTTCAGGACAAGCTTATGGCTTTGGGTACCGCGAGGGGCTCTCCAGCCCAGGGTGCTTCAGGGGGCTGCCCCTCAAGTACATGTGGGGTGCTGGGATGCAGCCCTGCTGCCCATGGCCCGGAAGTCCAGGCAGCTCTGCGCTGGCTCCGAGCTGTCCCAAGGGCACGGGAGGCCCATCCACTCGAGCTGAGGCCAGGCACCATGTTGTGTCGGTTTTCATGGCGAGAAAACATCGTGGGCATCCACTGGGCCTGGAGGAGGCTGGAGGCCGAGGCAGCAAAGCCGACCTGCTGGCGGGTGGGGGCCACTGTGACTTCCCCTTCCTGCAGGAGTCGGGGAGGCGCTTGTTTCCCTCCAGAGCTGCTGTCTGCCCACAGCCAGGGCCCTGTCAGCAGGTGCGGTCCTGTGCCACCTTCTCCCCAGACTCAGACCCTCCCCTCCTCTTGGAGACCGTGTCCTCCGGCCATCCCCTCTCCATGAATGCCTGGGGCTTGGGATCCATCTTCTTTCCACACGGGCCTCCCCTCTTGGGTGTAACTTCTGCATCAGAGGCCCAGAGGCCGGCCCTGGGGGGCCCAGGCCCCAGCACAGCGTCCTCCCTATTCCACGGGCTGGGGCTCTCGGATGATGCCAGAGGCTTCCTAAGGTTGCTGCTCTGCCTCTAGATCCCTGACCCCTGGCCTTATGCTGCCGAGACATCCTGGTAGGGTTGAGTTCCCTCCTGTCCCACCCTGAGGTGGCCAGAGAAGAGCCTCCTGGAGGTTCAGGTGACCCGGCCTGGGTCAGCACGGTCGAGGCGGAGCTGCCCTCAGACCTCTTTTGTAACAGTTATCTCCTGGAAACCTAAAACCTAATCGGGCAACGGCAGCTCTGAGTCAAGTAGAGATTGTCTGGAAGAGATTTGCCCCGTGCTGTGGAGCAGGGTGGATGCAGCCGAGGTGCCTGGGAGCAGGGACCTTTCCCCCGTGGGCTCACCCCAGTGATGTGGGGTGGTAGAGTTCAAGCTGACACCGACCGGCTCAGAGGACCTGCTGTCCGTGTGGACCTCTTGTGGCAGCTCCCTCCTGCCCTGCACCGGCCTGTGAGCCCTCCCCGGCCCCTGGGTGGCTGAGGGCTCCAGGCAGGGAAGAGTCAGGGAGGGGTGGATGGCCGGGCTGGCTGTAAGAATGACAGGTGGACACGGGGGCCCACCTTGGCCTGTGTTGGGGTCCCGGTGGCTGGAGAGTGGGAGTGGGTGCTCTTGCTGAGGGTCCGACCCTGTTCCGCAGTGCAGCGTGGAGGTGGTTTTGGTGCCACACAGAGCACAGGTGCACCAGGCGGGCGTTTCTGATGATAAGAATTCATAAGTGATTTTATTTTGTAAATTAACAGGACAGAAAAGCCTTTTTGTTGTTGCTAAAGTTTTATGATTTTATGTTTGGGCCCACCAGGGTATCTGGAGGCTGGGGGCAGTCGGGCCAGGGTCAGAGTCTGGGTTGGAGATGGGTGGGCAGTCGGGCCGGGGTCAGAGTCTGGGTGTCATGCGGCAGTTCGTGTGGCCGCGTGGACTTGTCCCCATCTGTCTAGTAAATTTCCATCTGCCCTGACGTCAACTGACTTTTTGACATGCATTTGGAAGGTGTTAACAAATGGGCTTAAGACTCTTCCAGGCTGGGCGCGGTGGCTCACGTCTGTAATCCCACCACTTTGGGAGGCCGAGGCGGGTGGATCACCTGAGGTCAGGAGTTCAAGACTAGCCTGGCCAACATGGTGAAACCCTGTCTCTACTGAAAATACAAAAAAACTAGCCGGGCATGGCGGCGGGCGCCTGTAGTCCCACCTACTTCGAGAGGCTGAGGCAGGAGAATGGCGGGAACCCAGGAGGTGGAGTTGCAGTGAGCTGAGATCGTGCCACGGCACTCTAGCCTGGGCAACAAGAGTGAAACTCTGTCTCAAAAACAAACAGTAAAACAACTCTTCCTTTGAAAGTTTTGTTTTGCTTTGTTTTTTTGTTTTTGTTGTTTTTTTGAGATGGAGTCTTGCTCTGTCACACAGATTGAAGTGCAGTGGTGTGATCTCAGCTCACTACAACCTTCGCCTCCCGGGTTCAAGAAGTTCTCTGCCTCAGCCTCCCTAGTAGCTGGGATTACAGGCGTCGCCACCACGCCTGGCTAATTTTTGTATTTTTGGTAGAGATGGGGTTTCACCATCTTGGCCAGGCTGGTCTTGAACACCTGACCTCGTGATCCACCCGCCATGGCCTCCCAATGTGCTGGGATTACAGGTGTGAGCCACCGCACCCGGACTTTTTTTTTTTAAAAGACCGAGTCTAACTCTATCCCCCAGGCTGGAGTTCAGTGGCACAATTTCGGCTCACTGCAACCTCCGCCTCCTGGGTTCAAACGATTCTTGTGCCTCGGCTTCCTGAGTAGTTGGGATTACAGGCGCCCACCACCATGTCCAGCTAATTTTTGCATTTGTAGCAGAGATGGGGGTTTTTACCATGTTGGCCAGGATGGTCTTGAATGCCTGACCTCACATGATCTGCTCATCTGGACCTCCTGAAGTGCTGGGATTATAGGCGTGAGCCACCGTATTGGCCAGAAGGTTTTTTTTTTTTTT
>NW_012122820.1:705762-715902 GCF_000951035.1 Colobus angolensis palliatus | reverse complement strand
CAGGATGGTCTCGATCTCCTGACCTCGTGATCCGCCCGTCTCGGCCTCCCAAAGTGCTGGGATTACAGGCTTGAGCCACCGCGCCCGGCTATATTTTTTTTTAACAGTTAGAAAATCTCCCAGTCGCCTTGCCAGTTTGAGTGTGGTGGGGGGTCCTTGCTCACCAAGGTGCCATGTGGCCGTGGCTCCCACGAGTCCTGGGTGGTGGTCACCAGTGCACGTGGGCTCTGTTCCGTGTAGCCAGCGTGTTTGGGATGCTTTTTGTCTAAGAAAAGTTCTACCTTGTGTTGAAACCTGGCCTCCCTTTTGTTGAGCCCTTTCCTTTGAGTTATTCAGGGGCGCTGCAGTCAAGGCCGGAAGTGAGCTCAGGCCCCCCGTCAGTTTGAGTCCAGGAGTGCCAGGGCCAAGCCGGGTCCCTTGTCCAGAGAGCCGGGGAAAATGCAGCTGAAGCTGCTGACATAGAAACCCTTTGTCCCTGTGCCACATTCCCGCCCAGCTGGTCGTAGTGAGTTTTAGTTGCTATTCAGCATCATTTTAAGTAGGGAAAATTTAGACATTTAAGTTATTACCGTAAGTGTTACTATTCATCTTTTTTTCTTTTTTCTCTTTTTTTGAGATGGAGTCTCGCTCTATCGCCCAGGCTGGAGTGCAGTGGTGTGATCTCGGCTCACTGCAACCTCTGCCTCCCAGGTTGAAGTGATTCTTCTGCCTCAGCTTCCTGAGTAGCTGGGACTACAGGCGTGTGCCACCACACCCGGCTAATTTTTGTATTTTTAGTAGCGACAGGGTTTCACCATATTGGCCAGGCTAGTCTCGAACTCCTGACCTCGTGATCCGCCCACCTTGGCCTCCCAAAGTGCTGGGATTACAGGCGTGAACCCCCATGCCCAGCTTGCTGTTCGCCTTTACCTTGTGTAATGCCAGTTTTAAAATGCAAATGCAGGGTCGGGTGCAGTGAGTCACTCCTGTCATTGCAGTGGTTTGGGAGGACAAGGTGGGCAGATCACTTGGGCCCAGGAGACCAGCCTGGGCAACATGGAGAAACCCCATCTCTACAAAAATACAAACATTAGCTGGGTATGGTGGCGTGCCCGTGGTCCCAGCTACTCGGAGGCTGAGAGGGGAGGATCAGTTGAGCAGCCTGGGAGGCGGAGGCTGCAGTGAGCTCAGTGAGCTATGATTATGCCACCGCACTCCAGCTTGGGTGACAGAGTGAGACCTTGTCTCTTTAAAAAATAATAAAATGCAAATGTAAGAGTGTTTAACTTGTGAAATCATCAAAATTGCACAGTTCGTGATTTGTACCCCAAATAATAAAATGCATGTGCATTTTATTCTCAGAACATCAGTGAAAATGCTGCCTAAAATGAACTTGGCTGTTGGAGTTCACTTGACTCGTCCCATGTGGCCACACAGCCCTCGTTCTGAGTGAGAACAGACTGCGTGTGGGGGCCGTGGGCGCCTGTCTCCCTCCCTGCCGAGTCTCCAGTCGTGGGCTAGTGGGAGAAAGTGACTGGGTGGGATAAACACGACCTCCTCGCTGGACGCTCTGCACACGGGCTGGGAATGGCAGTGGGCTCGCGTGTGGCAAGTGCGGCCTCTGCTCATGCGGGCGCCGTGGTCACGGAGAACTTTGCTTATAGAAGAACATCTTATCAAAGGTGAAATTGTTCAGAATGCCAATGATTGGGACAGAGCGTGAAGCCCAGCGCGTGGCTGCATGCCCACGAAGCCAGCTTTAGATGGAAGAGTAACGAATGGAGGGCGTTTTCTTCCCAGACCTGGTGGTCCAGCCATGAGCGCCCAGCTGCAGGCTCCACAGTGGCCAGCTCTGGGTGAAAATCTAGACGGCCCCTGCGCGCCCTCCCGCCCGGGGTGCCCTGGCCCAGGGTGCACATGTGCTCTGGACCCTGTGCCGTGTGGGGCTCCAGGGCACCTGGAGACTTTGCCATTCTGTGTGGGGAGGTGGAGGCGACTGGGGAATGCATTTCTTTAGATTTTAAAGATGAGAGAGTGTTGGCCTCGGACAGGAAAAATTCCAGTTTGGCAAGAAATGGAAATATCCAGTTTTTTTTTTTGAGATGGAGTCTCCCTCTGTCGCCCAGGCTGGAGTGCGGTGGCACGATCTCAGCTCACTGCAAGCTCTGCCTCCCAGGTTCACGCTATTCTCCTGCCTCAGCCTCCCTAGTAGCTGGGACTACAGGCGCCCGTCACCACGCCTGGCTCATTTTTTGTATTTTTAGTAGAGACGGGGTTTCACTGTGTTAGCCAGGATGGATAATGTCCAGATGTTTTATCCAAGTCCAAGTAGCAGTGTCGGTGGTAGGTGCGCTCTGCCTGTGGGTGGGGGTGGTCTCTGTCTCAAGGTGGGCTACAAGGGTCTGCCCCAGGGAGGGGTGGATGCGTCTTGCCTGCGCCACCTTCCCTGCGTGGGACGTGGGGGTGGTCTCCCCCAGAAGGACAGGACTTGCAGCCGCGAGATGGATGGATGTCCCAGAATCTGCCCTCACCTTGGGGGATGAACCCAGGCTCCTCTCTGTGGCCTCCAGTGTGTCCCTAACGGACCAGCTTCCTGCACAGCACCGCCTGCATTGTTACTGGCCCTGGCCTGGCCCTCGAGGGCTGCTCTCAGGGCTGTTTCTTGTCTTTCTTTTTTCTTTCTGTCTTTTTTGTTCTGAGACAGAGTTTCACTCTCGTTGCCCAGGCTGGAGTGCAATGGCACAATCTCAGGTCACTGCAACCTCCACCTGCCGGGTTCAAGCAGTTCTCCTACCTCAGCCTCCCAAGTAGCTGGGATTACAGGCATGTGCCACCACACCTGGATAATTTGTGTATTTTTAGTAGAGACGGGGTTTCTCCACATGGGCCAGGCTGGTCTCGAACTCCTGACTTCAGGTGATCCACCCGCCTCGGCCTCCCAAAGTGTTGGGATCACAGGCGTGAGCGACCGTGCCCAGCAGGGCCATGTACTTAAAGGCGTGTGTTCCGATCCCTGGATTCGTGTCAGTTTGAGGTTAGGAGCGAGAACACGATTGGCTGTCGTCATTTCCTGTGGGAGTGGCTCTTTTCAGAGGCAGGCAGTTGTCCTCGCACGTGCGTGTGCGTTTGTCTGCGTGTGCGTGAGGCCCCCGGGTGCTTTTCCTTTAGGAGTTGTGGGGTGTGTCTCTGCTCCCTTCCCTTGTCCTGAGTGGCCTTGGTTGGCCACAGAGTCAGCTGGCAGTGGCTGTCCGTGGGTCACCTCCGTGCAGGGATGAACCTAGCCTGAGGTGGGCTGTTGTTGGCCCACTGGGGCTTTGGGGTCATGGCAGTGCCCTCAGGCTGGCGACTGTGGGGTGGGGTCCTTGTCCTGAGCACCAAGTTCCTCTTCATCTTTTGATCCCTTCTTCCAAAAACGACTCCCTCTTCCGGAAACTACCCCCTCCCCCTCCGTGTGTGTGAGGCCTGCAGTGGTGTGCACAGAAGCCACCCGCCCATGTTGAGCTTCCTTGGGCCTGCGGCCTGGCTGACCTGGCCTCCCTCTGGGCAGCACCTGGCCGGCTGCAGGTCCCCTCCAGGTGGCTGGAGCTGCCTCGCTCTCCCTGCAGGTCCCCAGCGCCGCCTGGTTTTCCCGAGTCACATGCGCCTATCTCTGAGCTGTCGGTGCGGTCAGCTTGCTGCACCCACCCGGGAAGTGGAGCTGGGGGAAGGTCGTGTTCTGCGGGAGACCTGGCGGCTCAGAACCAACTGTCCCTCCCTGAGGAGCAGTGGTTGGTGAGAAAGCATACAGAAAGGCAAAGGCTGGAGACACAGCTCTTGTGTCAGGTTGAGCCTCCCTAGGCGGGGAGCTCAGAGACCCGAAGGTGGCCCTCCTGCCTGCTCTCTGTCGGGGCTTGACACCCGTCTCCGCGGCCATGCCTGTTTGTCTTCATCCCTCTTTGGTGAGGGTGGCAGGCGGCCAGATGCCCATTACAGGCCACCTCTCCAGCCAGCCAGTCTTCGAGGGTGGGTCACCACGTGGCCACTTTGTGAGGCCCCTCCTCTAAGATCAAACGTGGTGCTGCAGAGCTGCACCAACCCCGAGCCCCACGCAGGGCAGGGCAGGAGAACCAAGACCGTGGGGGTGGGGGTGCAGTGCAGGTCGCACTCTCCTTCCTCAAGCCCACGGTGTGCTCCTTGTCCAGCCTTTTGAGATGACCACAGCTCTCGGTCTGGCCCCACAGCAGCATCTGGGCTGATGTCCCTGATGAGGTTTGGAAGCAACAGAGAAGGGGTTGTCCTCTTCCACCGAGTGCCTGGCCTGCCTCTGGGCAGCACCTGGCTGGGCTGACTGGGCAGAGGGAAGGGGTGGCCTGGCCAGGGTGAGCATGGGGCTCTCGCCGCTCCATGGAGAGGGTGCAGGAGGTGCCTCCAGGCCATGGTGCACAGCCCCTCCTTGGAATCTTTCCTCAAGGTCACAGGATGGCTCTTTGTGCCCTATTATGGAGACCCTTGCCCACGTGTGCGGCGCCGGGGGTCCCTGTTGGTCAGGGATGTTCCTGGGGTGCGGAGGGAGTAGGTAAGGCAAGGGTGATGTTGGTTGTAAGGGGTGGAGTCCTTGGTCTTGAGAGAGCAAGAGATTGGGCAGGGCCCGGCAGAGCCCCTGCCCCAGGCAAGGCCCGGGGCTCCTGGGAGCAGGGGGAGACCTGCTGTGAGCAGAACTTAGAGGTGTGGCCGTGCTGGGGACTCTTGACTGCAGTGTAGATGTGAGCTGATTGGGGGTAGGCCAGCCTTCTGTGCAGGACACCTGGGAACGGAGGGGACATGGCCACCACCCTGTGCTGCTCAGCCTGGCCGCCTTCTCTGGTGTTTGGTGCTGCACGTGTTTCTGGGCATCTGAGATGAGGCCCCAGGGCCTTTGCTTCCAGACGCCAGGGGAGAGAGACCAGCCCCAGAACAGCAGGTGTCCTGTGGGCTGGGGTCGTCAGAGCCTCTGACCTCATCAGGGGCTCTCCAGAGTTTCCTGTGCACAGCCACGTGTCTGGGCCAGCGCTGGGGGCAAGCGATGCCTTCTGTGGTTTGAGATCTTGTAGGCAGGAGGAGGAGGAGGGCACCTCCTGAGATGCCTCGCTGGTCTGAGGGCTCCTTCTGCCCCAGCTGGCGCCTGGGTGAGGGTTGGGCCTGTGGAGCCGTCCTGTCAAGCCGGGGATGGCAGGACGAGTGTCACCCCTCCTGCCGCTCTTACGAAACACTCTCTTAATTAAGTCCGATTCTTGGTGAATCAGCCTTCCAAGAACCGCGACCGCAGCATCCTGTGCCGCTTCTGTGTTCCGCATTTTTCTCTTTCTGCAGTGTTTCCTCTAATTCTGGATGGAAGGGCCTGTTTGTCTCCCTCAATCTTTGGCGAGGTGGCAGGCGGCCAGGCGGCCATTACGGGCCGCGCCTCCCACCAGTCGCTGGCAGGAGCATCCCTCACCCCAGAACCAAAGCAGCGAGGGGACCCAGCTGAGCTGTGGATGCAGGCGCTGAGGATAATCGTGCCAGCTTGCTGTTCCTGGGAGTCTGTTTATTCTTTTAAGTTATTTCAGCAGTTACTTTCCAGTGGCATCAGAGGAAAAGAACGATCCATTTGTCCCAGTCTGTCCCCTGGGGGACCTCTGGCTAATTTTCTGATTCCGAAAGTGAGGTTTTGCATGGCTGGGTAGCTGCCCCTCTGTGGTCGGCCCCGATGTCATCAGGCTGGTTTCAAATCTGGGGTCTGTGGTTTGAGGCTGAGTGCAGGGCTCAGGCTGGATGGGAAGGGTAAGAAGAGCGGGTCCAGACTTCCCGGGGTCAGCACACACATCTGGGGTCGTCGCGGAGCCCATGGCTGCAGTGCTTGGCTGTTGGCCCCTGGTGGACACCTCAGACCGAGGTCCAGGAGAACCCCAGCGAGGCTGGGGCTGCAGAGGGAGCCCTCCCCTGGACAGCAGCTGGACCAGAACAGAAGCTGGGCCCCTCCCACCCCCCACCCCCAGTCACTGCAGCCCCACCCTCCTTCCAGCACCTTCCCCCCTGGCTGGGTCTTTGTGTTTTGACGCCCCTTGGCTCTGGCATTGTGGGGGGCCCCCTGGGGCATGAGGAAGAGGGCCAGTGCCAAGGCCCCGAGGAGCGCTACTAATTGCTACTTGGTTTCCTTGGAAAGATTTGGCTTTTTGTCATCCACAGCGTCGAAGTAACAGCAAAGATGACCTACTTACACGAAAGAAGGATCCAAGTGAACCTTTAAAGCTGGTGTTCTCACTTCATTTTGGGGCTTGGGGTTGGCTTGCAGATTCAATCTGTTTTCTCTGTGCCACAGTAATCAGAAAATAGGTTAATTTAAGCCCAATATGAAATGCGAATTATCATGTGTGAAATATTAATGGGACTTACAAAAATAGCTTTATAATTTCTTGAACTGTGAAATCTTCAGAGAAGGCCCATAGCTCACATGTTGAGCCGATTCCTGAGTGAATCAGCTCAACATGGGGGTGCACCTGGGGGAGACGGCGATGGTCTCGGCAGGGCTTGTCTCCATAGTGCCTCAGCGTGGGCTTCTGCCAGTCCACAGAGAGGGGTCCCCACGCCTCCCCGCGCCTCCCCACCCTGGTCAGAGCTGGGAGTTGCCACGTAGGAGAGCACAGTCCACCCCATGCTTTGGGGGTTTGTCCAGGCTTTGGGGTGGGGCTTTGCCTGTAGAAGCTCTGAGCTGTGCTGCGTGGTGGGGTGACCACAGTGGGCTGCCCTGGGTGCCCTTTGAAGGACTGAACAGTGGGGTGACCATCCAGCAGACGTTCATCAGGGACCTGCTGTGGGCCAGGCTGGGGTCACCCTCAGGACTGAGCGGGGCAGGCCGCCGTGTGGAGCAGGGTTTTGGCCCCCACAGGGCTTTTGTTTCTGTTGCTTCTGTTGGCGATTGGGACTCACCACGTCAGACCTGAGGTTCGTGGTGGGATCCCCCGGCATGGCCCTGGGTGGCTGCCCTGCGTGCTCGGGGAGCAGGCACAGACCCTGCGTGGTGTTGCTCTCGGGTTTGGAACGTCCAGCCGAGGGTTGGGGCCTGCTGTTGTCGCTCCTCTGAAGATGAGAAGCCAGGGCGAGGCCCCCACCAGATCTGGAAGGTTCTCCTGCATCGCCCTCTCCTTCCAGGCACACTTGGCCGCCCTGCTTTCTGCGCGTCTGTCCCCACCATTGTGCTCTCTTTTTCTCTGGACCGCGTTTGATTTCTTTGAACTGTTTTTATTCTGGAAAGTTCTGCTCGAGCATCTGGTATCTCCCTGGTGTTTGGGGTGTCTCCTTCTCATTCCCCCGTGTCTTGCTTTAAGCTGCGTGTCCTCGTGTTCCTGCTGCCCCTGTTCTTGGGCACTCTTCTGTCTGGGATCCCCGTGCAGGGCTCCTGGGTCTGGTGGCTGCTGCCCGGCCTGAGACTGTCTTACCTGTCCCAGCCCCCATTTCCTGGCTTCTTCAACTGGCGCCTTGACACTCGGTGCCGGATGAGCAGGCCTGTGGCTCTGGGTTCCCGGCATCTGTCCTGGGTTCGGGGTTGTTCCTTCCAGCGCAGTCGGTGGTCGCTGCGCCACCATGGTGGTCCAGGCAGCAAGGTGGTCATGTGATGGGTGCCACTCTGGGTTTTTCCTTCTCCTTTCATTTGTGGCCTCGGAGGCTCCCCGTGGTTTCTGAGGTGCACAGTACATTGAGGGGTGCTCATCTTGTCTCAGATGTTGGAAGGATGTCATGCAGGAAGGTGCGAGGGTCTCGGGGTGGTCCTGAGAAGCCAGTGTGATAGGTGTGGCAGTTCCTCTTACCCTGAGTGGGGGCTTCCAGGGCCTCCCTCCCACCGGTGCCCGTGGGGTTTGAGCCTGACTGTGAGTCACACCCAGGATGGAGAGGTCTAAGGAAGGCCTGATGCTGGGCAGGGCGACGTTTCTAGAAAAGGTTTCATCTGGTGACCTGCTAAATGGCATGAAAATCACAAAATTGGCACTCAGTGACCATGAGGCTGCTGTGTGTGGCTGCTCCCCTCAGCAAGGGAACAGCTGCCCCATCCAGAGCCCCGACTCTCCTGGCCTCCTCCATGCGTGGCAGGCTTTGCCCTTGTCCCTGTTTGCCCCAGGCTCCGGCCGAGTCCCCGGTCTGCAGTCACCGCACACAACCTGGGGGCATTCTTACCTGCCTTGCCCTGGGCCCTGGTTCTCTGTGGGTGAGGGAACCTCAGCGAGGTTGATGTGATAAAAATCGTGTGTTTTTACTATTACTATTCTTCACCCAGAATCTGTGGGTGATAGAAATGTTGGTCATATCTGAGTTCTCAATCTGCAGTTACTTTTTCTAACTTGGAAATACTACTTAGTAGCTGAATTCCTTATTAAAATCTGCTTATTGGCCGGGCGCAGTGGCTCACACCTGTAATCCCAGCACTTTGGAAGGCTGAGGCGGGTGTATCATGAGGTCAGGAGATCGAGACCATCCTGGCTAACACAGTGGAACCCTGTGTCTGCTAAAAATACAAAAATTAGCCGGGTGCGGTGGCAGGCGCTTGTAATCCCAGCTACTCGGGAGACTGAGGCAGGAGAATGGCATGAACCCGGGAAGCAGAGGTTGCAGTGAGCCGAGATCGCGCCTTGCACTCCAGCCTGGGCGACAGAGCGAGACTCCGACTCAAAAAAAAAACCAAAACTGCCTATTGAAAAAAGGAACTCTTTTTAAAATTTAGTCTCTAAGTTACGGCGTTGTGAGATTCCTGGATGTGGTTTTCAGGTTGCTCTTGTAGCTTTGGTGAAAGGGCTTCATTACCCTCAGGTGTGCTGTTGCGGACTGGTGGGGCGGCTTGGTCCTTCCCGACCTCTCCGAGGAGCTCCTGGCTCCAGCCCCGAAGACCAGGAGTTGTTTCATGGCCGGGGGCTGGAGGCCACCTTCTTTCTTCAGTGGCCAGCAAGATAATGACAGGACTCCCAGAGCTGTCAGTGTCAACTTGGTGGTGTCTGGGCACGGTGGGGAGCAGGGTTGGACAGAGTCGGGTTGGGGGTGCCGTGGGAAGGGGTATGACCCTGGGGGACAAGGGGTCGCAGGGGGCCCCGGGCACAGCTGCGTTGCCTCTTGCCATGGGCAGCAGCATCTCTGGCTGTGGGGTTTGTCTGAACCTGTGTCTTGCCCTTGTTGAGCAAACCCAGGTGGGGCTCAGGGCTGTGCCTGCCATGAGCGGGGATGCGGGCTCCAGAGACCAACCTGACCTCTCTGGCAGGAAGAAGACCACGTCGTGCCATCTCCTCCGCCCCCGAGCCGGTTAGCTGTCTCAGGGAATCTGCCAGCCCAGATCCACCTGCTGCCACACTGGGCCTTATCCAGGGCCACCGTGTCACGCCCTCCACTGAACGTGGGTCCGTGTAGATACCAGCCCCTCAGTCTTGCCCAGAAGCTGTGGGAGGTGCTGGCTGCCGGGGGTGGCTATGCATGTCCGTCCCCATGGCAGGGAGGCCTCTGGGGGCCTGGCCCTCCCCGCTCTAGCTGCTTCTCACATTTTTGTCTCCCCGAGAGCCACCTGCTCTCCCAGGGCCCTCGGGCCCCCGTCTGCCAGTCTCCTGGCACCTGGGCTGGGGTCTGCGCCAGGCAGTACCCCCAGCAGGGCAGGACCCACCCTCCACAGCATCGTGACTGCCATTCCCTGTGCCTGGGGTGGAGGGTCACTCCCACCCAGTGGGGCCCTCTGAAAAGGAGACTTGACCTCAGGGTGGTGACAGGGCTCTGTGGGATGGTCTCGGTGACAGGGACCAGAATGTTCCCTAAACTGGACGTCAGGCCCCTGGCTCAGATGGAGCTTTCTTTTCTTGATGGGCTTTAGAAGGTGAAAAACTAGACTTCCAGAGGTAAAGCTGCACTGTGGGCTTTGTGGCAAATAAGCGCTGCCTGACCCCAGACAGCTGCTAAAGACTCAAACCTGGAACCTTCCTGGTGTCCTGTGTGTCCACACGAGTGTGCCAATGTGGCAGCCCTGTGCCAGGAGCTGCCCCTCCCTGTTGCGGCAGCGACCATGCCAGCCGAGCACCCCTCTGGCTCCTCCATGCCAGCCGAACGCCCCTCTGGCTCCTCCATGCCAGCCGAGCGCCCCTCTGGCTCCTCCATGCCAGCCGAGCGCCCCTCTGGCTCCTCCATGCCAGCCGAGCGCCC
>NW_012122820.1:686633-705352 GCF_000951035.1 Colobus angolensis palliatus | reverse complement strand
GGCGCCTGTAGTCCCAGCTACTCGGAGGCTGAGGCAGGAGAATGGCGTGAACCCGGGAGGCGGAGCTTGCAGTGAGCCGAGATCGCACCACTGCACTCCAGCCTGGGCGACAAAGTGAGACTCTGTCTCAAAAAAAAAAAAAAAAAAAAAAAATTTAAGACTGTATTCAGATATAATTTGCATACCATAAAATTTCTTCCTTCCACAGAATATAGTTTAATGGTTTAACCATCATCATCGAAGTTGAGAACATTTTTGTCACCCCCAACAAGAAGCTCCATACATGTGACCCGTCATTCTCCAGGCCCCAAACCCCATCCGACACTGATCTGGGTGATTGGCCTCTCCTGGTCATTCCATAGAGCCACATGTGACTGTGTGTATCTGGGCCACGTGTGGCTGTGTGTATGAGAGCCATGCATGACTGTGTCTCAGCCACGTTTGACTGTATGTGTGTCTGGGCCACATGTGACTATATGGGGGCCACGAGTTACTGTGTGTCTGGGCCACACGTGACCATGTCTGGGCCACGTGTGGCTGTGTCCGGCGTTGGCACAGTATTTCCAAGGTTCCTTCCTTCCTTTTCATGGCTGAGTCATACTCCGTTGTGTGCATAGACCACAATCTGTCTATCCCGTCATCTGTCCCCGGACACTTGGGCAGCTCCACTTTGCTGCTGTGAGCACTCGTGCACAAACTGTCGTGTGGATGTGTATTTTCAGTAACCTGCGTGTACGCCGAGGACTGGAATTGCTGGGCGATGTAACTGTGTTAAGCTTCCGAGGACTGGCCAGACTGTTTTCCACAGCAGCAAAATTATCGTACATTCCTCCCAGCAGTTCATAGGGGTCCCTGTGTCTCCATGTCATCATCAACACTTGTCCAAACTAAAAAATTCTAGGCCGGGCGCGGTGGCTCATGCCTGTAGTTCCAGCAGTTTGGGAGGCCGAGGCGGGCAAATTACATACATGAGTCCAGGAGTTCAAGACCAGCCAGGGTAACAAAGTGAAACCTTGGCTCTAGAAAAACAAAAAATACAAAAAATTAGCTGGGCATGGTGGCACATGTCTATAGTCCCAGCTACTCATGAGGCTGAGGCAGGAGGATTGCCTGAGCCCTGGGAGGTTGAGGCTGCAGTGAGCTGAGATCGCGCCACTACACTCCGGCCTGGGTGACAGAGCGAGACTCCGTCTCAAAAACAAACCAACCAACCCAATTCAAGCCATCGTTGTGGGCCTGAGTCGGCGTCTCCCTGCGGTGTGGTTGCGTTTCCACAGTGAATGATGACAGGCAGTTTTGCGTGTGGTTACTGGATGTTGGCATCCTGTTTGGAGAAGTGGCTACTCGAGTTCTTTCCCGTTTGGAAATGGGGTTGTGTGTTGCGTGTTCCTTGCTGACTGGCAGAGTCCTTCATGTGTTCTGAATCTGGCCCCTTGTCAGATACCGGGTTTGCACGTTTTCCCTTCCATCCTGTGGGCTGTCTTTTTGCTTTCTCAAAGGTGTCCTTTGAAGCACAAAAATGTCATGATTGTTTTCTGGGAAGCCTTGTTGTTCTGTTTTCTGTCTGTTCCTTGTGCTTTGGTGTCATCGAAGCACTTCTGTGAGGGCGGGGGTCTGGGCTGAGGCCGCTGCGTTCCTGCTTTGAAAACCCTCACGTACCCTGGCAGCCTCGGCTCCACAGACGGTTCAGTCCGGGAAATGGTTTCTCGGAAACGTTTAAGGAGGCCGTGCACAAAAACCGTCTTTGCAGCGAGGGACATGAGAGCACACAGTGCTGTTCCCACAGGGCCTGTGGCCTCTGCAGGTGAGAATTGGTTACAGGGCCCGTGGCCTCTGCGGGTGAGAATCAGTGGCCTCCCTTGGAAATGCTGAATTGAGGTGCCAGGCACCCGCCCAGGCTCTTGGTGTGGGCATAGGCTGTCTTCCACTTGAAGAATGTGGCAAGATGGTCTGAAAACCACAGTTTGTTTGGAGACACGGTCTTGCTGTGTTGCTCAGGCTGGAGTGCGGTGGTGGGATCATAATTCACTGCAGCCTCCACCTTTCGAGGTCCAGAGATGCTCCCACCTCAGCCTCCCAAGTAGCTGGCATTACAGGCATGAGCCACCACGCTGGGCCCACGGCTGAAGTTTGGGTCGTATCCTTTTAAGGAATAGCAGACGGGTTTTCAGCCACACTGAAAAGCTCACCACAGCAGAGTGCTGCTGGGCCATGTACTTCGGGAGCAGGGCCGCAGGCAGGACCTTGAGCACCCAGCCTGCTCACCACGCTGCGGGCATCCTCTTGGGAATGTCAGAACGCCAGCACAGGCGATCGCCACAGAACCTGGATTGTGGGTGATCCTGCCGCTCCACCTGCTGTGGCCCCAGGGCTGCACCGCCATGTGGACTGTGGCTGGCAGCTTCTGGAGACTTCTTGGTACCTACAACATCTGCGCCACTCCATAGCATTGCGTGTTGGTGGCAGCCATCCCCTCCACAGGCCGGTGGCCCCTGTACAGAGATGAACTGGCGCTCACAGACTCACCCCGCGAGGCAGCATCTGCATCTACAGGACTTCCCGGCCCTCGGCCACACGTTTCCTGCCCCCGTTCCCGTCGTGGCAGCTGTGCCTGGGTGCGGACGCTGCATGCTGACGAGAGGAGGCTTGGGCCTGCCTGCTGTGCGTGAGTGGGTCAGAGACTGGCCTCTCCATGTGGCGTGTGCATTCCCCTGGAGGGTCCCCTGACCTCATGGCTGCAGCCTGGCAGGAGAAGACACTGAGTGGGACACGGGAGGGTTGCAGGGCGGGCTGTGCTGTGCAGCAGGCCTTGGGGCGTCGAGTGGCCCATCCCCGCACCGGGATGCAGTTTTGACACCAGGTTGTCGTGGGCCAAGTGTCCGTGCAGGTGTGGAGACAGAAGCCTGACCCGCAGAGCTTGGCGGTGGCCCTTGGACTGACCTGTGGGATGCACAACCACTCTGTGACTGTGCGTTGTTCACATGTGAAGCTGACGCCACAGAGGCCTCAATGTCTGTTTCAGCCAAATACATGCTGTGCCCCTCATGGGGGCACATCTGGCCACTGGACATTGGGGTCCTCGGGTGACTGAGGCTGGTACCCTCCTGACAGGTTGCTGGGCTGCAGGTTGAACAGGAAACTGGTTTTCTCCACTCTCCGAAGTCCCCCCTGTGGTTGGAGGAAGTTGTGTTGATGTTATCATGAGTGCTGCTGTGCGCCCCTCCCTGCCCACCACTCACTACCACCTCCCCGGAGTCTTGCCCTGGGGGGGTCCTGGTATGGGATCTGCCTTCTGTCGTCCTGTGGAGCCTTACCCGCTGGTGCCTGTGAGCCAGGGTGGGTGGATGCCGGGTGGTCATGGAGGTTCACAGCAGGCTGTATGTGTGGTTGTTTTGATTTTGGGTGTGAATCCTCTCAGCAAAGGTTGACTCAAACCCCAGTGTCCCCAGAAGGTTCGAGGCAACGACCGTCAGCACTGAGTGGCCAGCAGGGCGGGGATGTGGCCTTGAGCCCTGTCATTCAGCTTCAGTGTGTGGAGAAGCGGCCCGGAGCTCTGGGCAGCAGCTCAGGGACACGAGTGACCGCCTCTGCCTCGGGACCACACGGGCGGGCAGGGCACAGCCGGTGCCCATGTCCTCCTCACGGACTCTGGAAGTGAGAGGTGCTGAGGCCACAGTGGGGGAGGTGGCTGAGCTGACCACCCGGGCTGTCGGTGCCCTGGGAGGGGCTGTCATTAGGGCATGCACAGACGAGGTTCAGCCTGTCTGGGGTGGCTCAGGTGCCTGGGGACGGAGGCCAGCTGTAACCGCTGCTGTATTCAGTCTCGGGTTCAGCGCCGTCCGCCTCTGCGGCGTCTCCCTCGGCAGCCGTCCAGGACTCCAGCCTGCCTGCCGGGGTAGGCGACATGGAGCCTCTCCTTGCTCTCGGGGGTTGAGCTCTTGTGTGTTTGGACCCTGTGGGATCTGGCAGGAGAAGCAGCCCCCAGTCTTGTTGAGCCAGGGGCCTGGGGAAGGGAGATGGCAGTTCTGTGACCTCCAAACTCCCTTTCCTCATTGCAGGGAATGGGCCGGTATTTCGCTCTGAGCCCTGAGCATCTGCACGTATCAGGCAGGAAAGGGACCCAAGGCCTTCTTGGTGGCTCTTCTCTGTTCTTGGCACCTTGCAGGCCTGATATGCAGGGCCCCCGAGGGTGGGGTGTGCATTTTTGGAGAGCGGCTTTTCTGGGACACCCCCCCGCCATGGGGAGCCGCTGGCTTGCCTGTAGCAGTATACTGTGGCTGCCCCGTTCTGGGCAGGCGGCCACTGCCAGCTCCTCACCTGTTTGGGCCACCACCTCTGCATAGGTCCTGTGGGCTTTGGGCAGGAACTGTTCCGTCAGAGGGCCTAGGGTGTCCACAACCTTGGGCCCACTGTTCCTCAGCCCTGCCCTGGCAGGGGGACACCTGCACGTGGGTGCAAGCTCACACTCGTTCCCCAGGTGCCTGTTGGCCAGGTAGCTTGCCTGGTCGTTGTCGGGGTGTGGGGAAGGACCCCAGGAGGAGAAGTGGCCGCGGGGCAGGGCGGTGTGTCGGCTGGCCTCCGCTGTGCAAGCTGACAGTGGCCTGAAGGGCTTTGGGATGGCCCAGCCCCATTGCTTTGGTGTGTCAGGTCCGGAGCCGTGCTCCTGCCTCGTGGCCTGTGGGCTCCAAGGGCCAGTTTTGAAGCCCCAAGAAGGGTCACACCAGAGGCCAGCGGTTGTAGCTGCTCTTCCCAGAGGAAGACTCAGCCGTCTGTCACTGGGTGTGGTTTTGTCCCTGACCGACAGCTGACACTGGGGCCCCCGGGGGCCTTGGTAGGGCGGGTGGCATCCCAGGCCTGAAGACGGCTGTCTGCTTCCTGGGGCTTTGAGAAACCAATACTGCTCAGGTGACAGTCCTCTGAGATTGTCACTTCCTCCAGCTGGCTCACAAGGGCGCAGACACCTTCTGTTTACACATTCTTCTCGTGATGCTGCAGAGAGCCCGCTCCCAGTGCCTGATGAGGAGCCGGGGTCTTAACGGAGTCATGTCTCCGAAGGCTCGTCCTGGCCCCCTGAAGACCAGGAGCCTCCCTGGCCCCAAGGATGGTCCCGAGCCCATCTGCCTCAACCCTCCAGATCCACAGAGTCCTCGGCCCCCCGCACTGAGTGGATGGGGATCGGGGTCCTGGGCCTGTGGTCCTCCCGCCACCTCCACAGGGCAGCTGCTGGGGCCCCGCCAGGCAGAGCCGTGTTCTCAGACATTGGCTGTCATGGAGGTGGCCCGAGGCGTCTGACTCTTTCCCCTCAAGGAGTCTCTGAGTCTCCCGGAGTCAGCGCCGGCTGCTGTGGCTTTTCCCCGGGTGACAACTGAGCCGAATTTCCGCGCCCGCTTCAGTGGCTGCTTAGACAGGAAGCTCCACCCAGCTGGGCGTCCTCGGCCTTCTGTGCCTCTTGGGAGGGTCCGCATGATTCCGGAAGGGGCTCTGCTGCAGCTAGGATGGCACCCGCCCCTGCTGGGCACAGGCACGGCACCCTGCGGTCAGGGCCTCCGCCAGACGTCACCAACACTCACTTCCCCCCGAAAGCTACCACAGAGAGGGGTATTTTCAGTGTCTTTTTTCCTGAACAGCTATTTTAGTGTCTGAAAAAAACCATCCCCAGCCGGGGCTGCCTGCCCTGCGTCCGCGGCCCCGTGTGCCCGGACACTTCCCTTCCTCCCTTGGGCCCAGGTCAGAGCCAGGCACCCGCCCCTCCCCGGCCCCACCCTGCTTGTTCCCTGAGGGCTGCAGGGCAGGTGCATGTTCTACAGGGGACGCCATAGGCTTTGGCCAGATCTTCCCCCAGGGCCCTCCATCCCCGTAATTGGGGCACCTTGATAGACAGCCTGCCCTGTGCCCCATCTTCCCCCTAGGGAAGCAGGGTCCCTGCTGCCTCCAGGAGGCTGGTTCCTGATGCCGCGTCTTCTCCTGGAGTCCTGGAGGTGGGAAGAGCCCCCGGCCCCGAGTGTGCTCTGTCCACCAAGGCTTCCTGGCTGAGGGCAAGGGCAGCTCCCCCACCGCCCGACTGTGCTGCCTCCGCTTGAGGTTGGCCTCAGCAGAGTGAGTGGGACCTCACCCCGTGAAGGGCCCCTTGCCCTGTGTGGCCTCTTCTGCATTGGCCCGTGGTGTAGACCTGGCACCAGCTGCCCTGGGAACTCTGCTGTCCTGTGGGGTCTTTGGCAGTAGAGGAATGGCGCATTGTACAGAGACTGCCCTGTGATTTTGCTTGGGAAGAGACCTTGGGTCTCATTTGTGCCTTGTGGGCAGCATGTCTCAGGGATCTCCAGCCACAGGGCTGGGGGAGTTCATGTTTGCTTGAGGCTGGATGTACCAGCTCAGGCCCCAGCACACAGCCCGTATCATTCACTGGTTCTTGGGGGATGTGCCTGGATACCTGACACACACCACCTGGTTCTGGGTGGGCTGGGTCCGGGCACCTGCGCTAAGCTTCCTCCAGCAGCAGGGCTGGCAGGTAACGAGGAAAAGGTGTGTGTGGCGCCATCCTGTAGACCAAGGCTCCTTTGGGGATGGTGTCCTTCGTTTTGAAAATGTGTCCTTCCTGTGGGGAGGGGGTGGCCAGAATGCCCACTCTTCAGTGCACCGGTGCCAGCGGCCCACAGGGACACAGTGTCCCCTTCTCGCGAACCACCCCTGTGCCGCAGCTGCCCTTCCCAGACCCATCTGTCGTGAGTGGCTCTCGCCGTGCTGTGGCTGTTTGAGCTGAGTGCCCAGCATGGGCACCCTCTGAGAACACACTCGGGTTCTTGGAAAGGGGTTTGGCAGGAGAAGGATGAGGGACTCCGGGCCAGGCTGAGCTGCTGTGGTGTGGAAGGGGAGGGTGGGTCTTGGTTCTTCATCCTAAACCCGCTGCAGCCGTGGGTGAGGTCACCCGGAACGGCAGGACAGGGTCCGCTCTGTTCTCTCGGAGATGACCTGTTCCTCAGAACAGCCTCCATGCACCTGTTGCGCGTGACCCAAGGGTCTTTATGCAAAGTGGACTCGGCCTCCTGGGGGGTGCCCTGGAATCTGCCTTCTGCACCACTCAGGGTCCTTCACGGCCAGAGTGCCTGGGGCTCTGACTGCCATGCTGGCCATGGGGCTGGTGGAGGGACCATGCCCTGGGAACCAGATGTGCCAACAAGGCCTTTCACTAATCGCAGGTTTCCTCTGAGCCCCCGGCCTCCATAAGACCCAAAACAGATGACACCTCTTCGCAGTCCCCCGCGCATTCCGAAAAGGACAAGCCGTCCAGCTGGCTGCGGACCTTGGCCGGCTCTTCCAATAAGGTGCTGTGGGGCCTGTCAGGGTCCTTGGGGTGGTGGGTGGTGGGTACTGGGCCCTTCTTCTTGGACAGACCCAGCGGCTGGCAGCTCTGTCTGCCCCCTGAGGGCTGGCACCCGGCACAGCCTCGGGGACATGAAGTGGCTTTTCTCCTGGTCACTCACACAGACGACTCTCTCTCGACAGAGCCTGGGCTGTGTTCACCCTCGCCAGCGCCTCTCTGCTTTCCGACCCTGGTCCCCGGCGGTGTCAGCGAGTGAGAAGGAGCTCTCCCCACACCTCCCAGCCCTCATCCGAGACAGGTGAGTGGGCGCCGTTCACAGGTGTTTCTGGCCCCGGGGGAGGCCCCACAAGGGCTGTGCACGTGGACGCGCCCATGTTTCTGCAGGCTGGGTGCCCAGACCTGCCGCCTTTTGGTCAGGGCAGTCTGTGTTGGTTCCTTTGGCTGGCGTCAGGGTGAGCACACCTAGAGAGTTCCCTGTTCGGGGTGGAGTCGTGGGTGGAGCCCTGTCTGCTGGGTGCAGCCTCTTGATGTGATGGTCGGCCTGTGTCTGGCCTGTGCGAGAGACCCAGCAAGTAGAAAATACTTAGGGGTTCTTAGGAACTGAAAGCTTGACTTTAAGAATCAGAGCTGGGAGAGAAAGTCTTTCCTCTTTAACACCTTCAGAGCGGGTGTGCGCCACGATGGGTCTGGGTGGCGCTTGGGGATAGAGGCACCTTCCCGACACCCGCCTGCCTCTCCAGCTTCTACTCCTACAAGAGCTTTGAGACAGCCGTGGCCCCCAACGTGGCCCTCGCACCGCCGGCCCAGCAGAAGGTTGTGAGCAGCCCTCCATGTACTGCCGCCGTCTCCCGGGCCCCCGAGCCTCTCGCCACTTGCACCCAGCCTCGGAAGCGGAAGCTGACTGTGGACCCAGGAGCCCCAGAGACGTTGGCACCCGTGGCTGCCCCAGAGGAGGACAAGGACTCGGAGGCCGAGGTGGAAGTGGAAAGCAGGGAGGAATGTACGTGTGAGTTGCTTTCTCTGCCTCCCTGTGGGCCGTGGGCTGTGGGGGTGGCACCGGCTGAGGGGGTCGGTCGCCTGGGGGCTGCTTCGGCGGCCCCATATTTCGCGGGTTCCTCCGGGAGCTGCCGGGCACTTCCGTGACTTCTTTTCTGTCTCTGCTTCCTCCTCAGTCACCTCCTCCTTGTCCTCGCTCTCTTCCCCGTCCTTTACCTCATCCAGCTCCGCCAAGGACCTGGGCTCCCCGGGCGCACGTGCCCTGCCCTCCGCCGGCCCTGATGCCGCGGCCCCTGCCGACACACCCAGTGGGCTGGAGGCGGAGCTGGAGCACCTGCGGCAGGCGCTGGAGGGCGGCCTGGACACCAAGGAAGCCAAAGAGAAGTTCCTGCATGAGGTGGTCAAGATGCGCGTGAAGCAGGAGGAGAAGCTCAGCGCGGCCCTGCAGGCCAAGCGCAGCCTCCACCAGGTGAGCAGGGTGGGTGGCGCTAGGAGGTCCAGGGCGCGGGCGGTGAGCACAGCCTCCACTAGGTGAATGGGCACAGGTGATGCTTTCTCCCTTCCTGGCTGCCCCATGTGCTCCTCTCCGCCTTCACCTCAGTGGGCTTGCCTGGGACCTTGGGGGTCTGTCTCCCGAAAGCTGCGGCTCTGGGTATGGTGAGCCCCTCAGTGTCCCCAGGCCGATGGACATCCCAGGAGGGCCCTGCATTTGGCTTGACCACAGCTTTCCCCATCAGGATCACACACCCTGTGTGGTGGCCCCACCAAGGAAGTAGCCGTGTTCCTCTGGTATAAAGAAGGCTGGTCTATTTTTAGTGGCAGAAAGAGTCAGGAGCAGCTGCACGGGGACAGTTCCTTGCTCTGTGTGCTCCAGGAGTGGGTGTTCATGCGCTCCGCCAGCAAGACCTGGCTTCTGCAAAACACAGGCGTGAGGGGTGTGCTTCCTAAAGCCTGGTGTTCCAGAAGTCCGCTCCTGCCAGGCCTCCCAAGTAGGAAGGAGAGGGCTTGGCCCGCGCGCACACCCCCACCTGCACATGCTGCTTCTCTGGGCTCTGCCTCACGGTTCTCACGCTGCAGCTCCGGTCTCGTGCCTCCTTTTACGTTGTTTAGGTTTCTTTCTGACTTGACTGAGGGAGGCGCAGTTCACAGGCAGGGCTGCCTGGGGAGAGAGGTGCGCGGGTGGCCCGGCCTTCACCCGGCCCCAGCCTCGCTAAATTCACACCTCGGCAGTGTCTGGCAGCTTTCACGGCGTGGGCTTTAGCACAACACAACCCCGTCGGCCCTCAGAGCTGCAGGGTTGTCGACGTGCCCCCCTGCGCGTGCCAGTCCCTCGCCCCAGCGCGTCCCCCGCCACTGTTGTCCTTGATTCTGGTTGGAGGTGTGATTTCCCACATGCATATTCATGTGGTGTGTTTGCAGCGTGGGGTGTGAGTCACACGGATATTTTCATGGGGAGGCGGGGGGCTTGTGGAGGCGCCCGGTGGATGGATGTCTCCATCTGGCCGCGTGGGGAGACCCAGGGCCCTCAGATGGTGCGATGTCTGAGGCTGCCCTCCTCACATTGGTGGGAGCCGGGGCCTCCTTGGCTGGCTGCTCCCAAGGGGAACATGGCCCTGGATGTCAGGGGAGGGCCTGCTGCAGCCTCAAGTGTGACTGACTCAGGCCCCCAGGTCTAGCACAGCTGCCGCAGGCCTGGCAGAAACTCAGGATGGGGGTCTGAAAAGCCTTTGTGGGGTGGGGGCACCACACGAGTGGGGCGCTGGGGGCGGGGCTTGAGGGCACATTGCCAGATGGATGACCCCACGGGGCGGGCTGGGAGCTGCTAGCCATGGTTGGGGGGCGGCGCTGGGACCGGCTGGGCGGTGACCCTGAGCCGTCCCTGGCCCCCAGGAGCTGGAGTTCCTGCGCGTGGCCAAGAAGGAGAAGCTGCGGGAGGCCACGGAGGCCAAGCGGAACCTGCGGAAAGAGATCGAGCGTCTCCGCGCGGAGAATGAGAAGAAGATGAAAGAGGCCAACGAGTCCCGGCTGCGCCTGAAGCGGGAGCTGGAGCAGGCGCGGCAGGCCCGGGTGTGCGACAAGGGCTGTGAGGCCGGCCGCCTGCGTGCCAAGTACTCGGCCCAGGTATGCGGGTGGGGAGACTGAGGCACGTGGCACGGCGGGCGTGGAGCCCAGACCGCATGGGGCCACCGTGGGCCCTGGTGGCCAGCCGTGCCCAGCCGGAAAGGCCTTGGAGCAGAATCCAGGGCCAGGACCGTGTTCAGTGCCCGCCCTGACGGGCACAGGGTGGGTGGTTGCTGGGTCCTGTCTCGTGAGCCTGTGTCCTGGCAGGTGGAGGAGGGACCGGCACGTGGCATGGGGAAGGCACAGGAGCGGTGCAGGAGCCTCCGGTGGGGGAGGCAGCGTCGCCCCGGCAGGGCAGCGAGCAGACGCTAACCACGCAGCTCCCTTTCAGATCGAAGACCTGCAGGTGAAGCTGCAGCACGCGGAGGCCGACCGGGAGCAGCTGCGGGCGGACCTGCTGCGGGAGCGCGAGGCCAGGGAGCACCTGGAGAAGGTGGTGAAGGAGCTGCAGGAGCAGCTGTGGCCGCGGGCCCGCCCCGAGGCTGCGGGCAGCGAGGGCGCTGCGGAATTGGAGCCCTAGATTCCGTGCCTGCCGCCGCGGCGCCGCCGACAACGCGGGTGCAGGGGGGCGCGGCTGGGCGGTGCAGCTCTGCCCGGCCGCGCCCCTGCAACCCGCCCACACAGCACAACGTCTTACTGTGCCTATTACCAAGCGAGTGTTTGTAACCGTGTAGTTTTGGAATCCACTGCAAAATTTTCTACTGGCCAAGTTCAAGTGAGCAAGCCGTGTCCCCCAACTGCAGCTGGAGACGGGGCCAGCTCCACGGCATGCTGGTCCTTTGCTTGCTAGAACATTCTAACATTTACACTTTTGTTATAAGCTATTTAAAACCAGTAAGGAGACTTGAAATTCAGAAAATCAACACATTTTTAAATGACTAACTTTTAAAAGCCCCCAACACACAACGCCATCTGAAGACCCGCAAGGGAGTGGGGGGTGGCGGCCGCCCCCCCCCCCCGGGGAAGCCATCACAGCTCATCTGCCCGCGGCTGCGTGAGGACAGCAGGGGTTTTTCTTCAGAGTCTATTTTTTCAGCGACAAGGACCCAGGTCTTCCTGCTGCTGCCAGGGAGAGCAGGGACAGTGCCGCGTGCGAGATGAGCTCGAACACTGCCCGCCTTATGCCCACCCCACCTGCCATGTCGCCATCGATGCCAGCGCTGCCCCCACGGGTACCAGGTGGTGCAGAGCCGCACAGGAGCTGCCCCAGAGCTGAAGGGACGGTCTTCGGCTCCTCTGCACCCCGTGATTCTGCCCAGGCTCCTCCACCATGAGGCACTGACCTGCGTCAGATGGTGATCGTGGCTGGCGGTCACACCCTCAGCCCCTCCGGGCACACGTGCCGCCTGACCGGGCGATCCTTTCAGTTTGGCAAACATCGCTCCCTTCATTTTGGGACTGAGGCTGCAGCATTGGAACAAAACAGCATTATTTCAATTTTTCTTTTTTTTTTTTTGTTGGTTCATTTAAACGTATATTTAGAACTGCACTTTGTCAACAACCTTCCCTTTCTATTCCCCAGTGAACTGAGGTTTTTACCGATTTATAGAGCAGTCAAATCCTAAGTGCTCGAGTGCTTAGAAACCCCCTCTGGTGCTTGGTTGAACAAGGGAATCACAAGAAAACGAAAATGCAAAAGCTGAACTTCGGGGTCGTTCTGTGCCTTCCAGCATCTTGTACAGCAAATCCTGACTCGTGTCTTTTTACCCCCAAAATATCTGTCTTCAGTAGCGACTGAATCTGCCACTCTCAGAATAAGTTCCTTGCATTTATTCCAAATAATCTCTTTTACTCTCACCTGTTTATGCAAATTGTATAAGGTTTCTTATGCCCAAGCTTGAAAAATGATTTCCCAGTAGACAAGAGGCGGCTACCCATCCTACAGTTACGGTATTTATTTACATAAGAAGATCTTACCGGAGTTCTTTGCTTGAATCCGTTCTAACACCCACGGCAGCTGCACGCGCTCTCGGAAGGTGGAGATGACTCGCCCAGGTACAGACGACCTCGGGGCAGTGACGAGCAAAGACCAGAGACTGCTGAGCCCTCGCGTCTGGGTGGCGGAATTGCCTGCAGGGTTTTGCCCTTGGTTTACTGAGGGGGGTCTTGGTTGCTGCTGAAGCCCCCCACCCCTTCTAAAGTGCAATGCAAAAGGGACATCATGTATATGCAGCGTTTGTTTGGATTTTTCTTTGCTTTTGTTTTCTTTGCGGTTGTTCTATCTGTGTGCATGGATTCCACACCTCTGCCGTAGGTAGATCCGTCAGCGGGCATTATTACCGTGTCTTGTAAAGGGTCGGTTTTGTTATGCAACACGCAGAATGCTGTTTTTAGCCTTGTTTTACCAGAGTTGTGTTTTTTCAGTCATTTCTTCAAGGGAAACTAAACGATTTAGTTGGAGCAAAGCTTTAAGTGTGTTGGCGTGCTTCTGTGTGGCTGTCCTGTCGCCAGGTCGAAGATCACAGTGAGGTAGAGGCCCTGCCCCGTCCCCGGGGCCACCAGGTTTGCTCCGTTTGCTTTGAGTTTTTACACCCCAGAGGGAGATGAACTTTTGCAAGCTCTGTCTGGGCCAGAGCCTCTCCTTGCCCTTGCTCCATCCTGATGGTCACCGTTGGGTCCACGCCTCCACCGCCCCGTCTTGCCCCAAACGGAAAGCGCTGTGTCTGCAGTGGCAGCCCTTCCCCACTTCGGCTCTGGGAGGGTCCAGCCAGTGTCACCTGGGCCCACCCCTTCCTGCAGCTGCCAGGCCCGTGCGGTCAGTGGGACCCGGACGCCGGCAGGCCCTCCCTGCACCAGCCACTGGAGCTGGGGACCCTCCCAGGCGGTTCCCGCAGCTCTTGGCTCGCCACGCCAGGGTCGCTGCCACCCTCAGGGGCCTGAGTCTGAGGAGACAGCTGTGGCTGCAGGGCCGCTCTGGTTGGGGGTCCCAGGCCCCAAGGGGTGCGTGCCTGGCTTCCCTTGGCACAGGTGCAAGTCAGTTTCGTTTCAGCAGAAGAGGGGAAGAGGTGTCCGCTGCGTGGGCTGCTGACTCCTCTGTGTGAGGCCCTTCATCTAAGTGATTTTGTATTCAGTTTAATTCTCATTATATTTCTATACTGAAAGAAGATTTTTAACGAAGGGAAAAACAACAGCAATAACATTCATATCTCTGGAGCAGCTAACTCATACACGTAATGTCTGCTTTTCGTACAGAACTAGCCAATGTAAAAACAGTTCACCTGTAAATACTTTTTCCTTTTTCACTGTTGTATTATACATGTATATGCTGGATCCTTTTTCAGAAACTCTTTTCTTACCTGAGAGTCGTCTTGTTTTCTGGGCTGTTTTTAACTGAGGAAAAAAAAAAAATGCTTTCCTGCTGGGGGGCGGGGGAGACAGAGAAACCCGTGTGTGTTTCCCATGTGACACCCTCCCCCTGTGGGTCCGAGCCCCGGCCCCCTCACCCCCTCCTCCCTGTGGGTCTGAGCTCCAGCTCCCCCACCCCGCCCTCAGCCCGCCAGGGTCCAGGGAGACGTTTGTTCTTGCTTTAAGTCAGGAGTCACAAATGACTTTTTTTTTTGAATTAAGGAAAAAGCTCCATCTCTACCTTTAACATCACCCAGACCCTGCCCCTGCCCGTGCCCCACGCTGCTGCTAACGACAGTATGATGCTTACTCTGCTACTCGGAAACTATTTTTATGTAATTAATGTATGCTTTCTTGTTTATAAATGCCTGATTTAAAAAGAAAAGAAAAAGAGCTTGGCATATTTATCTATTTCGCTGTGTACCTGTTAGTCCTTCCCCGACCCCGAAACAGATAACATTGTACAATAAAGGACTTTGAGAGGACCGCAGGACAGCCGTGCATGTGCCCACCGCAGCCCCTCCCTGGAATGGCCACACACGGGCGGCTGGGACCCCCTCGCATTCAGGCCACTGGGGGTGGCGGCACTGTCACATGTCAGATCGTGGGCCTCGGGGTTTCCATCGACCCTGAGGGCACATGGGGCCCAGACGGCCACCCTGGCACAACTACCCTCTCACCTAGTCCCCATCTTCTCTGAGCTGGACAACGCCACGGAGGTTTCAAACCCTTGCGATTTAGGGAGCTTGCAGTCCCTCCTTGTAGCGCTGGATGTGGCTGGAGTCCTGGCTTGAGGCCAACGTGGCCTTGGCCAGGCTGGGAGAAAACCCCACAGAGGGCAATGCCAGGACAGAAGATGGGATGGCGCGTTCCCGACTGGGCCTCCACAGGGGCCTCTGAGGCCACACCTGGGGTTGGCCAAGGTCCAGCTCCCACATGGACAGATCAGTCCCCAACGGGTGGGTCACCAGCTCCCTGAGGAGCTCCTGGGTCACTTGCGGGAGGAGAGGAGAGGTGGCATCAGAACCCTGGAGCCCAGCGAGCTGCCCTGAGGGAGACACAGGTCCCTTCTCCCCACCTGACCTCACGGTGGGCCCTTCCCAGACCCCTGTTCTGGGGAGTGGAGGTGCGGTGCCGCACGCCCGTTTTGTGGAGGCACAGCCCCGGGCTGGGGTCCTGGGGTGCCAGGCCACCACCTCTCTAGGCTTTCTTAGGCCACCACATCCAGCATCTCCAGCCCATCCAGGCCCTGACAGGTGCATCTGGCCTGTGGTCTGAGAAATACTTGGGCTGGAGAGCCCCTCCCTCCAGCCTTCCGGCACAATTCCCGGTTCCCCATGTCTTCTCTCCACCCCTCGGGAAGCACCCCCAAGCCTGGGGCTAGAACAGACCTGGCCCTCCCCTCATTGCCACGCAGGGATTCCTCCTTCCCTGCCCAACTCCAGGGCCCCAAAGGGCTCATGGAGCCCCCCAGGGAGGGGGTACAGGGCGGCCTCTAGACCACACCACAGGCCCACCCCAGCAGGCCTGGAAACACCCACTCCACGAGGGCCTGGCTTCCCCATCCAGGCTAGGCCCTTGGGTGTTGGGGGCAGTGGGCCGTGGTGTGGGCTGAGGGGAACATGGGCCACAGCAGGAGTGGGCGTGGACTGGTCCTGGGCACTTGCATGTTCTGGGGGACAGAGGATTGGACGGCTCCAGAGTGCCGCTGGCCGGACCCTGAGACACTCAGTTGTGAGCACGGAGCCCCAGCCTGCGGTCAAGTGCGGTGGGGCCCACGGGGAGGAGTGGGGGAAGGGCTGGGCAGAGGTGTCGGGTGGGCCTCGCGGGCTGTCCCTGTGGCCACGTGGGCACTCTGTCTCGGAGCTGAGTGCCATAGGGCTTGATGTCGGCCTTTCCGGAGGCTCAGAGGCACTGCGTCCAGCAGCCACGCCGCGGTGGGGTGGTGGGGGCGGGGGGCGGCTCTGGGCTCAGTTGTTCCCCAAGCTGCCCCAGGCTTCTCTGGTGTTTACCTTTGGGTATAAACATAGAGCCTTAAAGGGCTCTGGCCACCTGCTGAGCCAGGCCAGCCATCACCCAGGGCCAGAACCCTCTTCCCAAAGCTGTTCGAAGGGGTCCAGGGGTCTCCTGAGGGCTGGGGGAGGAGAGGCCAGGGTGGGAGAAGCTCCCTGCCTCTGTGCCAGGGAGAGATGGCTCTCCCCACCCTACCTCTGCATCCTCAGGCTCAGGACTTCAGCATTCACACCTGCCTGGGCCTCTGCAGGGACCATGGGTTGGCCCTCCAGCCTCAGCTCCTTAGAAGGGCAGCTCCCAGTACCCCTGTTCCTGGCAGTGCCTGTTTCCCAGTCCCCTAAGAGCTGGGGTCTGGGGAAGATGAGTCCATCCCTAGTTTCTGCTCCACCCGTTTCATCTCTGCCTCAGTCACCAACAGCTGTCCTCGGGCCACCCTTGGGTCTCAGCTGTGCTGGTCTCCCCTCCTCCTGGAGCCACAGTGCTGCCGGCCTTCCCCCAGCACTCTGTTGTCAAGGGGGCTGGCAGCAGCCGAGCAGCCTGGCCTTGTCTGGGGAGGCAGCGGCCGGCACGTCCTCAGTGGGGAGTGGGGACTGCTGACCAGTCACTGCAGCCACTGGTTCAGCCCAGCGTGTCCCTGGCCCCTAAGCCTGGGCAGGGACCTGACTCCTTCCTCACCTCATCCCCAACCCACCCTCCTGCCCCAGCGCAATGCTCCGAGGGCATGGCCAGGGGCCCCCAAGCTGGACGCCCCCTCGTGGCTGCATGAGGGGCTCTGCTCATTGCCCCAGCCCACAGGCCTGGACCCGACCCCGTCCTGGCCCAGGCCTGGCCACCCCCACGCCCCAGCACCTGCTCCGACTCCCCCACTTCCTTCTGGCCAGGAAGAGGCAGCCCCCACCCACTCTGTTCTCGTAGCCTCTGCACAGCTGCTGGTCCTGCTCCAGGCAACCCAGCCCCGGACCCCACGGAGCCTCCCCTGCAAGGTGTGGAGCCCACAGGGACATCCCCAGGCCAGGGCCGTCTGCCCTCAGGAAAGGATGGGGTCGTGACCCTGATGTGTTGGCCCTGGGGAGGTCCTGACCCTCCACACAGAAACTGCCCTATCCACCCCACCCCCAGGGGACCCTGGGGAGGGGGTGAGGACAGAACATTTGGGGACTGGATGCCCGCCCAGCCCTGCCACCCCCTGGTCCCAGTGACGCAGATGGCCATCTGTGCCCGGCCTGTGCCAGGTGGGCGGGGGCTTCAATGGCTGGGGCACCCAGCCCTGGAGCAGGTGGCCTCGCTGCGGGTGGGGACCAGCAGGGGCAGCCTGGCCAGCCTGGCTTGTCTTTGCAGTGTCCTGTGCTGGGCCAGGTGTCCGGCGGGGCTGGGAACGGACCTTTCTCTCCCATGGCCAGGCCTGGCAGCTCTCACTGGCAAGAAGTGCAGCCCAGGCTTGGCCTGCACGGCTCCTGCTGCAAAGGAGGCCTGTTCCAGAAACTTCCAGGGACAAGGAACTGTGGGGACGTGGGGAGGTGGAGGCTGGAAGCAGGGGCTCCCTGGAAGTGTCTCCCAGCCTCCTGCCTCTTCAGCAGCTGTCCCAGGGATACTCTCAGGTATAGGGGCGCCAAGTGCTCAGGCCCCGTGGGGATACAACTGGCTGGCTTGGAAGGGTGGGCTCCTGGCTGCCCAGCTCAGCCCAGAAACCAGGGTGAGTTGCTCTCCAGACCTAGAACCAGCGCCCAGGGGTGTGGAGGGTCAAAGGCCGCCTAGAGGCCTTGGTGGGGGCCGGGCAGGCCACCAGCCCTGGACCCTGAAGGGTCCCGTATACCCTGGCCAATGCCGGCTGCTGCCCCTCTGGCCTGGCCCTGCCAGATTCTCCCTGACAGCCCTATCCCCCCCTCTGCTGTTGGAACCTTCTGGCCCTTCCTGCAAGGTGGGCCTGGCCAGGCTGGGGTCTGGGTGGTGGGCAAGCAGGAACCAGAGCCACCGGAGCTGTGTGTCCCTCCCTCATGGAGATGCCCCCGGCTGGGTGAAATGACCCTGGTCGGTGCTATGCCCGGGTTAGGCCAGGCCACCAGTCCCAGATGGACACTGCCCTGTGCCCTGCTGTGCCCACCCTGGGGCAGGGGCTGGGCAAGGTGCTGTGTGCCCTGTGGTCCAGCCCCACTCTGCCCTGCCCCTGGTGGAGCCTGGACCCGAGGGACGTGAGGCCCACGCCCCAGCTTCCTGTTTCGAAGGAAAAACAGTCCTAGGAAAAAGGCTGTAGCGGGTCGGAGGAGCTGCCCTCGCCAGGGCCTGGGGGTTGGGCGGGGGAGACGGCCCCATTCTGGGATCCCAGGGACGCGCGGAGGGGTGCGGCAGGTGTGGCCGGCACTGGGTCAGGCTTAGGCCGGGGGCTTTCCGGTCTCGGTGTTGGCCCCTCCATGTTTAGAATCCCCCTCAGGCCGGCCCAAGGCGGCCACAGGGTCACTCCTGCACAGGACAGTGGCCGGAACTCTGAAATGACCACCGACCTGCCCTGGCCGCTGGGGGTCTGACTGACCAAGGCTCTGGGACCCCCGACCCATCCTGCGCCCCGTGCGCGGGGTCCGCGGGGTCAGTGGCGCGCAGGACAGAAAACCCCGCGGTGGGGCCCGGGCCTGCCCCCGGCCCTGGCGCTGTCCCGGCCTCCGGGGAAATCCTGCTTCTGGCTTCAGGCCAGGGCCTGCCCCTCACCCTGGCGAGGCCCCGTCGGAGGCCGGCCTCGCGGGGGAAGGGCGGTGGGGAAGGAACCACCCAGAAATTTCAGCGCCGGCTCCGAAACCTTCCCAATCCCGCTCCTTCGCCCGGGCCGGAAGCCGCGCTGTGGGGGTGGGGAGGGCTGCACGTCCCGGTCCCCGCGCCGCGTCCTCAGGACCGGGGCGGCCTCCCCGACTCCCGTTCCGTTCCCGGTCCGGGG
>NW_012122820.1:684149-686018 GCF_000951035.1 Colobus angolensis palliatus | reverse complement strand
GGCGGCGGAGGCGGGAATTGCCGCTCGGCCGAGCTCGGGTGGGGGGTCTCTGCCAACCCTGCCCTCCCAGAGGGTCCCAGCCTGGCAGGTTGGGGTGCTTTTTGCTCTGGGGAGCGGCCTCCCTGTTCTGCTGGGCTGGGGGTCCGTTCCCGGGAAGAACCACCGCCCCCTATCCCGGCCCGCAGGCCCCAGCCGCCAAGTCGCAGCTTGGGGAAGTGGGCGCCGGCCGCCCCCTCTCCGTGAGCCCACTGGCCACAACCCGCAGGGGCCTGGGGGACTTGGTGGATCCAAGCACAGGAGACCAGGAGACACAGGCGGCCTCCCCGAGACCTGCCCCTTACAGCTGTTTTTCCTTCTCACCTGCCCCCTGGCCCCCTGCAGGCCTGGCCTCCTATCCCCCTCAGGCCATCAGCCCAGGGACCCCCAGCCCAGGCACCCCCACCCATGCTGTAAGCTGTGGGCTTGAAACCCGCCCTCCCGGCAGGGAGCCTGGCTGCATCCCAGGCCACTTCTGCTTGGAGCTCGGTGGAAGGCCCCCAGGCACTGAGCCCCCTCCCGCTAGCCCCCATCAGGAGTACAGCAGCCTCATGGCGCTCAGCCTGCTTCTCCCTGCCTGGGCAGGACCGTGGAGCCGTGTCCTCCTGTCCCCAGGTGGAAGCCGGCAGGTGGGGCCCTAGCAAGGGACATGCGTGATGTGTGGGTGGATGAGGACCCAGTGGGGTCAGGTCTGGGACAGCAGGACAGGGTCTCCGGGCGTGGGCCTGGATGGGATAGGCAGGAGACTGACTGGTGGTGCCCTGAGGCCACTGGGGAGCCAAGATGCAGTCCCCGAGGGGTTTCCAGGGAGCAGCCACTGGGCTGGGCAGCTGGGAGCAGGAGCTGAGAGAGCTGAGTCCTGGCCTGCCCCCTGGGGACTCCTGGGCCCTGAGGCAGGGGTGGGCAGGGCCTCGACCCTTGATGGGGGCCCCTCCCTGGCTGTGGTCGACCCCGGGAGCCAAGGAGGCTAGGGGGCTGGCGTGGGCAGCTACCTCTGTTCCCCACGGGTCCTCAGGAAGGAGGCCCCACAGACGGAGGAGGCCCCACTGACCCTGGAGCTGTGTTCGGAAGCCCCGAGCCTGGCTCCTGGCTCTGGTTGCCGTGGGTGGGAGGTGGAAGTACTAAGAGGAGTGTCCAGCATTTTCACAAGTGCTACCGCCAGAGGCCAAGTTGGGGGCAGAGAGGGCAGCCAGGCACCACCCTGGCCCCAGGCGGTCTCCCCAAGGCTCGCTGAAGAGCCGGCAGCTCCCCTTGCAAGCCCCAACTGGGGACTCTGTCATCAGGGAGGCCCTGGCTGCCTCTGGGCCTGGAGGCAGGACAGAAAGGGGCTGATGGCTGTGTTGTTCTCTGAGCTGTGGTCTTGCTGAGCCAGCCCACAGGCCCAGTGACTCCTGGCTTACTCGGCCCAGGCCTGAGGCTCCCAGGGAAGGCCAGGCCAGGCTGTTCAGGAACCTGCCTATGGGGCTGGGCACCTGGCCCTCCAGGAAGGCCTGCCTGGGAGGGGCTGCTCTGCACAGCTGGTCTCGACACCCCCCAGGCACCAGAAGTGAAAAGGGAGAGGCTTTGGGAGGGGGACACAGGTCAGGCGGGTCCTGTCTGGTTCATGGCTGTGGCGTAGCTATGCTGTCCACTGGTAACACCAAAGGGGCCTGGGCATGGTCTGGAGGGTGTCCTGGCTGAGCCCCTGCTGGAGGGGTGAGGCAGGCATCCCCTCCCCACCCCCACCCCATCTCTCTACCTCTCTGTGTGTCTTCGCCTGTGTCTGTCTCTGACTCTCTGTGTGTCTTCGCCTGTGTCTGTCTCTGACTCTCTGTGTGTCTTCGCCTGTGTCTG
>NW_012122820.1:675599-684059 GCF_000951035.1 Colobus angolensis palliatus | reverse complement strand
TCTTCGCCTGTGTCTGTCTCTGACTCTCTGTGTGTCTCTGCCTCTTTCTGTGTGTTTCTGTCTCTCTCTGGCTCACAGACTGTCTTCCATGGCAGCAACTGGCTTGATGGCTTTCAGCGTCATCTTCGCTCGGTAACCCGTGGGTGGGAGGAAAGGAGGAACGGCCACTGCTCCCTTGTCTGGAGGTCGAAGGAACAGGAAGGGCACAGGGAGGTAGGCGGGGCTTGGACCTGGAGCTCTCTCCCCGAGACTCCTCCTGGGGCAGGAGAGGGGGCTGGCTGGGGTTGGGGGGCTCCACCTCCGAGACGCTGTGCTTATGAGCTTACCAGAGAGCTGCCACCTGGCCTCTGGTCTTGGGTTCCCAGGGGTGGCACCAGTAGGCCGTGGTCTGCAGGCCAGAGGCAGACACAGCCCCTACCATGCCCACCAGGTCAGGAGGAGCCCAACAGAGCCCCTGCCCACCAGGTCAGGAGGAGCCCAACAGAGCCCCTGCCCAGCCTGGGAGGAGGCCTTAGCCCAGCTCATGTCTGGCTGTGTTGGCAGACGGTCACATGGCATGGCCACCCTGGCCCCAAAGCCGATGTGTTGCCACCTCCAGCACCACGAGCTGCCCGCTCTCCCCCCGACACGCAGAGGAGAGCCTGGCCAAGAGGACTGGGAAGTCTGGGAGACCATGGCCACCATGGACAGGGCCGGTGGGCCGCCGCCGCTTGCTGCCAAGGCCTTTGGGACCATGTCTGCCCCCAGCCCACGCCCTCCGCTCAGTGACACTGCTCAGCCTGCAGTAAGTCTGTCCACTCACGCCGTCACTGAGGCCCCAATGCCGGGTGTGAGGCCGGTGCCCAGGAATCAGTGCCCAGTCTCAGACGCACACCCAGTGAGCAGGGGCAGGCGAGCTGAGGTCAGCCCATGGGCCTCCATCCTTCCACTTGACCCCGCCCCGGGCTCGGCACTCGGGGACTGGTTCCGGCCCGCGTGGGGCAGGCAATGGGGAAGAACTTTCACGGGGGCGGGGCACACCCTGGAGCGGGGACGTGTGCTGGCGGGAGACGCATGTTGGGGGGCTCTGGGTCCTTCCAGGGTCTTCCCACCCCAAGAGAGCAAAGGGTCCTGGGACTCTGCCCAGGAGGTCGGCTGGACCAGACAGATGGGCCAGGTTCTGTGGCCTCCCCAGGGCCATGGGGACTGGCAGACTCAGAAGCCAGGGTGAAGGGACGGGGGAGGCCTTGTGTTCTGTGGCCCGTCCCGAGGACTCGGTCCCTCCCGTGGGCTGTCCAAGCAGAGTTTGAGGGGACGGTCACTGTCCCTGGGTGAGGCCCGGCCTGTGGCCACCTCGCCACTCCTGGTCTCTGGACGCTGCTCCCCGCAGTCCCTCCCTCTCCCACCCGGCTCCTCACCACACGTCCAGCCCTCCAGAGCAGTGTCTGTGGCCACAAGGCTGTCTCCACAGAGCCTCTCTCCCCAGCTGTTTTTGTTTTGAAAAATTGAAATTTCATGTGTATTTTAACTTTGGGATGTGGTGTGAGGAGTAGGGTGCGTGGGGCTGGGGCGGGAGTCCAGGCAAGGCCCAGGTGCTGCATCTCTCCGAGGCCCACTGCCTGTTAGCTCTGAGGCTTGCTGGCCAGAGAGACGCCAGCACCCCTAGGAAGCCACGGCTCTCTGCTCCCTCCCAGGGTCCCCAGGGCCTGTCCTGGTGGGTTGGGCATGGGGAGAGGAGTATGGCCAGGCAGCCACCTGGCCACCCTCTCGGGCCCTCAGTGGCCCCAGCAGCAAGCCCAGGGGACACCGATGCCTGCCCTGGGTTTTGCTGTGATAACCAAGGAAGCGGGCGGCTCTGGGCTTCTTTCTGTGCTTGCCGAAAAGTCAGCCTCGATGGACGGCAAGAGGCACCTGTCAGCCACAAAGGAGCCTCCCGAGGTGCAGACCCCCACGCCCGCCGCACCCGTGTGGAGAAAACAGTCCTGGATTTCCTGTCATGGGTTTTGTGACTCTGAAAGCTGAGGCTGCTGATTGGGAATTAAATCCCAGAGGACACCGCTCCGCACACTGGAAACCCAGCAGCTGCTGCTGTTCCCAGCAATTTTTTTCTCTCTAAATTGAAACATCATTTTCTATTTTTCTTCTGACACAAATGTGGTTTCATCCTGAAGTGAAAAAAAGCTACAAAGCAGTTTGCCAAATGTAAGGGGCAGACCCAGGTGAGCGTCGCTCACTTGCAGTTGATCAGGGCCAGCGTGGCGCGGTGCCATCTGCCCTTCACCGGGGCTCCTCTGTGGGCCCGGCCTGGCCGATGTCTGCCTGGCCTCCTGGGAGGCAGGTGACCCAGGTTGGGGCAGGTCAGGCGAGCCAGGAGCCTCCCCTCTGACAGGCATAGCCAACCCCAAGGGCAAGGGACAGTGTCAGAACCGCAGGGCACTCACAGGGCCCCCAGCGACCGGAGGCTGGAGCCATGGCTGTGACGAAGCCGCCCTGGGCTCTGGGAGCCTCGAGGATGGCCACAGCTGGGAGATGCAGCCTTGCCCCAGGTCTGGGCTTCTAGAAGGTGCAGGAGGGTGGCTGCCTGCGTTGCTGTCTGGAATGGAAGCCTGGGTGTCTGGGGAAACTTCAGGGATGCCGGAGCCCCTCACATGTGCTCGACCTCCAAGTGGCAGAGCTCAGAACCAGGGGGCCTTGGGGCCACTCTGCACTGGTAAAGGAAGGGTCCCCTTGCTGCAGCTCCAGTGGCCTCCAGCTTGTCACCTCCAAGGATGGGGGGGCCCAGCATCCCATGATCTGGTCTGGTTCCTCCCCACAGTGCCCCCCGAGCTTGCCCCTTTGCCCCCGGGCAGCCGGCCTTCTTCGGTGCATCCACCACGCTGCACCCGACCTGGCCCCAACCAGGCTCTCCCTGAGAGCTTCCCAGGGCTCCCCCACTGTGCGGCACCCCAGCTTCTGGGTGGGTCTTCACCCCCGTGTGCCCAGGGGCTGCCCCGGGTTCCTGCGCTGCTGTGAACACAGCCCCTCTGTCCACAGTCTCCCTCCGCCGAGCAGAAGCAGCTGCCTGTGCGAGTCTGGAGAGAGGCCCCGGCGGCAGCTGGCCCGGGACGTGGGTGTGTTCCCAGGGAAGTGTGCCTGGACGGTGGGAGGGTGGGTCTGGCCGCAACGCAAGGAGGCCGGTGCCAGTCGTAGGAGGGCCAGGGACAGCAGCATGAGGGAAACATCGGGGGCACGGGCCTGGTGTAGGGCTGGGGCTGGGTCCTGGACGCTTCCTCCCCAGGGCTCCAAACAGTGGTCTTCTGAGAGGGTGGGCTGCAAGAACAGGGGTGGGTCTGAGGGGCCGCCGGGAGAACGAGGGCCTGAGGAGGCTGGCTCCCTGCCCAGCGCTGAGAGGGCAGAGGGTGAGACCAGCCGGGCTGCACAGGCCCCAGGTGGGCAGGGTGAAGCCAGGGGCCAGAGCAGGCGCGGCGGGGCCAGGAGGCAGGGTGTCTGCAGTCGCCACCTTCTGTGCTGAGTGGCTGGCTGCCCATGGGCCACCTCAGTGCACCCTCCCCAACGACCTTGTGGCCCCGCTCAGTGTCTGAGGGGCCCTCCGGAGGCAGCCATAGAATGTCCCTGACCATTGTCCCTGTTCAGTGCGGGGTGGGGACGTCAGGCAGGCAGGATACCCGGTCAGGAGAGCTGATCGCGTGCCTCCTGCCTCTCGCCATGGGAGCCTGTCCTGCGGGCAGGATTGCCTGGAGTGGGTAGTGCCAGGCGGAGGCCAGGGGTTGCCTGGCTGGGCTTCACTGCAGAGCTCTGTGGCAGGGAGACAGGGACCCTGCTTCCCATCCCCAGCCTGGCAGGGAATTCCGGCACCGACCGTGGCTGGGCCTGGGAACAGTGTGGGTGGCACACACATGCTGGCCTCGAAGGGTGCCTGGGCGACTGCCACAGCCTGGCGTTGAGACGAGTCACCCCATGTGTCCCGCCTGAGCCCCCAGGCTTCCCAGGGCTCTGCGCAGAGTGGAGGCCACAGCAGTGAGTGAGGACGCGGGCTCCAGTCCCGCGGCCTCACCCATGAGCGTGCGGGTGCGTGGAAAGGGCCTCGCTGCGGGCGTCGGGCCCAAGGAGCAGTGCCCTCCACAGCTGCCACTGAGCATTGTATTCAAACAGCCGCAGGGCTCTGGGGACTCGGGGACAGGGTCCCGCAAGCAGAGGCAGAGTTTCTTGCCGTTCACACCGAGGCGCTGGAGGCTCTGGGGTGCAGCCGTGGGCCTCTCAGCCGCTTGAGGCTTCAGGGCCTTCTTCCAGGACGTGGGGTGGCTGGTCAGCCCTCTTCACTACGACCCGCAGGTGTTTGAAGGCGGGGGGCAGTGTGCGTCCCAGAAATGGCGGAGTGGTCACGTCCTGGATCATGAGCACGTACTCCCCTGCAAGGGGCGGGCTGGGCTGGTCCTCAGCAGGCTCCTGTCCCCTCCCCTCCCTGGCCTCAGCCCACTGCCCACTCTCGTGTGCCCACTGGCCCCTGTGTCCCCGACCCTGGTCATCTCTGCTCGGGTTCTGGGATTCTTGGCACTGTAACCGGGTGCTGGACACACAGCATAGGTGGATAAACTAACTTTGGGTAGAGGAAACCACCTCGGACCTCAGGCCACCGCCCAGCTACGGCCTCCGACCCAGAGGCTGGCAAGGACAGACACGACCCTCACACGGCGGCCGCTCTCCAGCCCCTGCCGCTGACCTGGCTGTGGGTCCCTGGAGGATTCTTTTGCAAATACTTTCCTACTTTTTAGGAGAAAAATAATTCATTTCCTCTATAAACTGTTTTTAAAAATAACGAGCGCTCTGAAGGCAGGTGTGTGTGACTTGCTTTCGAAGCCCCCGCCCCAGCCCCTTCCCCGCACCCGCGCTCTCTGGGTGAGGCTGGAGGGCGGCCCTGCTGGGGGGACTCGGCAGAGAAGGAAAAGTACTTTTCCTTTCACCGTCTGTAAACTGTCTGGAGAGCTTCAAAGTTGGAGAAACCATAAAAAAGAAAATAAGAAATAACAAAAAGTGAGGTTGCCATAGAAACCATCCTCTCCCCTCCCCTGAGCCTGCCGGGGCTGGCACCGGAGAGTGGAAAAGGCGCCTCGGCTGGCCCGGGCTCACACCAGGAATGCAGCCGCAGCTGAAATGGGGGCAAGAGTCGGCTCACACCGCAAGGCAGAGCAACATTCCAGACGCCGGCCTGGAAAACAGCTCTCCCTTCGCAGAACGGCGGCCTCCTCCGGCCAGGCCAAGGGCTCGGCCGCCTGTGCGTTCCCAGGGCTGGACAAGAGCGAGCCTCGGGGGCCGGGAGGAATGTACTTGGCCCTGAGTCAGTTCCTCTAGAAAAAAACATGGTTCTGGGGGGCCTCGCAGGGGGACACACGTTCTGCAACCTGGCGGGTGTGGGCCACAGCGCTGGGCACCAGGGCCAGCCTCCCTGGCGGGCGGAGGAAGGGCCCCACATGGCAACGCCACAGTGTTTCCAAGCAGCCTGGTTTCTAGGTGTTCCCAGGAATCCAGCTATACCAGCGGCTGCCAAGGCGCTGGCCGGGGGGCCGAGAGCTCAGTGGGCAGTGGCTGAGGAGCCGGCCACAGGCCCGATCTGACCCCACTCCTGAGGCCGGCGTCCCGGCAGATGGGAAGGGCGGGAAGGGCTCTGGCTGGTGGCCATTATACGGCAGGCCGGGCCTCGATGGCCACGTGATCTAGCCCTGGGCCAGCTCTCACCCGGGGCCTCGGCCGTACATACATGGCTTAGCCCCAAATGGCCCCCACGTCGGATCTCCCTTCGCTCCTCACCCCCTGAGCTGTCTCCACTGAGCACATAAAGCCTGGCCGGGCGGCTGTGCAGAGATGCCAGGACCAGCCGACGTCGATGTGGTGATGTCCCGCCCCCACCCTCGCCCACCTACTCCTCCTGGGATGGCCGGGACGGGGTGGCCTGGTTGACGGTGTGAGGGCCGCTGTGGGACCCCGGGGGACACCGCCCAGGACTCCGGCCCCACCCCTCACCAAGGCCTCACTGGCTATAGCCCTGGCCGCACTGGTGCCGTCCCCATGACCAGGGTGGCTCTGCTTGCTCCTGCTGTGCCAGAGGCAGCTCCGTGGTGGCATCCAGACCCCAGTGAGCGGTGGGCCCAGACCTGCCAGCCTTTGGCTCTCCAACCAGAACCCCAGAGACACCAGAGGAAGGTCATTCACGTTGGCCCAGCGGACAGAGAGGCTCCGCTCTCAGTCAGGCACCCAGTCAGCCGTGGTGCCCGGGCTCTGCTAGGGCTCCAAGCCATTGTGTAGCTGAGGTGCCTGGCATTTGGCCCCTCTGGCTTGGAGGGGGATGCCAGGCCTAGGTTGTGGGGCTGAGCCCCAGGACTGGGGTGCCTGGAGGAGGCCCCACGGCTGAGGGTCTGCACCTGAGCCTCCTCCAGGCCCTCGCTGCACCCCTCCTCACTGTCCCCATAGCAGCCCCCATGCCGGGAGGAACCTCCCGCGCAGCCCAGCCCAGCCCACCAGGCCCCGGCCGCCCGCCTTGCTGGGGTGCAGCTCCTCATGGTTCAGCCACCGTGGGCCTCGACAGCTGCCCCTCAGCTCCCCTTGGCAACCCTTGGACCCCAAGGCTTCTGCGCTTCCGTGCTCCCTGTCCCCATGGCTTCCTCCTTTCTAGGACATTCCCCACATCAAGGGCTGTGTCGGCCCAGCTTCAAATCTTTCTGGACCGTCCCCAGTCCCCAAACCACCAGCCCCCTTCCCATTCAGGCCCTTGGGAGGGCTCGGCTGCTCCCAAATCCCCCACCCACTGCCACCTGCCTCTGGGGACCCCAGGCCGAGTTCCCCCAACCCCACCCCCAGCCCTGGGCTGTGGCCTCTCGCCTCTCCAGACAGTGGCACGACCGGTGATGGACTTGGGCCCTGTCCACCTACCTGGGTACGCTGCCGCGGCCTGCTCCTCCGTGGCTCTCCCCTCAGGCCTGTGGAGATGACACAGTGAGGCCCCTGAATGCCCTGTCTGGGCCCCCAGGATGTGGCATCCCTGACCCGAACCAGGGCTAGTGGTTCCAGGGTGGATTCGGGGCCCCAAGACAGCAGAGGCCTGCAAATCCCACCTCGGGGCCACGGGCAGGATAGGGAGAGTCCTCTGAGCCTGCACCCAGCTCTCTGCCCCTTGGGCCCGTGGGCTGCCCTGTGCAAATCCTCTTTGTCTAAATTATTGACGTGCTTATGGCCTTGGAGCAGGAGTGGGACTGACAACCCCATTTCCACAGGCTTCTGACAAGGCGGAGGCCTCCCCGGTGCAGCCGAGAAGACCCTGAAGGGCGGGAAAGGCCCGAAGCCCCTGAGAGGCGGCGATGCCGGAGCCCGCGGGGAGCAACTGAGGAGCAGCGGAAGTCTCAGCAAGAGGGACCAGGAGGCCCGGCGGGGGCACGGTGTCCCCTCGGAGGGACAGAGGTCCAGTGTCACCTGGGAGCGCCCTGGCTGGGAAAGGAGAGGTAGCAGTGAGGATGGGAGGGGCCCGGGGTCCTGCCGAGGCCTCCCCGTGGAGACACTCACTGCCCTGGCTCCCTGGGGGGGTGCAGCTCCTGCCCTGAGGCAGTCTTTGGGGGAACCACCACCCACCTTGGTTTCTGATCTGCAACAAGTGAGGGGCCCGTTCCTCCTGCCGGACAGGGTCTCAGGGGACCCGCGGGCCAGGGCGGGGCCATGGCCAGGCAGGATCTGGGTCAAGGGGGCAGGTGGGCCCTGAGGACATGGTCATGGCACCTGAGCCTCCTCCAGACCCTCGCTACACCCCTCCTCACTGTCCCCACAGCAGCTCCCACGCCGGAAGGAACCTCCCGCCCAGCCCAGGCCCACCAGGCCCTGGCAGCCAGCCTTGCTGGGGAGCAGCTCCTCATGGTTCAGCCACTGGGGAGGAGGCAGTCCCTGCACATGGGGAAGCTGGGCCACCCGGCAGGTGCCTCGGATGCTCCTGCTGCAGGAACAAGGGGCTGGCTCCGTGTGGACACTCACTCTCCTACCCGGACAGGGAGATGCACTTCAGAAGTGCATCTTACTTTCCCTCCCTCCCTCCCTTCCTCCCTCCTTTCCTCCCTCTCTCTTTCCCTCCTTTCCTCCCTTCCCTTCCTCCCTCCATCCCTCCTTCCTTCCCCTTTTATTTTTCTCTCTTGTTCTTTCTTCCTCTCTCTCTCTCTCTCTCTGTCTCTCCTTTCTCTAGATAGAGTCTTGCTCTGTGACCCAGGCTAGAGTGAGCGGCACAATCACGGCTCACTGCAGCCTCCAGCTCCTGGGCTCGAGCAAGGAACCCCCTCGCCTTAGACTTCCAAGGAGCTTGGAGCACAGGAGTGTGGAGTGTGCCACCATGCCCATGGGACCACAGGAGTGTGCCACTATGCCCAGCTAATTGAAAAAGTTTTTAGAGACGAGGTTGGCCGGGCGCGATGGCTCAAGCCTATAATCCCAGCACTTTGGGAGGCCGAGATG
>NW_012122820.1:671897-674289 GCF_000951035.1 Colobus angolensis palliatus | reverse complement strand
TGCCCCACGGACGGCGAGCAGGCCCGAGGCCAGTGTCCACGCAGCGTCCATGCAGGCATCGTTGCCCCACGGACGGCAAGCAGGCCCGAGGCCAGCGTCCGCAGAGACCACACGTGGGGAGGCGGTGCAGGCAGTGGCCTGGGGGGCGTCTGGGCGCCCACTGCGTGCCTGGAGCTGCACCTTCACGTGGGTGCCAGCCCCTCACTCCTGTCCCTCAGTCACTGGCCATGACGGCCCTGACACTGGAGGCCCCAGTGAGTCCGCACCACCCCGGCGCCGTTTCCTGCCAGTTCTGCCCGAGGCAGCAGCTGCCACCACTGCACAGACGCATCCTGCTCCCTCCTGACCTTCGGAGGGCTGGCCCGGCACTGGCCTGGCAGTCTCGGCCTCCCCGTCGGGGTCAGTGTCTGGGGACCCGCGTGGAGACACAGCCGTCCGGGCCTCCCCCAGGGCCTATGTGTGGCTGTTCTGCAGCGCTGAACGTCTGAGGCCTGTGTTGCCCCCACGGACTCGTGCTGTGGACACCCCAGCGTCACACAGAGACACAGAAACACAGTGGGCGGCGTCCAGGCCGCAGAGGCTCCATTGCTGACCCCAGGCCCAGTGGCTGTGGCCGGTTGCGAGCGGCCTCTGTGGCGTTTAGAAGCACAGACAGGAGATGAGGTGGACGAGGCGGCGCCGGTGGAGGGCCGTGAGGAGGGACAGGCATGGTGGGCAGGCAGCCTCCTCTGCGAGGCCAACAGGTGCTGCCCGGCTCCCTCCTCTTGCCTGTGCCTCTGGCAGTGACCAGAGCGGCCTGTCGGCCGAACTGGCCACCCTGACGGGTAAGGGCTGCTTTCCTGAGGCCCTGCATCGCATCTCGGCGTCCCCGAGTGAGCTCCTGGCCTTGGCAGCCCCCCTCACCGCCGCACCTTCCCAGGCCAGATGCTCTGAGAAGCCAAGAGGTCCCCCGAGGAGCTCTTCACAGGCTTCTGTGTGCAGACAGCAGCGAGTCACCGAGCAGAGCTCCAGGGAGCGGCGTCAGAGAGGCCTTGGCCGAGTGCAGGCCCAGCAAGGGACCTCTGGCAGCCTGTAGCCCTTGACCCTGTCTACCCAGACCCGCTCCTTCGGGCCTGGGCTCGGCCTTTGCTGTCCTCAGTCTTCCAGTCTATGACGTGGACATGTTCCTCCTGCACGGCTTTGGCGTGCCCTGACCTGGGCATGAAGTTAGAGCTGGGCCTGAGGCCTGTCTGCTGCCAGGCCAGGGAGGGCAGTTCGTGGCAGGGGTGTGAGGCCCAGGGGACCCCTTCCTGCAGCCTGGCCTGGTGTCCCGGCTCCAGGAGAAGGGCGCCCACTGGAGCCGTCAGGGGTCACGCCTGGGAGTCAGAGTCCAGGCAGATCCTGGTGACAAGGGCAGGAGGCTTTGCCCAGCTCTGGGGTTCCATGTGGCCTCTAGGGCCACCAGGATGTGCCGGGAGCTGGAGAGGCAAGAGCCAAGCAAGACACAATCAGGAGGAATCTGCCACCTGGAGGTGGGGGGTGTGACTTTCAGAGAAGGACCAGGCTTCCCCACCTGCTGCACAGGAGGCACAGCCCAGGGTTTCCTGCAGCCCCGGGAGCCCCTGTGAAAGTCCGAAAATCAGGACCCTTGGCCGCAGATCTGGGGCCAGCTTGGAAACGGCTGTCACCTCCTTAGTATCCCCAAGAAATGAGAGCCAGGGGCCAGTGCTTTCTGTCACAGCCCCAGGCACAGACACAGACGGGTGCAGACGCCAGCCCCGGCTCCTCTCCCAGACCACAGTCTGTGTGTCCTGCCCCATGGAGCACCCGGAGAACATGCCGGCACCAGGGAGGCCTCTTGCCCCTGGCCTGGGCCGAGGAACTGGGGGACACATTGCCAGGGGAGCCCTCCCAGGGAGGCCCCTCTGCACCCGCAGCCCGGGGAGGTGATGGTGGTTTTGTGACTGCTTTCCCAGGTCGAAGGTCAGAGTTTGGATTCTTGGCCCCAGGCCTTGGGGAGGCAACCGCCACGGACCCCCAGGTAGCCTGTCCCCAGTGGGCGGTCAGCTTCCGGCCTTGGAAAGCCTGAGGGGTGTTCTCTGTTTGGGGGAGCCTGTTCACCTGTGGGCATTTGCCGGTGCGGGTGTGCGAAGAGTTAACAGCTGCCCTGCCCCAGCCCCTCCGTCTGCTGTGGGGTTATCATTGCACATCCCCCTGAGCACTGGGCACATCCGCGGGCCCAGCTGTTCCCGCCTGGCCCTCACACCTGGTTTGGTTTCATGTCCCTGCTTGGACAAGACAGGGCTCGTTTTTCAACCTTTAAAAGTTTCGGCCGGGCGCGGTGGCTCAAGCCTGTAATCCCAGCACTTTGGGAGGCCGAGACGGGCGGATCACGAGGTCAGGAGATCGAGAC
>NW_012122820.1:666127-670387 GCF_000951035.1 Colobus angolensis palliatus | reverse complement strand
TTGCCTCACGTGTCTCTGGGCACCAGTGGCGGCTGCTGGCTCCAAGGCCATTCTCCTGGCTCCTGTCACCTCTTTGTGACAGATGAGGGAGGAACGGGTCGGTGTCCTGCGTCCTCTGGGCCTGGGACAGGTGAGGAGCCCAGGTGCCTGTCCCCACCGGTGGCCTTTCAGAGGGGATGAAGGCCTGTGTGGGATGCTCCACGGTCACTGGCGATGGTGCCAGGAAGGGGCTCTGTGGGCTGTGGAGCTTCCATGATCTTTTCAAGTAAAAAAAAATTAATTGACTCCATCTGTGTTGGCCTAATGACTGATTAAATGACTAATCACAGAAGTCTTAATTAAACCCATTTTTCTTGGAGCCGAGGAGGGAGGAGGGGCTTGGATGCCGACAGCCACCAGTGAGCAGTGACACGCAAGGTCTCCGCGCACCCGTGTCTGTGGTCGGGCTGATGGACCCCGTCCCGGGCCGACGGGGCTCGGGTGGCCGCATTTTCCTATCGTGAAGCATGGAATTAGGATTTCTGGGGCCAGCACCACCCCCACCATTCCTGTGGAATTCTCCTGTGTGGCTGGGCAAAAGCACGGCCACGTTGATCAAACCGAGTCCCTCTTCTGCAGCTGACATAATTTCACATCTTTTAGGAACTGACAGGGCTTTGTCCTTTTGTGGAATTCCGTAACACGCCTGGAATGTCTGTGCAGGAATGCAGCCAGAGGCCCTCTCAGAAACACGCCCCTCCCGGGCAGCAGGCGGTGGGCACGTGCGGGGCCCTCATGTCTGGTCTGCGTCTACCGCCCACTACAGGGAGGGCCATCCCATCCATGCCGTCTCCGCTCCCACAAGCTGCGGTTCGGCCCCAGGTGGACATGGGGCACGTGGTGAGGCAACGAGTTGGGAGCCAGGTTCAGCGGATGGCGCAGGAGCCCCTCGTGCAGCCTCTCCAGAGCCACTCGGGACCCCTCTCCTGGTCAGCACCTCTCCCTGTCATCCTGCCAGAGCAGCATGAGTCAGGGCAGCCGTGGCCCTCCAGGCCTGGACTCTGCCCCACGTGGCCGCGGGGGTGGGTGGGGCTCCTCCCCGGGGCTCCCTGACATCGTTGGATGTGCTGGGGCAGTTGGGGGTGCCCTGGCAGGCAGGTGCAGGGCCTTGGCCTCTGGCTATGTCTGCAAGGCCCTTGCAGCAGAACCCTCCTTTCTGGCCATCCTGCACAAAGGGTGACCAGGCCCTGGAGGGCTTCGGACGGTCAGAGCATGCCTGCGGGGGTCCTGGTGGCCCTGGCTGGGCTTTGGGAGGGCAGACATGGCCTCTGTGCCCACAAAAACCAGGCTTCCTTTGGGGCACAGCTTGTGAAGGAACCTTGGCCCTTCTTTCCTCTGCCTATTTTAGGGAGCAGTCAAAGAAGACTTTGCAGGATCCTGCCTGAGAGTCCTAACAAAGGCACGTGCTTCTCCCGCGTGGGCCGTGCTTCTTATGTAAATCGAAACCCGCTGCTGCGCCTCACCCGCTGCTGCGCCTCTCCCGCATGCGCTGCTGCGCCTCTCCCGCTGCTGCGCCTCTCCGGCTGCTGCGCCTCACGGGCTACTGCGCCTCTTCCGCGCACGCCTCTCCCGAAATTACAGGCTGGTATGTCACTCTTCATCTTTGTCCTTTTTTTTTTTTCAGTCATTTCTATTGTCTGGAGCCTCCTGGATGACGGTGACAGGCTCTGATGTGGGCTTTGAGGGGCCACCCGGTGGGGAGTGCACCAGGTGCCCCGGCACTCACCAGGTGCCCAGCACTCACCAGGTGCCCAGCGGGGCTGCCTGTCCTCCTGAGGGCACCGGTGTCACCCAGTGGATGCTGAGAGGAGCTCCTGTTGTGCAGCTGCACGAAGGGGACACAGATGTGGCTGTTTTGAGGGACAGATGGCTCCCCCAGAGCCCCAGTCTCAGCACACCCTGGTGAGCACAGCCCGGCCACCCTGACAATCCCTCACAGACTCCAGCATTGCCCCGCCCTGCCCTTCCCTGTGCCTGGCACGGGCTGGGGACCCTGCCTGGAACCACTCGACCACGACACAGTGAGGGTTCCTTTTTTTTTTTTTTTTGAGATGGAATCTCCCTCTTTTTCCCAGGCGGGGGGGCGGAGGGGCAATCTCAGCTCACTGCAAGCTCCGTCTCCCGGGTTTACGCCATTCTCCTGCCTCAGCCTCTGGAGTAGCTGGGACTACAGGCGCCCGCCGCCACGCCCGGCTAGTTTTTTTTGTATTTTTAGTAGAGACGGGGTTTCACCGTGTTAGCCAGGATGGTCTCGATCTCCTGACCTCGTGATCCGCCCGTCTCGGCCTCCCAAAGTGCTGGGATTACAGGCTTGAGCCACCGCGCCCGGCCGAGGGTTCCTTAAATGCAAACCAGACGCAGCTGACTGAGTGTTCGAGGGCTTTGGATTTGCCAGAGCCAGGTTGGCTGCTGGAAAGAACGGCTTTCTTAGAATTCTGACAAGTGGGCTCTTTGGGCCCAGAGACAGGTCTGGACGCTGGTTCAGGAAGCTGAGACCTACACCGGAGGGAGAGGTGCTTCCTCCTCACCGCACAGCAGGCAGAAGGCACGGGGGCAACAGCGGGGGGAGCCTCAGGCAGGGTCCCCCACTATTTCCTAAGAGGGGGCCGTCGCACACACACCCAGATGGGTTGGGGGGGCTTCAGCAGGAACGGAGCTGGGGAGGCCCTGGAAGAGGTTGTGAGGTCGACGCCCTGGTCAGCCACAGTTGAAGGCCTCTGGGTGGTGGGGGGCAGCAGGTGCGAGGGCGGTAAGGGATCACGTGGCTGCAGTGACCCGCTGGTGGGGGCAGGGGAGCCAGGCTCCGGCGAGGACGAGAGGCACAGGCCCAGGTTTGTCTCTAAGCCAGTGCCACCCCAGGATCCATGGCGGAGAGGCCTGCAAATGTGCGGCCCTTCACCTCCATGCTGGGTGCTCACTCCAGGAGCGGGCAGAGCTTACGGAGAGGTCGCGATGGAAAAGACTCCCCAGGGTTTCCGTACCCAGAAGAGGTAAGCCCAGCTGCACAGAGAGGCGGGGCTCCCTGGAGGGAGCGGCCTTGGTTTGGGATGCCTGCCCCAACACAACGGGAGGGCCCTAGCTGTGCGGCCGTGCAGCCGGCAGGAGGCAGGGGAAGCGGCTGCTGGTCACAAATGTGTGCCTCGAAGAGACAACGTCATTTTAACATTGAACACTCCAACGCAGCGGCCACCTCGTCCTGGGATTGTAACAATCCTAGTCCAAAGATGCTTAACCTGAGGGCAGTGCGAGCCCTTTGTGGGCACAGCCCAGGCTGGGAGGAGACGCCGACCCCTGCGTTCTCTCAGGTGGAAAAGAGCGAAAGCCTTTTTGCTGAAATAAGACGTTTCAACATCACCCTCAGTGCTGAGGTTGCCACGGTTATGGAACAAAGTGGAGGTGCTGCCCTGGGCGTTTGGGTCTCTGCGTGTCTGTGGGAGTGACTCTCAGAGTGTCTCAGCTTTTGGCTCTCGCAAATGCTCCCACGGCCGAGTCGCTGGGCAAACAGGGCCCCCGCGCCTGCAGGATCTTGGCTATTTTTTAGTCTCTGCTTCTCAAGTTATCGTACAAAGCGAGTTTCATATTTAATTCACAAACCATGACTCAGAGCTAGACAGAGGGCGGCGCCTCCCCCATGGGTAAGTGGCATCAAAGGCCTGCCAGTGCCAGCACCTTGGCAGCCCCCGAGCGTCCCCCACGAGGGGCCTCACTGCAGGGAGCTGCAGCAGACCCTCCTCCCACCTCACCGGACCTCTTCCCTGGAGCTCCACTGCTGGGCCTGTGCTCGCTGCCTTGGCTACTTCCATACCCGTCCCCTCTCCCCGTGGAAGCAGGAGGCGGCCCCGGCACACTCACACTCACATCCGCTTCTGTTTGCTGGATGGGCAGAGGCACGGGAGGTCTCAAGGGCCTGATACCCCGTGTTGGTCCCAGGCGGGCGCTGGGGATACCTGGAGCCCTCCTCTGCCCTTGAAGCCCTTCTGTGACCACTGCAGGGGTCTGGTTCGCCACCCACCTGCCTTGCCCAAGGCCCCCGGTGCCAACCCAGTCCCAGGAGGACCCATGTCTCTCAAGAGCAGGTGATTTTTCCTGCAGGGTGTGTGCCCCGCGTCACCAAAGCAGGGTCTGTGCAGCGTGTCACCAAAGCAGGGTCTGTGCCCCGCGTCACCAAAGCAGGGTCTGTGCCGCGCGTCACCAAAGCAGGGTCTGTGCCCCGCGTCACCA
>NW_012122820.1:653099-661271 GCF_000951035.1 Colobus angolensis palliatus | reverse complement strand
GTCACCAGAGCAGGGTCTGTGCCCCGCGTCACCAGAGCAGGGTCTGTGCACCGTGTCGCCAGAATGTTTTGCCCCAATCAGGAATCCCAAACGTCACAGCTTCCACCCAAGAAAACAAGAGCAAGTGCCTAGGCCGGGCGCAGTGACTCACGCCTGTAATCCCAGCACTTTGGGAGGCCGAGGCGGGCGGATCGCGAGGGCAGGAGATTGAGACCATCCTGGTGAACACGATGAAACCCCGTCTCTACTAAAATTACAGAAAAAAAAAAAAAAATTATCCAGGTGTGGTTGCAGGAGCCTGTAGTCCCCGCTATTTGAGAGGCTGAGGCAGGAGAATGGCGTGAACCGGGAGGAGGAGCTTGCAGTGAGCCGAGATCGCGCCACTGCACTCCAGCCTGGGCGGGTAACAGAGCAAGACTCCATCTCAAAAAAAAAAAAAAGAGTGAGTGCCTGGCAGGCGGGTGGGAGCAGGACGGGTGCTGGTCACTCTGTGAGCAACCCAGCAGCTCCTCCACAGCTTGCGGGGCCAGTGAGGGTTGGTGGGACAAGCCATTGTGTCCTCGGGCTCAGGCCAGGAGGGACGGGTCCCCAGGGCACATCAGCGGGGGCCTCCCCAGCCCAGCCCAGTGCGCAGCTGCCTCCAGTTTGTAGACAGAGTCCTGACCTGAGGTGGAAGCTGTGGCTGGGCCGCGAGCCCCAGTTTCCTCCCAGTAGAACCAGCCGGTTATGGCCCTGCATGTGCTGTGCCCGTAGCACTGCCAGGCCCAGGATGATGAGATGTGATGACCACAAACCCCCACGGTGTCTCCACTTGCACGTGCCATGATGTGCACCTGGTCCCACTCCTGTCCTCCAGCTCACAGAGTCCCCTTAGACCACTGCCCTGAACCCTGGCCAGCAGCCGCCTTCCTCAGGGAACCCCCAGGCTCCTCCTGCCTCTCTGCCTCCGCGTGCCCACAGCCTGGTCCACCCGCTGCTCTGGGGGTTGCAGTGATCGAAGCAGATGGACCGGACCCAGCTCCGCCCACTTCGTACCAGCCCAGGCAAGTCACAGGGTAGCTGTCAGCCCCACGAGACCCTGGTGGGGGCTCCCTGAAGCGAGGCCCGTGTAGGCTCACTGCCTTCTCAGACCGGGTCCTTGGCTCCCCTGGGCCTTCCCTGTCCTCCCGGCCCAGCTGATGAGGAGGCCAAGGCCAGAGCTGACCCTCCAAGCGCCGGCCAGTGGGGCGGGACACTGCTCCCTCCAAACGCCGGCCAGTGGGGCGGGACACCGCTACCTGTTGTCTCCAGGCGGTTCCTGTGCAGTGGGTGGTGTCCCCCTGGGGTGCAGGCCGCCTCTGGATCTGCTGCCTGCCTTCTAGAAGGATTGGGCAGGAGGAAGGGAGAGGGAGAGGCTCAGAAGGGGGGCCAAGAGCTCTGCTCGAAACCCCCCGGGCACACGTGGCCTGGGTGTTGAGGTGGTGGGTGGGCAGGGACCGTCTTGAGTGATGTGAGGTGGCCTCTCCACCCGCCGTGGGCACCCACCTTGCGGAGGCTGTCCAGGAACAGGAAGGGGTGGCACCCGGGCGGGGGCGGTCCCAGTAGGACATCGGTGAACTCAGCACAGCCCTGATCCACTCGCCGACAGGCCCCGGGGCAGTGGGGCGTGTGTCCCCCGGCTGAGGAGACAGAATGAAGAAAGGCTCTGTGAGGGGCTCGGGGTGGAGACAGAGGGAGCCCGCATGGCTGTGCTGACGTGTGGCTCTGGCCAGGGCAGCGGGCACAGACATAAGCAGCGACGCCGTCTTGGTGGGGGCAGGTAAGGGGGCAGAGACTGTCCCTCCTGGGTGCTCCCTCTGGCCACCGACAGTGGAGGTGGGGGTCCTTCGTATCCAAGGCCCCGTGACGCCCCCATTCCCTTCTGAGTCCACCCCAGCACCTGGGAGCCCAGTGCTCTGTGGCAGGAAGGGTCTCCCATCTGCAGCCCCCTGCCAGCCGAGGCACTTGCTTCCAGGGTAGGGCCGGGCCTCGGACCCTGGCCAGAGAGGCTGGTGCTCAGCAGCATAGCCACGTGCCCGCCTCTGAGTGTAGCATGAGGAGGAAGACGGTTCTGCTCCAGCAATGCATCGAGATGGGCCTGGCATCGGGCCCCGTTCTCCACCAGCGTGGAGGGGAGAAATCAGGGGCGGCTGCCAGTCCCTCCAAGTGGCAGCGGACCCCAAGTCCTCGGGCATCGGAGGAGGCTGTGAGTGGGCTCAGCCTGTGCATCCCTCAGTGGGACCCCTGCAGACCCTTGCCCATCCTAGCTTTCTTCAGCTCCTCTCCCAGGATCCCAGGGTGTGAGGTATGGGGGCTTCCCTTTGGCTCCCGCCACGAACAGACGGAGCTACAGCCCCCAGGGCCTACCCTGCTGTGTCTTTTACAAGGACGGTCAGTGGCTGAGCCTGAAGGAGATAACTTTAGTGCAACCCCTCCACACACATACACATCAGAACCCACTCTCCCACGGGCAGCTGGGGCTCTCCTGACGTCCCTGCCCCGAGGGCCCTCCCCTTGCACACACCACTGGTAGGAGGTGCTAGCAGGAGGCCATGGGATGTGGTGAGGGCTGAAGGTCGGCTCCAGAGTTGGCTGGATGGGGGAGTTCTGAGAGGGAGGCAGGGGCTGGTGTGGTGGCTTTAGGGCCACAAATAAGTGTCCCCACCAGGCAGTGACACCATCAAAAAACAGAAGAGACCCAGCTCCAGGGTGGATAGAAGGGTGGAGCCAGGACAGTGCCCAGGAGGGAAGGAGGAGTCAGGGGCTGCTGAGGGGTGCACAGGAGGCCAGGTCTGTTTGGGCTCAGTTTCATTTGTGGCCGGATCCCAGGAGGCAGAACCCTCACGTGGGGCCCTGAGTGAGTGGAGGGGCGCTGGATAGGACCTTGGGGATGGAGGCATTAACGTCCCTTTCCCGGAGCCCAACTTCTGTAGGAAGCGACAGAGACGCTAAGAAGAGCCAGCCTCAGAAGTATCTCCAAATTATAGGAGGGAGAATTATCTCTCTCGGAGGTGTCTTTATTTAATCATTATGGTGCATTATAGAGAGAAAGTCTTCCTTCTGCAAGGACACTCTTTAACTGACATCCTTCTCCCAGCAGCTTTTGCTGGCCCGGCACTATTTACGTCCGGGGCGATGGCTGGGAGCTGCACTGCTGATGGCATAATTTCCATTTCTTAACGCACCGACGCTTTCCACGTGGACTGCGTCTTTTATCGATACCCCCTGGGCAATAAAGACACCAGCTCTGTATCCTGATCATGCGGACGCCCTCGCCCTCGGCAAGGTGACTGCCCCAGAGTGGGCCCAGATCCTGAGCCCCAAGTATGCGTGGTCCACGTGGCGGTGGGGGCTTCAGACCTCCACCTGCCACGTGCCATTTCGGGGGGCAAGGTGGGAGATTGGAAATGTATTTTTAGAAGCCCAGCAGGCATTCCTGGTGTGTAAATAAACATACATCCGCCCGGAGCCTGGAGGCTATCTGCATCGCTGAGGCTCGGGGTTCCGGCCAAGCTGTTTGAAGAGCCTCCTTTGCCTGGTGATCACAATGGCTAGTGCCAGGCGCCTTCAGGCAGGTTCTCGCAACATCCCTGCTCTCCTCAGAGTAAAGGCTCTGTCCTGATTGCCCCTGGCTGATAAGCAGCCAAGGCTCAGCCGGGTAAAGGGAGGCCTCCCTGCGCAGCACAAACAGAAACTAATGGCTTTCAGTTCAGCCGGAAGAAGACCGAGGACACCAGGGCCTGTAAAGCCGGGTTCCTTGAGCCCATGTGGGTTTGACACGGGGGGTTCCCTGGAGGTGCAGGCAGAAGCTCCCCTCTGTGTGGTCCCTGTCCCAGAGTGAAGAGGAGGCCCTCTGGGTTGGCCAAGACGCTTTTGTTGCAAGCAAGAGAAATGAGAAACGGTGAGAAGCGGAAGGGGAGTGTTGTCCACAGCCTGGAGCTCCGAGGAGCCTTCTAGATCCCAGCACATCTGGATCCAGGAGCCCACACTGTGTCTCTTTCTTCTGGATGTCACCTCTCCCTCCCTCAGGCTCTGACTGCCACATGGCACAGGCCCATGGAGGGAGCCTTTCTGCTGCCACGCTGGGGGACTGCCTGGCCATGAGAGACAGAGGTCCACCTCTGCCATGCACTCCCCGAGTCGGGGCTGCAGGCTGACCGCAGCGGCCCCCGGGTCCTGGCTGTGACCGCCTTCCCGGAGGTTAGCACCACACCCCCCAGGTGCTCAAGCTGAAAGTTTGGGGTCAGCCTCCAGTTGCCCCTGCCCCATATCTTATGCACCCACAATTACTGCAGCTGCAGCAACAAGGCTGACATCAAGGCTGCCTTCAAAACGTATCTGTGCCTGGACCCCCAAGGTTGCCCACTGCCCTGCCACACCCCCGCCAGGCCCCAGTGTCTCCCACCACGTCACTGGCACTGCCCTCAGCTGGAGCCCGACTCCTGGGTCCCCCTCGCCCTTCAGTCCATTGTTTACACGGGACCCTCACACGGAAGCCAGGTCAGTCCCTCCCCTGCCGAGGGCCCGGAGCTCAGCCCGGCCTGGCCCTGCCTGATGCTGGGCCAGAAACGCCACAGAAGCTTGCACATCCCCTAAAGAAAACGAGGGCACAGGAAGGCCCAGCCAAAGTGTCCTGCGGGGCCGCTCTCTGTGGAGCAAGGTTTGGAATCCACTCGGCTGCTCCTGTTCAGGGCACCCTCCGTGCAGAAGCAGGCACCCCCGCCACACGGCTTCTCTGCGTTTGCTGAAGGGGCAGGTTTTCCAAGGCTGCGCCTGGGCTCTGCTGCTGACATCAGGGTGGCCCTGGCCTGAGCCCCTACTTGTCCCCCGGTGTCATCGGCTACAGATGGCCGCTGTCCCCACAGGCCCTGTTTCCTCCTGCCACTGGGCCCCGGGGGACCTCGGAGGCTGCTGTCCCTGGGGCAGGCTGGCCTCTCTTCTGTTCAGACCCCTTTGGGTGGTCACCTCGCTTCCCATGGACACAAGCACCACGTTCAGTCAGATGACCCCTCACCTGCCTCCTCAGGGGCCACACACCCAGCCCGGGCAGCCAGCAGCCCCCTCATGCTGTGTACTGTGCATCCCACACCCTGCAGACACCAGAGCAGAGCTGAGTCCCTCCTCCAGCTCAGCCTCCCCTTGGTGAGGGGCCTGCCCTCCCCCGGTCACTGACTCTTCCCCTTACTCCATGACACCCCTCCGCCCACACAAGTTTCTCCAAACTTCTCAGATCCTCCTTGTGGGCACCTCCATGGCTGCAGTCCTGGGGTTTGGGCCATCATCTGTGGCTCGGAGGACTGCAGTGGGTCCCTAGGCCTCCAGCACCCCTGGTCCTGTCACCCACTGTTTGTCTCCAGCACATGGAGGACTCGAGGCAGCAGGTGGACCTTGTCACTCACCAGCTCCACATGGCCAGAGGCTTTTCCTGTCATGTGAGCACAGGTCATGATGTGAGCCACCACACAGGCCATGATGTTGGGCCACCACACAGGCCATGATGTTGGGCTGCCACACAGGCTGCCACACGAGCCACCGCATGATGCGGGCTGCCACATAGGCCATGGCGAGGGTGGCCACATAGGCTGCCACACAGGCCACGACGTGGGGCTGCCACACAGGCCGCCACATATGCCATGGTGAGGGCTGCCATAGAGGCCAAAACATGGGCCCCATAGTGCAGCCCATGATACCAGCCACGAGGCCATGGCGCGGGCTGTCCTCCAGTCCTCTCTCTCCTCCTTGCCCGTCTCCACCCGGCCCCTCTGGCCCTGGCATTGCTGCTTGTCTGGTGCAGGCTGGCCTTGCCCTTCCGTCCCGGTCCCCACACTGCCTTGGTCTGGTGGCTCCTCCTGACCGAGCCTCTCCTAGCCCTGCTGTGTCCCGTCTGTTGCTTGCTGCCCAGCTTCCCCTTTGTGGATCTGTCCCCAGCAGAGCCCACTTCCCTGTCTTGTCCCCAGCACTCCCCAACTGGTCCTGGGCATGCTGCTGACCGTGCGATAGCCAGGTGCCCAGCTGAGCCAACTTGCTGGTCACAGTGTAGCTGCCCCCCAACATCACCCCCTTCCTGGGCATCGTCCTGCTTGTGCCCCTGTCTGCAAATGTGCTCCCATTAGGCCAAACCACCGAAAAGAAAAGGCTAAAAGGGGCCGGGAGCAGTGGCTCACACCTGTAATCCCAACATTTTGGGAGGCCAAAGCGGGCAGATCAGGAGGTCAGGAGATTGAGACCACTCTGGCCAACACAGTGAAACCCCATTTCTACTAAAAATACAAAAATTAGCTGGGTGTGGTGGTGCATGCATGTAGTTCCAGCTACTCGGGAGGCTGAGGCACGAGAATCGCTTGAACCTGGGAGGCAGAGGTTGCGGTGAGCTGAGATCGCGCCACTGCACTCCAGCCTGGCCACAGGGTGAGACTCCATCTTAAAAAAAAAAAAGAAAAAAAGAAAGAAAGAAATAAAAGGCTAAAAGTCTGATGGCGAGTGCCCCCCAAAGGCATTAAACTCAGAAAAGCTGAGGTGAGAGACGCTTTCAGACAGCGCAGTGCCCACTGTCAGTGGAGACCCTCTCTTCCCCGTGTGAGTGGCGCCCGTCAGCCTGAGTGGGCCTCACTCCAAGGCTCAGGGAGACAAATTCTGTGACAGACGCATCAGCTCATCAAACGCTGGGCTCCATGGGCCCCAGAGGAACCACTCATGGCGGAGAGTGAGGATCCCTGGCAGTGTCTGGGGCACTCCCTGACCCAAGGCCATGCTCATCACCTCCCGGCCAGGCCGACCCACTGAGGCAGAGTTCCCAGCAGGCATGCCCATCCCCAGACTCCCAGCAGGTGTGCCCATGCCCAGCTCTCAGGAGTGACTTCCAAAGACTTTATGCCAGTTTTAATTACATCAATTACAGCTTTATAAGCAAGATAAAGGTCACTGTACAACCTCGAGGGGGCCTCAGGAACGGGGAGGCTGAGCGCCAGCCCGGGACGGGATCGGGCAGCTTGACCACTCTGGAGGGGATGCCAAGTCATTATCTTTTTACGGCGGACTCAATTAGACTCCCTAGTCACCTGTGTAGGGCACCAGGCAGCAGGCGGGGACACTGCCGGAATCAACAAGGCTGCTCGGGCCAGGCCAGCCCCAAGAACGGCCGCAGCAGGCCCAGGACCTGGCCAGGGGGAGGGCAGGCCGGAGCAGAAACGTTGATTTCATTTAAGTGGATTCAAAAAATAAAACGTTATTGGCCCTAAGGGGACGAGAACAGTCTCATTCGGAGGTGACCAGACATAGCGCATTAGTCTTTAGGAGCCGGCCAGTCAGCCCAGAAGTGTGGCTCGTTAGAGACGCAGGGCGGGGCCTGGAGAAGTCAGCGGGAATACGCGGGGGAACACGAGTCACACGGGGGCCTTTCCGACTCCCCTGCTGTCCCCAGCCCCGGGCTTCGTCCTCACCTCCCTCACCCTCCTCACCTCCCACACCTCAGACATGGCTCCGCTGACCCGAGCCACCCAAGAGCTACGGGGAGGTGCAGGCTGGGCCACCACTGTACCTGGCCTCCCTCAGCAGAGCCAGCGTGGGCCCTGGCACTGTCACCGAGAAGGAACCCATGCTGGTCTTTCCTTTGCCTTTTTAAATATTTTATTTTATCATAGAGATGGCCTCCCTATGTGGCCCAGGCTGGCCTTGAACTCCTGAGTTCAAGCAATTCTCCCGCCTCAGCCTCCCGAAGTGCTGGGATCACAGGTGTGGCTCCGCGCCAGCTCCTTGCCTTTCCTGAGGCACAGAAAATGTGCTTGACCCTAAGCCTCCGTCTCTAGTAGCCTTCATCCTTCCCGAATGTTCAGAAAATACAGGATGTCCCGGAGCTCCCGGGGCCTAATCGGTGTCGGCTGCTCCTGCACATTTTGCCAGCACGATGCTGATGGTTCTCCACTGCTGCCTTCAGACCTGCTTCTGGGATGTGCGGGCACCTCTGCTGGCAAAGCTGCCAAGGCAGGACTGCTCTGGGCTCTCTCTGTGCCTGCCCATTCCTCGCCTCCAGGAGCCCCCCACAAGGCTGTCTGTGCAGCTGGCAGAGCCGCCGGGCCCTGGGGACGACGCCGCGGGGCACCAGCCCTGCTGGGGCCAGGTGGGTGCCGTTCCCGTCAGGCGGGAGCGGGATCAGGC
>NW_012122820.1:650540-653049 GCF_000951035.1 Colobus angolensis palliatus | reverse complement strand
ATCAGGCCCCTCATCTTGCTCCTGACCCTCTGGGGGCGCTGTGCTGAGTAGCAGTGGCTCCTCGAGGACTGAGACTCGGGCCTGGGGGCCTGGACGACGCCGCGGGGCACCAGCCCTGCTGGGGCCAGGTGGGTGCCGTTCCCGTCAGGCGGGAGCGGGATCAGGCCCCTCATCTTGCTCCTGACCCTCTGGGGGCGCTGTGCTGAGTAGCAGTGGCTCCTCGAGGACTGAGACTCGGGCCTGGGGGCCTGGACAAGGTCCGGGGCTCCCGCGGCTGCTGTCCTCAGGGCTCTCCTCGTTCCCACTGTGTTCTCAGGAGCTGTTCTGAAGCTTTCCTGGGGAGGATGGGCCAGGAACCACCTTGCTACGGCTGTCCTGGGCCCTCAGACAGAGGCCTCGCGGAGCCGTGGAAGCAGCTTCACAGGGCGGCAGCAGGAGGCGCGGCCACAGGGGCCAGCTCTCCCGGGGACTGGCTGCCTCCCGAGGCTTCTAAACACCGTGGCGTCCGCCTCTGCCTTGGGGTTTGGACTTCTTTTAGCAAAGCGGTGTAGAATCCATGGCCCCTGTTCGTCTGGAAGAGAATGGAGGAAACCGTGGTCCCGTGTCTGCTGGGCGGGATTCCCGCAGGCCTCCCCTGCCACCAGCAGGCCCAGCTGTGTGGGTGACCGAGGTGGGGCTGGGGCCAGGGGCAGGGTGGGGTGGGGGTGGGCCAGCTTCCCTAGGACCCCCTTCCCGGCCATCGGCCTTCTTTCCCATCTGGAGCAGGAGAGAAAGGAGTGTGGGAGGGCCTGGCCCAGACCCACCAGAATCAGGCCGGAAGAGAACGTGCGTCCCCACAGTCACGGCTGCGGAGGACGTTCAGGGGCACGGCCCTCAGGTGGCCTTAAGGGCTCTTCTTGCCAGAGCAGCATCACCTGAGGGCCGGGTGTGGCCGGGCACGAGGGGCCGGTGGGCCTGGGAGGGATCTGCAGGGCACGTTGAGACGTGGTTCTGAAGCCGGGCAGCTGCTCCCCAGAAGCTGCAGTGAGCACACTGGACAAGGCAGTGTGGCAAGCTGGCCCCGAACGTCCCCCACAGGGCCACACTCCCACTATGGGGGAGCAGGAAGGCCCAGCGACCAGCAGCATGTTGGGGGGCTGGGAAAGCCTGGGGGACAGGGTGTGGGGCGCAGGAGCCTTAAGGCCGACACTGGTGAGGACGCCAGGGGTGGGGACTGCACAGACAGCAGTTCCTCTGGACAGGGATCCCGCGTGGGCTGGGCTGTGCAAAGGACACGCTAGTCCCTGCTGGCCTCTCAGGGCAAGCGTGATGACCCTGGCCTGCTCCGGCCTCCGTCCCTGGGGGCCTTGTCCCTGCGCTGCACAGATGGGGCCCAGCCGCCCCAGTGGGAAGGGAAAGGGGGAGCGCTGCGCCAACTTGCGGGCTCTATGAGCCACAACGGCCACCTGCGGAGCCTGGGGGCAGGGCTGAAGCCGGCCACGGAGGTCCTTTGGGGCCACCTCCACCTTCCAGAAGCAAATGCCAAGTCCCCGAATGCAGAATTCTGCCAGTGGGAGCATCACCATCTCTCTGTTGGCACCAAGTGAGAGCAATGAAGACAGTGTCAGCCGTCGTGAGGGATCTACGTGTCCTCACGCTCTGCACTCATGGGTGGCCACATGCACCCGCACCCTCGCACAGGCACACGCACAGGCAGTCCTCAGGCTGCCACACTCAGGGTCTGTCTCTGCCCCTGGCACCTCCAATCCATTCCTTCCACCGGGCCAGGGCCAGGCCTGCACATCCACCACCTGCCACCTGCTGGGGCAGCAGTCACGCACTCCCCCGCTGCTCCCTGTTGGCGGCCGAGCGTGGGCCAGCCTTGTTGGGGGATACAGGACAATTCGGGGTACTTGCCTCACCTCCGTCCTCCTTGGAGAGCCTGGGGCTCACCCTGCATGGCTCTGAACAACAAGGGCCAGGCTCTGCACCGGGAGACCCTTTGCCCTGCCAGCTGGACCCTCAGGCCGCTCAGAGGGCCAGCCACAGCACCTGCCCCTCGCCAGGGGACACAGGCTGCCAGCATCGCTGCTGACCCGAGATGGAGATGAAGGTGCCCTAGCCAGCAACACAGGGGCTCTGTGTCCCAGGGTCTCCTCGAGGAACAGAAACTGTGCTGAGGGCCTAGGGCCAGGCTGCAGTGAGCAGCTCTGACCCCACGTGCCCGGTGCCCACACCAGCCAAGCCCACGCCAGCAGAGTCACTGCTCACAGGCCCTGCCAGGGGAGAGCAGGAGCACACACAGCCGCGTGTATGAGGCAACACACGCACGCACACACACACGCACGCGCACACACATGCACACACACATGCACGCGCACACACATGCACACACACGCGCACACACATGCACTCACGCGCACACACATGCACACACACGCACGCGCACACACACATGGACACACACGCACGCGCACACACATACACACACATGCGCACGCACACACACACGCACACACGCATGCGCACA
>NW_012122820.1:650061-650462 GCF_000951035.1 Colobus angolensis palliatus | reverse complement strand
ACACACGCACGCACACACACACGGATGTTTCCTCTTATCTCTGCGACACACACCCCGAGCTCACACGCCCCAAGCCCACGGGTTCTATCTTGTCTCCCCTTTTCCACGTCCGCCAGAGATGCAGCCTCCATCTGTGATGAGCCCTCAAAGCCACATGGGGAACCTTCCCTGAAAGGCCTGGCCTGGAAGCTTCAAAGATGCCAGGGCCCCGGCAGTCTGGGAAAGGCCCGGGAACATCCTGAAGTGCTGGGAGGCTGAGGCGGGAGGGTCACCACCCCAAGCCAGCTGCTGGCCCCACCGTCTCGGTGGGGGGGATGGGGCCACACAGGTGTCTTCCCCGCCGTGGCTGCCGGTGCGATGCTCCCGATGGCCTCAGGGTTAGATTCTGACTGTGGGGCAGG
>NW_012122820.1:636131-649562 GCF_000951035.1 Colobus angolensis palliatus | reverse complement strand
TTTTTAGTAGAGACGGGGTCTCACCGTGTTATCCAGGATGGTCTTGATCTTCTGACCTCGTGATCTGTCCGCCTCGGCCTCCCAAAGTGCTGGGATTACATGTTGTGAGCCACCGTGCCTGGCCTCGTTGCTGAATTTGTTCCCCACTCCATGTCCTTGAGTGCATTTTACAAACCAGGAAGTTTTTCGCCTCACATAACCCAGCACAGTCGTCCTGGGGCAGGGCACGCCTCAGGGTCAGACCCCAGCCTGGGCTTTCCCATGGCCCAGTGATGTCCCTCACAGGAAGGAGATCAGCCTGGGACCACACATTGCAGAGAGCTGTCATTGTGTCTTCAGTCTCCGTCGGTCCGGAACATTCCCGGGCCTTTCCCTGACTGCCATGGTCCTGGCATCTTTGAAGCTTCCAGGCCAGGTCTTTCAGGGAAGGTTCCCCCGTGTGGCCTTGTCTGAGGTCTCATCACAGAGAGACCTGGGTTACGCATCGTTGGCAGGAAAGGCATGGATGCGACGCTGTGGTCTGCTCAGCCCACACTGCCGGGTGGGGCAGGATTTTCACTGATCCAGTACCAGTGGAGTCCACCGTGATGGCTCCGTGAGGGTGGTGGGGTGTCTGCATGGGGAGCTGACTCCTCCTCCCTCTGCCCTCCGTGGGGGAAATTCCTCCATCCTGTCCCAGCCTGGATCTGCTGCTTCTCCAGGGAACCCCAATTCTTTTCAGATGCGAACCTAGGTGCTGTCTGCTCCTGTCTGCTGGGGAGCCACTGCCCACGGGCCCTGGCAGAGCTGGACAGAGAGTGCACACGCACGCACACCTCCCCACACATACGCACACCTCCCCCCACACACGCACCTGTGCAGGCATACGCACGCACCCGCACGCACACACGCACCTGCGCAGACACGCACACACACACATATGTGCAGGCACGCACACACACACATGCACCTGTGCAGGCACACACACGCATGCGCATGGACACACGCACCTGCGCAGGCATGCACACACGCATGCACACACACACGCACCTGTGCAGGCACGCACACATGCACATGTGCACCTGCACAGATGCACACACATGCACACACGCACCTGCGCACACATGCACGCGCACCTGTGCAGGCATACACACACATGCACATGCACGCGCGCACACACACGTGCAGGCACACACACACAAGTGTACCTGTGCAGACACGCACACATGCACCTGCGCAGGCACGCACACATGTGTAGGCACGCACACACATGCACACGCGCACCTGCGCAGACACACACATGCACGCACACACACTTGTGCAGGCACGCACATGCATGCACACACGCACCTGCATAGGCACGCACACACACATGCACACACGTACCTGTGCAGGCACATACACATACGTGCACACACACACAGCCGTGTGTACGCAGACATGCACACAAACGCACAGGTTCACTTTCCTCTCTATGATGCAAACCCCCAGTTCACGCCCCTGAATGCAAGCCCAGGGTTCCTTCTTGTCCCCTCTTCTTTGTGTCTGTAGGCCCTGCTGCACTCTCAGCGCAGGGATACCCCCGGACGCTGCCTCCATCACCCCCTCAGGCCCCGTGCTTGGGGGCTTCCCTGCTCCATTGGGCCCAACACCCAGACACAGCTCTGAGACCCCAATGGCCACCTCACTTGGCAGGACTTGATGGCTTTAGGACTGAATTGTTCCAGGCGGGAAGGGGAGGGAAGAACAGGAAGGAACCTGGGAGAAGAGAAAAGGACCTGTGGAGGAGGAGGGAACCTGAAAGCTTAAGCTTTTACCCAAAAGAGCAGCCACCTCCAAAGAGGCTGCTTAACCCCAAGGGAGGGGTGCTCCACCCGCCTGCCAGCCACAGAGCCCCTTGGCACCCACACGCCTGCCTGAAGGCAGAGAATTAACCTTGCCCCCTCCAACATCCCTGCTTAGTTTTAGACAGACGCACACCCCAAAGTCTGAGTTCATTTCCATTTTCATCCACTGTTCTGGCATTGGAAGCAACATGATATCTTTTTATACTGTATTTTTCTGGGACAGTCCCTCTATATGATGTGATTCCTAGAAAAAGAATTTATAGCACAAACATTCCTTTAAAAATATGGCTCTTTCATGCTACTCTGCCGTAATTAACCATAGACAATTAATATTTAAAGCTGTTACCACCCCGCGAGGCAATGAAATTTACTGAAATTCTCTGCTGCACATTCAGACACTTTTACTGGCAAGACTGAATTAGTGGCAGAGGGCACCTTGATTTTTAACATCATCTTACAATAATGATTGATTCTTCATAGATCCCATCTGATGAATACTCAAAACCATTTGTCCAACACATGAAAAAGAGAAACCACTCAGATCTGTTGAAAATATTCACTGGGAGGGTTTTGTGCATTAAACCAAAAAAAAAAAAAAATAGAAGAAGAAAAGAAAAGCAACCTGACGTCCTCTCACGCCTGCGGCCTCTCTACGTTCCCAAATCCAATTCACAGGGGATTGTTTGAGGCACTGGGGCCCAGCCGGCCTGACCGTGTCCACCCGCCATGGGCAGCACCTGCACTCCCACTCAATGGCCCAAATTACGGGGCCCAGGCAGACACCCCACTGACAACAAGGGACACAGAAGGGCTCTGTGCTGCAAGCTGTGGGTGGGAATTACAAAAGGTTAAGAGACTAAATATAAAAATCCTTTGAATATAAAATCAATGTGCTTTGTTACGAAAATCTGGGTGCTGTAATTTAACCCAAATAGGGTTTAGAGTATCTGGCAATAGTCCACGCCTTGGAAATCGTCTTTTCTTCTCAACGAAATGCAAATCCTTATTTGAAAGTTAAAAACAACTAAACAACTGAAACATTTCATATCAACAAAATAATAAAATACTGTGATGTGCAATTATGTATCACTGACGTTAGGCCTCCAGAAAGAGAAAGGATTTGCCCTCTTTGTGGACTTATTTCTATGAGTGAAAGGCAGGTTTCTGGAGGGTTTGTTCCCGGCTGCTGTCGGGTCTGGGAGGAAAGATGCCTGGGACCCCGAGTCCACGTCAGTTTGTTGGGGGCGAGTGTGAGCTCCCAGGGAGCCTGTCCCTGGGATGGGCATGGCTGGGCTGAATTTCCAGCCTCCTCCACAGTGGAGCAAGGCCTGTGCTCCCCACAACATGGGCATGAGGGGCAGGGCTGGAGGTGCTCCTGGGAGACCCCAGTGGCCTTGACCCAGCAGGAGGTGCCTTCCGGGGCCTTCAGTCCAGAGACCTTCAGTCCAGAGACCTCAGGGGCGGCACGGGGGTGACAGGTGAGCTGGGCATCTGTGGCAGGTGTTTATCGGCCCCTGGCTGTCGCCCTGAGCTGCAGAACATGCTGAGACATTGGCAATTGCTTTAAAACGTGAGGCGGCTTGGCTTGGCTTGGCTTGATTTCAGGTCTGACTCATGTCCATGCTCTCTCAAAGCTCTCCTTCTCTCCCTCCTCTCCCCAGGGCAGCCCGACCTCTGTGCCCCAAAGCCCAAAGGCTGTGAAGTCTGAAGGTGGCTGAGAACATTCCAGCTTGTGTTTGTGGCAGGTGGAGCAGCACAGGGAGGCAGCACATCCCACTGGTCGGGCCGACCCAGCTCCCCACGCACGACCCCCGGGGCAGAGGCCACAGTGAGGCCTGTCGGGTGTCCTGCCAGGCAAAGTCCAGCTGGGACTGGCGGGGGTGCTGCTTGAGCACAGCTGCCCAGGGTGGCCGGGTCAGCGCCCGTCTCCCACGCTCCCCATACACTCACCCCTAGCCCTGGGCTTTCACTGCAAAAGCGGCAGGCTTAGAGTCTTGTGGAGATGGAGGGTGAGACTAAAGGCTGTTTCAGGGTCACAGCAGGGCACCCCACCCAATTCCTTACCAGAGATGCGAGTGAGGGTCCCTGGGCTCCTCCTGCAGGGGTGACGGGAGACTTAGGTCCTTGCCTGCCAGCCCTCTCCAGGACTTTCAAGTCGGTTGGTGCACCTGTGGGGACCCAGCAGGGTACATTCGTGACGAGCCATTTGGCCAAGACAGCCATTCTCCCGTTCTCCTCTGGTAACAGAGTCTTTGCCAGCACGTTGTGCTTCTTGTCTCTGTGTGGCCTAGTCTGGCTGTGTGGCCTGGTGTGGCTGGGCCGTGTAACCAAGTTCTGAGCAATGGCAGTGAGGGTGGAGCCTCCAGGAAGCTTCTTTAGAAGGGGAGGGTCCTAACCCCGCTTTTCTTCACGTTCTGGTTGCTTCGCATTCGTTGGTTTCGTCTTTCTGAACTCTCACAATCACAGGGGTCAAATTCACACGCTTATCAAAAGCCTTAAAGGCGCCAGTGAAGACGCCGCCATCTTGTAGGTTGAGTCTCATTCTGTGGTCCGTGTGCAGCAGCATCTTGCTCCTCTGGCCCACAGTCATGATTGCCGTTCCACCAGATCTGATGTCCACAGTTAAAACGTGGTGCTTCTGAACCTGGCATGAGGCCATCCACAGGCCCACCAATTGGGCTTCCCCCTGCTCGAGGGACGCCGGAAGGCATGCCCCCTCCAGGAATGAGGCCCCCTCCAACAGGAATTAGAGGTCCACCTCCCCCATGAATGCATCCATCAAGACCCTAGCATACTGTTGATCCATCTCAGGAAAAAGACACTTTTTCCCTGCAATGTGTCTTGTGAAACTGTGTAGAGTGTTTGTGAGCTTTTTGTGCCCTCGTTCTGCATTAATAATAGCTAATAATAAATGCACAGAGCAATTTTAAAAACAAAGAAGCGGAGGGCCCTTCTCCTTGCCACTTATGCTTCCCCCTTTCTGCTAGCTGGAATAGGGGCGTAATGGCTAGAGCCTGTGCAGCCATCCAGGACCATGAGGTGGTGCAGAAAGATGACAGTGGCAGAACAGGTAACAGGAACTGGGGTCCCCAGTGGCTGGGGAGGGAGCTCACCTCTCCCTCTTGAGCTCTGATGTGAGAAGTCATCTTGGCTGGACTGAAGTCACCCTCGTGTTGTTTGCTAGAAGCAGCCATGTCTTATCCTAAGCACATGGCCTGCCAGGAGGAAGCCAAAGTGGCAGGGCCTTGGGGAAGCCTGTGCCACACAGCAGGGGGTCAGCGGCGGGGAGGACCCAAGGGGCCTGGCGAGGGCCATCCTGCTCTCTGGCTGTGGCCGGGCTTTGTTGCAGGTGGCTGTTCCTAGTGTGCGTGGTCTGTGACTGTGGGGAGAGGGTTGCCCAGACCTGGAGCTTCCGCCATGGATGCACGTGTCTCAGCCACTGGCTCAGGAGAGTCCTCGGAACGGACTTCGGCAGGCAGGTACCCTGGAGATTTTCTGGCCCAACTTTCTTTCAGGCCTCATGTTGGATTATCTTCTGGCCTGAAGGTCTCTGGCCTGACGTCACTGCCCTGCACATAAGTGGCCGTCCAGGTGGGAGATCCTGCTTGGTGGCTGGAGGGCGTGTCACGGTCGGTGCGGGGTGGGCACTTTCCACAGGTGCCGTCTCTGCAGCCACGGGGCAGGGGTCTCACTGGGCATCCTGCGTCCCATGGTCCCCGGCCCTCTCCCAGGTAAGCACAGAGACGGAAACTTGAGGCTGGGACCAGCACAGCTGCATGCGGCCCCAGGACGCACTGCAGGCCAGGCCAGAGGCTTCAACAGGGCCCACCCCTTGGCAAGGGTCTGGCCAGAGGGAAGGATGCCCATCTGGGAGCCAAGCAAGCAGCGCTGCGACCGGGCCAGGAACGCGTGTGAGCAACGGACTTTGGTTTGTTTTTTTTGAGAATGTGAAGTTCACGCTTACAAGGAAATGATTCCTGGTGTATTTTCCCTGGACACATGGGACAGCCTCGGAACGGCACCCTTTTGTTTTCTTTCAGGACGATGGCTGAAGCCGGCCCCTGGTCCCCGCTGGCTGGTTGTGAGGTCTTCCTTGATTCTAGGGCCTCCATGCGGCTGGGCCTCGGCCTGTCTGGAATTGGCCCACCCTTTCCGGCCTGAGCAGGCGTTGCTGACTGAGGGAGGGGCTCCAGGAGCTGCCTCAGACCTCGGGGTGACACTGGTGGGCCTAGGTAGACAGAGCTGGGTTCCTGACACAGTGGGGCTGATACCTCAGGCCTCCTGGCCAGGACTACTCTTGTCTAAGCCATCATTATTTTAGTTTTCTCCTACTTGGGGATGAATGCTGTCCCGGCTGGAATCGAAACTTTGAAATAACTCCGCTTCCTCTGGAGGGCTCCTGGCCAGCGTCCCCAGTCCCCTAGGGCCTGAGGGCTGCGGTGGGGGCCTGGTTGGGCTCCAGGTACTGAGTGGGGCCCTCTGCCCAGCACCCTGCTGTCCTGGGGCAGGCAGGCCCCACCGTGTCCTAGGGTGCTGTGAAGGCCACGTGTTGGGGGCAGACTTTCAACGGGAGATGGGAATTGGAAAGAATTTCCAAGTTTGTGTCAAAAGTTGTGTTTTTGGAAAAGAATTTCCAAAAAACACAAAAGTTTGTGTCAACTGCTGCATGGAACGAAGGGGTTTGGAAGCAGCAAGCCCGATCAATCAGTCCTAAATGGGATTATGGATTACATAAAGAAGGGAAGATAAAGACTAAAGAGGCCGGGATGGTGGCTCATGCCTGTGATCCCAGCACTTTGAGGGGCCGAGGCAAGCAGGTCACGTGAGGTCAGGAGTTCGAGACCATCCTGGCCAACGTGGCAAAACCCCATCTCTACTAAAAATACAAACATTAGTCAGGTGTGGTGCTAGGGTTAGTCCTGCTGGGTCCTTGGCCCAGTCGTTGAGACAGGAGACAGACAAAGCAAGGACCTGCCGATGGTGCCCCGGGGAAACATGCCCACCAGCCCCTTCCCGTGAGGGAGTTACCCAGTTTTAAGAAAAGGAAAGTAAAAGCAGCCTGTAATCCCAGCACTTTGGGAGGCTGAGGCGTGAGGATTGCTTGGACTCAGGAGTTTGAGACCAGCCTGGGCAACATGGCGAGGCCCTGTCTCTACAAAAAAATACAAAATATTAGCCAGGCATGGCGGCTTGTGCCTGTGGTCCCAGCTACTCTGGAGGCTGAGCTGGGAGGATCGCCTGAGCCTGGGAGGTGGAGGCTGCAGTGAGCTGAGATCACACCATTGCACTCCAGCCTGGGTGACGGAAAGGAAGTAGGAGCCTACTGGAGTGCCCCTCCCTGACTCTGGCCTCCCCCTCCTCTTCTCAGCATGGACTTGACTGCACCAGACCCCAGGCCAGGCTCCTGCCCTCCAGGGTGCCCCTGCACAGGTCGGGGTGGAGGCCAGCATGTTACTCAGTCATCCGTCCTTGGGGTGGACACTGCTGTTACCCTCCCTTTATAGATGAGGAAACTGAGGCACAGAGAGGTTTAGTTTCACATCAGTGTGAAAGCAGCAGCCCAGCCTCCCAGGGCTGGTCTTGGATGCACCCATGAGGCCTAGGCAGAGCTTGGCACCAAACTCCAAATGTCTGGGGTTCAAGCCCCAGCAGATCTTACAAAAACAAAAGAATGTACCTCTAGGTTTCCCAAGGGACATTTCTTTTGTGCTGGATAATTTATGGCTGGACGCTCACATCATCGTCAAGCCAGAAATAGCCTGGGCCGGGCTGAGAGTTGGGGGAGGCCCCCAGACCCAGGCAGTGGGGCTGGTGCAGGGGCCCACGCGGGGTAGGGTGCGATGCAGGCACAAGGCTGGTTTCAATCGAGACCTTGGCTCCGAAAATCTCTCCAAGTAGAAGGCGTGGCGCCCAGTAAGTATTTTTATGCAGAAATATGAGAACTATTCCACCTATGCGGCATAAAACTGCTTCTATAAACTGAGGTGAAGGCAGACGAGGGGGCGCGGGCTGGACCCCCCGTGGCCCTGCTAGCCCGAGGCTTGGCCGCCTTGGCCTCCCGTGGAGGCGCCGGGCCCTGCTGTCCCACCTGGGATGCCCGCATGCTCTTTTATATGAAGAATGGCGCCGGGCTTGCTGCTCCACTCACAGCCGTTGTTTGATGGAGCCTCATCTGATCCTAGAAGAATGAGCTCCCTACAAGCAGACCCCCGAGGCTCTGAGGCTCTGAGGCTCTGGGGCTCTGGCCACCAGCTGGGCGAGGTTTCCGGGAGCAGGGGCACAGGCGTGGAAGGTGGCCCTGGTGGTGGAGGCTCTTCCCAGGACTGCAAGGGCCATTTCGCTGCTGCTTCCTCCCACTTCAGCTGTGTGAGTCACGGATCCTCAGGGAGAACTTGGGGCCAAGTGACCGGCCAGGAGTGCTGGCTGCTGAGAGGGGCTGCTGCAGACAGTGACCAGGAGGGTCACAGGCCACACAGTGCCCGGGAGGGAGGGTGCAGGCGCAGCCTGCCAACCACACCCCTCAGCCTTGTCTCACTGCAGGAGAGCCTGGAGCTGAGCTGAGCTCACGAGGCGGTGTGGCTGGCCGTGCTGAGGTCTGGGGCACCCTTAGGACAGGCACACCTGGACAGGAAGATGTGAGCGAGGCTTTAGGGCCTGCTAGGCTGGCTTAAGGGACAGGAAAGGCGGTCCAGACCAAGGCTCACCAGACTCTGGCTTGGGAGGGGCTGGCCCTGCCTGCCCGCCCCAGGGGCCTGGAGGGTCGGAGTTGGGGCTCCCCCGAGTGGGACAGCCGGGTCAGGGGACTGTGAGGACTCAGGGGTGGCAGGTGGGGCTCAGGTCTAGAGTGGAGAGGCCTCGAAATTTGGGGAGGCAGTGGTGGTGCCACCTGTGCAAATCCTGGAGACAGCCCCCAGGGGACTTGGGGCTGCGTGTGGTGGGCAGGGCCGGGCAGAGACATGGCAGGGACTGAGCTCGCATCGGCCAAGGCAGGTGACAAGGGCTGGCATATGAGGCGCATTTGGGGATGATTCGGGGCATCTCATCAAACCTGGGACATTTACCTGCAAGCGGAAGGTGGTGGCGCACAGCCCACCCCCGCTAAGTTGTGGATCTGGGCTCACCACAGCCTCTCAGATCTGCCCTGTGCTCCTCGACCCAGGAACCTGCGGCCTGTGTCCTCCCCAAGCAGCACCCCAGGCTCAGATCCCAGCTGTGGGGCTGGGGACCTCAGCTGTCAGCTGGGCCCTCTTCAAAGGCCCCCAAACTCAAAGTGCCAGGCATTTGTACAGTGGGGACCCCTACGCCCGACCCCCATTTACCGAGCCTTGGGGTGCAGGGCTGTGGCAAGAAGGACTCGGTGGCTGGCAGCACCCCAGGGCCTCCCAACGCTGTCAAGACTGTTCCCTCACTCTGGCACTGAGATGCACACTGTGCTGCATGGGAGGGTTTGATGCACACACCGCTCGCTGCATGGGACACGCACACTGCTGGCTTCACAGGAGGGTTTGACGTGCACACTGTGCTGGAATGGGACATGCACACTGCACTGCACGGGAGGGTTTGACGTGCACATGGTTCACTGCAAGGGAGGGTTTCACGCACATACCACGCTGCACGGGATGGTTTGATGCGCACACCGCTCACTGCATGGGAGGGTTTGACGCGCACACCGCGCTGTATGGGAGGGTTTGACGCACACACTGCACTGCATGGGAGGGTTTGACGTGCATACCATGCTGCATGGGACATGCACATTGCACTGCACAGGAGGGTTTGACGCGCACACCACACTATATGGGAGGGTTTGATGCGCACACCGTGCTGCATGGGAGGGTTTGACGCGCACACTGCTTGCTGCACGGGAGGGCTTGATGCACACACCACGCTGCATGGGAGGGTTTGACGCACATACCACGCTGCACGGGAGGGTTTGACGCGCACACTGCTTGCTGCATGGGAGGGCTTGATGCGCACACCACGCTGCACGGGAGGGTTTGACACGCACACCACGCTGCACAGGAGGGTTTGAGGCACACGCCGCGCTGCATGGGAGGGTTTGATGCGCATACTGCGCTGCACGGGAGGGTTTGACATGCATATTGTGCTGCATGGGACACGCACATTGCACTGCACAAGAGGGTTTGATGCGCACACCGCGCTGCACGGGAGGGTTTGAGGCACACGCTGCGCTGCACGGGAGGGTTTGATGGGCACATCATGCTGCACGGGAGGGTTTGACGTACACGCCGCGCTGCACGGGAGGGTTTGACGCACACACCGCGCTGCACGGGAGGGTTTGATGCGCACACCGCCCGCTGCACGGGAGGGTTTGATGCGCACACCGCCCACTGCACGGGAGGGTTTGAGGCGCACACTGCGCTGCACGGGAGGGTTTGAGGCGCACGCTGCGCTGCACAGGAGGGTTTGAGGTGCACACCACACTGCATGGGAGGGTTTGATGCACACACCGTGCTGCATGGGAGGGTTTGATGGGCACATCATGCTGCACAGGAGGGTGACAGGCACACTGCGCTGCGTGGGAGGGATTAAGCTTTGACTCAACTCCATGAGTAACTCTGGAATGATCCGTGTGAAGTCTAGGCCACACATTCTATGGAAGTGCAGTTCTCACTGGCCCCAGCCTGGGGGGCAGAGTTGGGGGCTGGGGGGCTCTGTCGGAGCACCTAGGCCTCATCTCCACGAGGAAATGTGAGGCCACCCATGCAGAAGTGGAGCAGCAGGAAACCCAGACCTTGAGAGAGCAGTCGGCGCCGCGGCCCCTCAGAGCCACGGCCAGCGGCCACTGTGGGGGCTACCAGGTGGCAGGAGTGGCTGGGGCCGTGTCCAGGCTGGCCACTGGCCTCGAGGCCTGGGTGAGTCTGCTGCCCTCAGCCAGGTAGACCCAGAAACTCTGCCCTGAGGACCCTATGAGGCTGAGCCCTTGCCAGGCTCAGGGGAGACAACAATCGGCTTGAGCCTCCGCAGCCACCCGGGACTGCTTGTCTCGGGATGTGGGCTGCCTGGCCCTGCCTCCTTTCACCCACACGTGATGACTGACCTTGGGCACGGCTTGCTCCTGCTCTGGCCTGGTTCTGGGTCCCCATGACGGCACATTCCCTTGACTGCTGGGCCTGGGCCCACCCACCCCCAACTGGTTTGTGAGCTCCACTTACCAAGCAGGCCGCCGGGGGTGTCCTCCTGGCCACGGAGGGCACCCAAATCCAGCTCCAAGTCTCTCCTGGGCAGGGGCACGTCGGCTTCTGCACCTCTCTTGGCAGCTCTGGGCCCCGGCACCCCAGCTGCGGGGCTGGACACAGGATAAGGGATGCATTCGAACCCACTGCAAAGGAATGGGGGCAGCTTGGCTCTGCTCACCCCACACCAAGCTGGGGTGCAGGCAGACAGCGTGGTCCATGCCCTGGACCCTGGGACTTGCCTACACTGAGTCCAGGGAGTGCTACTCAGCCTCTCTGGGAGGTCTCCTGCTGGGATGGGATCAACAGAGGCCCAGAGAGAAAAAAGGCCTAGCCAGATAGCAGGTCTCAGCTTGAAGGAAGAGCTGCCTGCCACCCCCATTATTCTTTATGACAACCCCAGCAGCATCATCTCTTGGGTGCATTCTGACTTTCACAGTGGGTCCAAGTTTACCGCAAATGTCAGACTGTCCTTAACCCTGGAGAAGTGCTGGTGGAAAAAGAGAGTGTCAGAGCTGCGGCGGTACACTCAGGCCTGCTCGCCTGGGGCACTGCTAAGTTCTGCCTGTGAACGGGAAAATGCATGGACTGTCATGTGGAGGGGCTTAGAGTGAGGCCTCTTCCTGGAGTCCTGCAGCTCAGGCCTTTGTTTGCATGTGGGTTCGTGCACACACTGGCCTGGTCCAGCGTGTTCCTGGGAGGCCTGGTGATGTGTGCATGGGAGTGGCACCCAACTAGGCCTGGCTGGTAAGGGCTGTTCCCCTCCTGGCTGCATCAAGAGAGGCCTGAGCATCTCTGCAGCCGACCCTCCTCCCAGGAGCACCCGAGGGCCGGAGTCCTGACATCTCCCCTCCAGATATGGACCCAGGCCCAGAGGCTTCGGGGCCGATTGCTGGGGGAGACTGGGGGCTCCGACCAGGGGCTTGTGGTCTCAGAAGGCAAGAGGGACCACAGCAAAGGGTCAGATACTGAAATTCAAGGGAGCTGTTTCCTTAGAACAGATATCGAATATTTCATTTGTCATAACCAGGACTTAGCCCAGGTCTCCAGGGAAAAAAGGACAAGGAATTAATGTGATCTAAATGAACTCAAAACAAACTCCAAACTAACTCATTGGTGTCACACGTACTCACAATGGGGTCTGGATGAGTGTCTCTTGGTTGTCTCTGTCCACTTTGAAAAAGCTGACCTCAGAATAGGCCGACAGCTGCACGTATCTGACGCCCGCTGAGATGTGCAGGACCCGGCCACTCTCGCCTTCCAGGAGAGAGAAGCAGGCAGTGAACACTCACAGGCACCCAGGAGTGGGGTGCGCGGGCACAGGGCTCACCAAGACTCTGCTGTGGGCAGGGGCCCAGGGCAGGCCTCTGGGACACTGTGTTTATAACTCAGCGGGGCCACATTTGCTGGCAGCCGTGACCCCGGGGGGCTGAGTACCCCGCTTGCCCTCCGTGGCCTCTCTGCTCCTCTCCCATGCCCTGCAGAAGTTTCCCGGCCCTGGGATCTCTGGTGCTGGCCCCACTCACCCCAATACCCTGTGCCCCTTGCCTCAGGTCCTGGATCCTGAATCTCCAGCTCTGGGCCTCGGGGATCCCTGGCTCCAGCTCTGCCCGAGCCTGGGGGTGGCACACTATCAGAAGGCGTCTCCTTGCCAACCAGCCTCAGGGGTTCACCTCAGGTACACCCAGGCCCTGGGCTGGTCAGGGGCGTGGGGTGGCACTGGCACTCACAAGCTCCCGGGGCCTCCAACGTGGTCCTCATCCCCCTGGCGGATAGCAGGCCCTCCATGCCCATCTCCCACCCTGACCCGGGAGGGATGGTCCCTCCACCAAGGTACCCAGCACAGGGCCTGGCACACAGCCGGTGCCCACCAAGTGTCTGCTGAGTCAGCTGCTCCATCCTGCACCCCAGTGCTCCTGGGAACCTCAGGCTGCAGGTGGCTCCCAGAGGACTATGCCCCAGGAGTGGACACCACTGTCCCTCTGAGTTGCTGAGTACAGATGCTCTGGGCCCTGCTGGGCAGGTGGAGGTGGCGGAGTTGGGTGTTCAGCCACTCAGAAGACCCCACGTGGGAGCTGGATAGCAGGGAGGAGTGGCTTGGGCACCGTGGGTGGAGGCAAGATGGCTGTGCCGAGAGGAGCAAAGAAGAAGAGGAAGGAGGCCAGGTGCGGTGGCTCACACTTGTAATTCCAGCACTTTGGGAGGATCACCTGAGGTCAGGAGTTTGAGACCAGCCTGGCCAACATGGTGAAACCTGTCTCTACTAAAAATACAAAAATTAGTCAAGGGTGGTGGCAGACACCTGTAATCATCCCAGCTCCTTGGGAGGCTGAGGCAGGAGAATCACTTGAACCCAGGAGGCGGAGGCTGCAGTGAGCCGGGATCATGCCACTGCACTCCAGCCAGGGCGA
>NW_012122820.1:632390-635244 GCF_000951035.1 Colobus angolensis palliatus | reverse complement strand
AAAGAAACTAAAATCAAGATGTTTTCAGACATACAAAAGCGGAAAGAATTCATTACTAGCAAACCTGTACTAAGAGAAATGTGAAAGATTAAGTCCTTCAGAGGAAAATGAGAACAGATGGAAATATGGACCCACAGGAAGAAGCAAGAAGAACCAGAAGCCACAGCAATGTGGGTCAACAGAAGAGACTGCTTACTGTTTATTAAGCATACATTAAAACCTAAGTGGTCATTTAAATAAAAATAACAATGTATTATTAATTTTATTACATATATGAACATAAAATGTATGAAAACAATTGCATAAAAATTGGGAGTGGCAAAAAACGTATACAATTGTACAGTTCTTACACGTCAAGTAGTATTATAGCTCTTGAAAATAACTGTGTCACAGTTTGTCAGGAGAAAATAATAAAAAAAAAAGAAAGAAAGTAACTGGTGGCCAGGCACAGTGGCTCAAGCCTGTAATCCCAGCACTTTGGGAGGCCGAGGCGGGCGGATCACGAGGTCAGGAGATCGAGACCATCTTGGCTAACACGGTGAAACCCCGTCTCTACTAAGGATACAGGGAATTAGCCGGGCGTGGTGGCGGGCACCTGTAGTCCCAGCTACTTGGAGGCTGATGCAGGAGAATGGCGTGAACCCGGGAGGCGGAGCTTGCAGTGAGCTGAGATCGCGCCATCGCACTCCAGCCTGGGCGACACAGCCAGACTCCATCTAAAAAAAAAAAAAAAAAAGAAAAAAGAAAGTAATGTACCTCTGCTACCCCTGACACAGCAAGACCAACCCTTCCTCTTCCTCCTCCTCCAATCCCTTCATGATGGTCCACTTTCACTTCATGAATTGTAAACCCTAAAGCAATCCTTCAAATAACGAAGCAAAGAGTTATAATTAATCCCTTAACAGAGGGCCAGGCGTGGTGGCTCACACCTGTAATCCCAGCACTTCGGGACGCCCAGGTGGGTGGATTGCTTGAGACCAGGAGTTTAAGAGCAGCTTGGGCAACAGAGTGATACCTCACTCTACAAGAAAAAAATTTTTTTTTAATTAGCCAGGCGTGGTGGTGGGCACCTGCAGTCCCAGCTACTCAGGAGGCTGAGGTAGGAGGATCACTTGAGCCCAGGAGGTCGAGGCTGCAGTGAGCTATGATTTCACCACTGCACTTCTGCCTGGGTGACAGAGTGAGACCTTGTCTCAGAAAAAAAAAAAAAAAATCAGAGAAGATAAAATAGAATCATAAAAAATGCCCAGTTCAAAAAAGATAAAAATAGATATAGAGAGGAAATAAACAGCTGGAGCAAATTAAAAAATAGTAAAATGGTAAATTTAATCTTACTGTGTCAATAACCATATTAAATGTGAATGGTATAAACAGTTCAGTTAAAAGGCAGAGATTGTCAGATTGGATAAAAAAGCAAGACGACTATATGCTGCTTACAAAAAGAACACTTAAAAAACATAAACAGGCTAAAAGTAAAAGGATGGATACAGCTACATCACGCTAATGCTAGTCAAAAGAAATAAAAAGTGACCATATTAACATCACAGAAAGTAGATGTAAGAGTAAAGACAGTTAACTAGAGATAAAGAAAGTAATATTTCACAGTGATAAGGGATCAACTGATTAAACCACATAAAAATCCCACATGTATATGTCCCCAATAACAGAGCCCCAAAACACATGAACCAAAAATTAAGAGAAATAAAAGCAGAAATAAGCAAATCTTTTGTTTGTTTGTTTTGAGATGGAGTCTTGCTCTGTCACCCAGGCTGTAGTGCACTGGTGTGATCTCAGCTTACTGCAACCCCCGCCTCCCAGGTTCAAGCAATTCTCCTGCCTCAGCCTCCCAAGTAGCTGGGATTACAGGTGTGAACCACCATGCCTACTTTTTGTATTTTTAGTAGAGATTTTAGTAGAGATGGGGTTTCACCATGTTGGCTAGGCTGGTCTCAAACTCCTGGCTTCAAGTGATCTGCTCGCCTCAGCCTCCCAAAATGCTGGGATGACAGGTATGAGCCACTGCACCTGGCAAGGCAAATCTATCATAGTCGGATATTTCAATATGCTACTCTCAATAACTGATAAAACAAGCAGACAGAAAATCAGCAAGGATATAGTATACTTAAACAATAATATCAACAAAACTGACCTGATTTATAAAATACTGTTTGCAACAAAATTCACATTCTTCTCAAGTACACACAAATTCTTCCAGAAACTTGAAGAGAGAATTTTTCCTAATTCACTCATTCTATGAGGACAGCATTACCTTGATAGCAAAACTAGACAAAGACATTACAAGAAAAGAAAATTTCATGCCAATATCATCTTCATGAAGAGGGATGCAGAAATTCCCAACAAAACTTTAGCAAACTGAAGGACAAGATAATTCATTGCTCTATTTAAAAAAAAGAAAGAAAGAAAGAAAGAAAGAAAAAAAGCCAGGCTTGGTGGCTTACGCCTGTGATCCCAACATTTTGGGAGGCTAAGGTGGGAGGATCACTTGAGCCTGGGAGTTCGAGACTAGCCTGGGCAACATAGTGAGATTCTGTCTCTATAAAAAACAAACAAACAAAAAGATAATTGGGGAAAGAATACTCTTTTTAACAAATGATCTTGGGACAAATAGATATCCACATTCAAAAGAATATACAGCAGTTGGACTCCTTCCTTACACCATACAAAAAGATTAACACTGAATGGTTCACAGTCCTAAATGTAAGAGCTAAATATATACATATTTTTGTGTATATATACAAAATATATATATAAATCAAAGTATGGGGGAAATAAATGACTAGAGTTTTTGTATCTGATTGAAGTTGTTACCAGTTCTAAATAGGTTATTGTAACT
>NW_012122820.1:608171-631805 GCF_000951035.1 Colobus angolensis palliatus | reverse complement strand
TGTAAAAATCAGTTGTAGTCTAGCAACCTCTGAAATGAAGTTAAGAAAATTCTACTCATGATGGCATAAAAAGAATACAACACATTTATCAGTGTTTAGAAATAATTAACAAAATACTTATAATTCAATATCTAATAAATAAAATATTATTATGTATTAATAGATTTCACAAAGAAGTGCAAGATGTGTGCTGAGAGTAACAAGACACTGGTGATAAAGTAGGAACTCGAACTAAATGGAGAGATGCTTCTGCGTTCATGAGCTGGAGGCCTCAGTGTTGGTAAGATTTCATCTGGCCGTTCTCTCCAAAGGGGTTCAACGTCCCCCTCAACGTTCCAGCAGCCTTCTTTGATTGTTGTTGCAGAAGCTGGCAAGCTGATCTTAAAATTTCATACGGAAATGTAAAAGTCCCAGCAGAGTCAAGATCATTTTGAAAAGGAGAAACAAAACTGGAGGACTCTCCAACTGGAAAACGTGCTAAAAGCGACAAGAATCCAGAGAGTGTGGTTCTGGCATAGACTGAGGATAAATCAGGATAGACAGATCAATGGCGCAGACTGGGAGTCCAGGCATAAACCCTGACTCTTAGGGCTGACTGATTTTCAACCAAGGTGCCAAGGCAACTTGATGGCGAAAGGACAGTGTTCTCAACAAATTGTGCTGGGGTGACTGAACATCCCCATGAAGAAAAGATGAATTTAGAACTTTGTCTTTTCCATAAAAATAACTCAAACTGGATCACAGGCCTAAATTTAAGAGCTAGAACTATAAGACTTCTAGAGCGATATGAGAAAATCTTTGTGAAACTTGGGTTAGGCAAAGAATTCTTAAATACGGTACCACAACTATGATCCATAAAAGAAAAAATGGACAAATTGGACTTCACTAAAATTAAAAACTTTTGCTCTTCCAAAGATAGCATTAAGCAAATGAAAAGACAAGCCACACGTGGACAGAAAACATTTTCAAAGATGTATCTGATAAAGGGCTTGTAGGCAGAATCGGTAAAGAACTCCATGGCTCAAAAATAAGAAGACGACTTTTCAAAAATTTCTTCTTCTTCTTTCTCTCTCCCCCGCTTTTTTTTTTTTTTGAGACAGGGTCTCCCTCCGTCGCCCAGACTGCAGTGTAGTGGTGCAGTCACGGGGCTCACTGTAGCCTCAACCTGCTGGGCTCAAGGGACCCTCCCAATTTAGGCCTTCCAAGTAGCTGGGACCACAGGCATACACTACTATGACCAGCTAATTAAAAACAATTTTGGGGCCGGGCGCGGTGGCTCACGCCTGTAATCCCAGCACGTTGGGAGGCCGAGGCGGCCAGATCATGAGGTCAGGAGATCGAGGCCATCCTGGCTAACATGGTGAAATCTCGTCTCTATTAAAAATACAAAAAATTAGCTGGGCATGGTGGTGGGCACCTGTAGTCCCAGCTACTCGGGAGGTTGAGGCAGGAGAATGGTGTGAACCCGGGAGGTGGGGCTTGCAGTGAGCTATGATTTCACCACTGCACTTCTGCCAGCCTGGGTGACAGAGCGAGACTCTGTCTCAAAAAAAAAAAAAAAAAAAGATCTCCTGGATTCTAGTGATCCTCGCACCTCAGCCTCCCAAAGTGTGTGGGGATTTTAGGTGTGAGCCACTGTACTGACAGTCCCATTTTTAAAAATTGGGTACAATATTTGAATAGACATTTCTCCAAAGAAGATAAACAAATAGCCAATAAGCATAGCGAGAGCCACTCATAATCAACGGTTGTTGGGGAAATGCAAATCAAAATCATGAGGAGCTACCAATTCACACCGACAGGGCAGCTACTACACAAAGACATAATTCCAAGTGCTGGGAAGATGTGGAGAAATCTGAACCTTCATGCATTGCTGGCAGGACTGTAAAATGCTGCAGCCATTTTGGAAAAACAGTTTAGGAGTTTCTTCAAAAGTTCAGGCCAGGTGCGGTGGCTCACGCCTGTGATCCCAGCACTTTGGGAGGCTGAGGCGGGCTGATCACCTGAGGTCGGGAGTTCGAGACCAGCCTGACCAACATGGTGAAACCCCATCTCTACTCAAAATACAAAATTAGCGGGGTGTGGTGGCATGCACCTGCAATCTCAGCTACTTGGGAGGCAGAGGCAGGAGAATCGCTTGAACGCAGGAGGCGGAGGTTGCAGTGAGCCGAGACTGCACCACTGCACTCCAGCCTGGGCAAGAAGAGTGAAACTCCATCTCAAAAAAGAAAAAAAGTTCAAACATAATTCTACCATGTGATCCAGCAATTCCATTTGCAGGTACACACCCATGAGAAATGAAAACACATTCACACAGAAACTTGTATACAAATGTTCACAGCGGCACTATTCACCACAGCCCAAGGTGCAAACAACTGCGACGCCCACCGGCAGATGAGTGGGGAAGCAGAAAGCGGCCCATCACTGGAACGGAGACTATTCCTCCTAAACAGGAAGGACACACTGACATGCACGCACGCGTGCCCCCACCACACGCATACACAGACCTGTGCACACCTAAGGCATACACACATATGCACACACATACACGAGCACGCACATCACACAATATGTGCACGCATGCTTGCACACACACCCATGGCTGCCCTGACTGGCAGGGGAGCTGGCACGCCTGCGGCCTCTCTGCCAGGCTCTGGGCACAAAGTCACCTCCATGCCTCAGGAATCACATGCAACGTCTTGTCCGCATCTTCACTGCTTAAGAACCTGCTGCCTGTTTCTCTTTCGGAAACATTAGGTCATCTCCCCCGGAGATGCTTACTCTTGGCAATTTCCCCGTGGTCCTGCAGCAGCTGAACGTTCACTGAGAAGGGAGACCCTTGGGCCACTTCCATCACCTCCGGACCCAAGATCGCGATCCTCGTGGCTTGTTCTGGGAGAGGACAGAGTGTGGCTTTAGCGGTGACTGGCACGGCCCCCCACCCACCCCATGGCTGAGTCAGCAGTGGGCGCCCCGGGAACCGACCAGAGCTCCGTGTGGCCGACCCCCCCGAGCCACCTTGCAGAGCACCGACCCGGGCAGTCGTCTGCACTCAGACCGTGCGGCTCGGCTCTGCTGGCCCGGAGCACTGTGGAATCGAATCAAGTGGACCACAGGGACCACGGAGTACGCAAGAGACACAAGTGGGCGGTGTGGGGCTGTAGGATTTTCCTGCCCATGGAATGTTCCGGCATGTCTTCCCGCTGGTTGGGATTCAGGCCCTGCATTCCCTGCGCCTGAGTCAGCACCCTGAGGTGCTGGACCTGGGGCTGGGTGAGGCCCGGCAAGGGTGGGTCCACTGGCTGGCCAGTGCCTCCTGGCAGCCAGGGCCGCCCCTGCTCTACCGGGGCCTGTGGGGCATCGCTGTGGGCAGTGTTGTCACACCGTGTCCTGCTGCCCACCACCCCTGCCCCCACCCGCCATCCTGGACTCTCCACTATGGACTGGCCTCCAGCAAAGCACAATGGAGGGGCTTTAAAAGCAGATGCTGGGAGAACGCCCGGAATCCGAGGCTGCGAAAGGCAGCACAGGTGACGCCCGCTACACAGGGTGGCGGGTGCCCTGGACTTCATGGTGGGGCTGGGGAAGGGCCTGAAGCTCTGGCCCCTGTGGGAGCTCTTGCTGTGTTCTGGGGGCAAAGCCAGAGCCCACCTTGGCTTGGAGGGAGACCCTCCTCAGGGTGAAGCCAGGCTACATCCTGCACCCCTTGCCCCGTTTTTCTCACTTAGGAATTCCAACAAGGACCAAGAGACTTTTGGGAGGAGGGGCTGGGATCTGGATTATTTCCCTTGAGGTGAGGTCACCAAGACGCTCCTGGAGGGCTCTGCTGAGGATCCAGGGGCCCCTCAGGGAGACTCCACCTGAGGGAGAAGCATCTGGGCCGGGACCCAGGCTCGGCCTCTGCCCCAGGATCCCCTGCAGGGTGCACTGTGTGTGTGCGGGTGCTGGGACCTGCCTCTCAGGGCTCCCCAGGCACCTGGCGACTTCTGCCTTCCCCAAGACCTCAGCCTCCACGAGGAGCCCAGGGCCAGCAGGTCTGTGCTGAGGGCAGCAGTTACTGTTACCTGCCAACCCTGTGACCTCTCCCAGCTAACAGGTCTTGGTCCTCCAAGGTCCTCCAAGCCGAGGAGGTATGTGTGGGGCTGCCTGGACTGAGACCTTGCAGGTATCCCCAGTGCAGAGCCCGAGTCGGTGCCAGCGGCACCTGCACCTGTCACGAACCTGGCCCCAAGGTTTGGATGAGTGTCATGTCCCTGGCCAGACTGACCCCTGGGGTGGCACCCTCATCCTGGAACCTATCGAGAGGCCACTCAGAGGCCGCCAGGAACACCACGGGAAGAGGGAAGGTGGCTCAGGGAGGCACCCCCAGAGGAGGCCCAACTGGCTGGTCCTTCTGTGAGCCCGAGGCCACCCTGCGGTCACATCACAGTGCAGAGGGCTCAGGGAAATTGGACAGAAGCCACTTGGGGGACAGCGCAGCTGTGACCAGGTCACCCTCAAACATTCAGGCCCCAAATCTGGGAGGCCCCACTTGCAGCAGGGGCACTTCTGACATCAGATTCAAACATGTTTTTCCCAAAAAGGGATGGGATTTTAGATTCCACTGCGCCCCACTCCTCCCCAGTGTGCTCTGGGTATCTCCCATGTGACTGCCCAGGGCCAGGGACACACCCCACAGTGGACCTCACAGGGCCCACGGGAAGGCAGGGACACCTACCTGCTGGGTGGCCGTTGATCCACAACCCATAATAGGTGACCCCTGAGCAGTGGGCCATGCTGCCCAGTCCACTGAAGACGTCGCTGTGCCACTGTCCCTGCAGACAGAAGGGTGAGGCTCAGGCTGGTGGCTCCCAAGGGTCTTGTGTGGGTCCCCGCATGGCACTGCAGCTCCCTGGGGCTACAGCGGGGCCCGAGGACCAAAGGCTGCTAGAAAACCACATCGTCTCGAGGGTCCTTGCAGCCTGTCCCTTGGTGGTGAGAAACTATATTTCATTAGAATGCGATCCAATTTGCTTTGCAAAATATACTCCCCTTTGAATTTTAATGACGCCAGGAGGTATGGGAACAATGGCACAGTATATAAAATGCAAACAAAACCTCGAACGGGCACATTTCAGCACAAAAATCCTTTTAATACAAAGACACTGTGTTTGTGGCATGTATCATAAAGGAGGCCTGAACCTGCAAACGGGCCGACTGTGGCGCTGGGATTAAGGTGCCCTGCTTGTCCGTTACACTGCTCATTTGTACGTGAAGAGGCCAATTAAAAAACACAGTTTGAAAAAACGTGCCCGTGCACTTGGGAGAAACGCCTGTTCGCTGCACACCCCAACTCTGCCTCCTTCATAACAAGCCTGGTTTCCAAGTCATACAACAAAGCCTGGGAAAATCATGTGAAATAGCAGGGTGATTATTTTCATGGGAAATTTCAACGGTATTTCATTTGACTCTCAATTACTTCTATTAGAAGAAAAATTAACCAAAGGCACATTTTGCTTCTGTTCACTCTTCGGCAGGAGCCAAGGGGGCTCCTGCTTCCCTGCCTGGCCCTCCCTGGGTGCCTTTCCCAGGCGAACCCCGAGGCAGCCACGGCAGGTCTGAAGGGCGCAGTGTGTGCCTTCCCAGGGCCTCTCCACGGATCCTGGGCCCTGGGATGCTTGGGAAGAGACAAGGAGGGCCGAGGGCCAGGGCTGAGGAGTGCAGCAGATCAGGGAGAAGTGGATGGTGCCAGAGTTCTCTCTGGCCGCAGGGAGACAAGGCCTCTGCAGACAGCCCTGAAGGCCACTGGATGGCCCCAAAGGCCAGGGAGAGCCACGGTGCATGCGGGGCTGGCGGGGGCGGGGGTGGTGTGGATCGCATTTGCAGAGTGGCTGAAGAGGAGCCTCCAGGTCCAGGCCATCAGCTGGGGGCAGGGCAGGGCGGGGGCCACTCACAGCGGCAGGCCAGGAGCACGGCTCACGCCTCCAGACAGGGGGCTCCGATCTGATCCGAGACAACTGGCAGCCCGTGTGGGTGCCCAGAGGCAGCAAAAAGGCAGCTCTCAGCTTCAGGAGAGGCTTGGCAGCCAGCTGGGGGTGCCAGGTGGGCAGAGACCCGGCTGCTGTCTGGACAGGGCCCTTGCTCCTGAGGCTCTTGTCCCTCCAGCACCCAGACCCCAAGATCCCAGCCAGCACCCACCTGGCTGCATTCTTGCAATGTTCCAAGCTGAGCGCACCACTGACATCACCCCATTGTCCAGACAGCTGCCCTGAAGATCAGAGTCCGGTTCACTGTGCCACCTGGGCCCTGGGCAAGCACCACCCACACTGGCAACTACAGTGGATGGGAGTCCCAGAGCTGATCGCATGTGGGGTCAGGTGAGAGTGCTTCTGGGGTTCAGACACCAAGCACTAGCGCAGAGCCCATGGGCTGTCCTGACTGCTGCTGCACGGCGTGCCTGGAGGCCAGGCCTGTTGGAGGCTGTGGGTGCCCTGGCATGCACACAGCACCTCCCCTCGGCCTTGCCCCCTCAGCTCTCTGTCCTGCGACTTCAGGCGTTCCCACCAAACTGGGCGAGAGTCCACCGCATGTGACTGGCATTTCTTGAGGGTCCCTTCCTGGGACTATTGTCCTCTCTCATCTCATTCACGCTGGATGGGGAGAGGCGCAAGTCAGCGCACAGCTGAGGGCTCTTCAGGGCGTCCGGGGCCCCTGTCACCATCAGTAATGAGAATGGTGATGTCTGGTCTCTGCCCCGTTACACCTGCTTGGCCTCTGGAAGGTGCCCTGGGCTTTCAGGCGGAGGAAGGTGGAGCTGTGGGGCAGGGCCAGCACCAGCTGCCATATAGTGTCCAGGGTGAGTACCCAGTGATGCCATGGCTGGGCAGGGGAAGCCAGACACACTCAGGTCATGAGAAACGCAGAGGTGCAGAGCCCACCTTTGGGGTGAGTGACTCCAGCCATGGTTGGTCTGGGGCTGCGGCTCACATATGTGGCACGAGCCTGCCTGGCATCCCCCTCCCTGGGTGCTCAACAATCAGGTCAGGGCTCAGCATCCTCGGTGCTCACCGCTGGTGTCCGGGTGGGAGGGCTGAGCCGGGCAAGCTTTCATGCAGCACTTGGTCAGTCCAAGCACATCTGAGTGATCAATGCAACGGATCCAATAGCATGGTCTTGTCTAATTCATGTTATCAATCGCACCTTTGACAGTTCGGTTTCTGTTGCATGCACCCCAGGCAGGAATGAGCAGGAGCTTATTAAACAGGGTGCAGGGGAGGCTCCTGATCCCCTTGCTGACGGCACAGACTGGGGCATTGAAAGTTCTGGAGCAGCTGCCTCCCGCCTGGGCCTCAGGGAGCACCCAGGCACAGCCCAGGGCAATGCCCAGCGTGGAGAGCTATGTGCAGGGCCTCAGTCACAGAGAGGCCGGGACAGAGGAATGGGCACGCCGCCACCTGCTCTCCCTCCTCCTCCCTGCCGGGCCACTGCCTGGCACCCAGGTGAGCACAGGTGTATGGTGCAGGACACAGGAAGGTGGTGATGGTCACATGACCTTTGGCCAAGAGCTTCTTGGGGTTCAGGTCCACACCCAAAATAAAGAGGCAAACAGTGGTTCCAAAGTCAGGAAGCGGTCGTGCAGGATGATGGTGACACACATACGTTCCCCCTCGGTCACAAAGGTGACCCCAAGACCATAAGGGTGTTTTCTGTGAGGGGCCCTCCTTTCCCTGCCCTGCTCTGCCAGGTAGCAGAGCACTCAGGAGGCCCCAGGCAGTGCTCAGCTCTCCCCAGCTCCCAGCACCACTTGGCCAAAGGCTCACACCTTCCTTGACAGTCAATGAGCTCCGACGGCTCGGCTGGTGTGGGGACTGATTTGGCGCTGGCCCACTCCAAGCAGCCTGGGGTGGAAGAGGTTGTGAGCGCTCTCCTTTCTCACTCTCGGAAGCACTTCTGGTCCATTCATGCTGTTTTCTTTCCGTGCTTTATTGGAAGCAACTCCCTGTTTTCAGGCCATAGTCAGGCGTCCACCCTCCCCTGGCACCATGAGACACTTCCTGCCTCTGGCCCTCCTGGGGGATCCTGGGTCTGGTGCTCCTTGGGGTTTGACAGCCCCAGGAGGTGGGGGCGAAGAGCGAGGGCTCTAGCCTTTCCCAGTGTCGGCCTTCAGGGTGTTGTGGTCTGGAGAAAGTAACCCCCCAAAATTGCCAAATCTTGGGCATGAAGCAGGTGGGGCCTTTGCTGAGGTTCATGGCCTGGTGCACCAGGTGGGGGCTCCCAGGATCAGCTGCCCAGCCCCCTCAGGCCATGTCATGAGTGAGGAGCCCGCCGGACCCTCTTGCCTGGGCCCTGCGACTGCCCAGGGGCTGCTGTGCCTTGGTGGGATGGGTGGGGCTAGCTCCGGTTTCTGAGGACTGGTCATCTGTGTCACTTCCTGGTAACAGTGAGGACCAGGGGTCCTGCGTTTGACCTCGCTGGTCCTATTTCAAGTGCCTGGGCTTCAAGGTATGAACTATGAGGAGTTCCAGAGGGGACATGGGCTCTGCCCTAGTGTAACCCTGGTGTCCCGAGAGCCGGTCCCCTCCTCTGCCCCAGGGTGGTGGGGGGTCCACGTGAGGCAAGCCGGCCAGACTCCCCAAAGGCCATGCGTGCTCAAACACCCCAAATTATTTACATGGTTCTCAGTGTTACATGCACGCCAGGGGACCCCCACTGGCCCAGGCTTCCTGGACTGTGACCCCTGGGTCCGAGGGCAGTAGGCCCGAATGTGGAGGCTGCAGGCCCCGTGGAGGCCCCCGGGTGGGCGTTCCCACACATGCCCAGCTGAGGAGAGGAGGCTGGGGGACTGCGGCAGGCAAAGCTGCCCAGAAGGAGCCACCTGCTCCATGCAGTGAACAGGTGCTCGGCACCCAGCGGCAACTCTGGGAAAGCCGGTGTGTGAGACAGTCAACACTCATGGCGCAGCTGATGCAGCCAGGGATGCCCGGCGGCCCACGCTGCTGCCAACATGGGTAGGAGACGCTCTGATGTGCACACAAATGCGTGGCCTCCGATCTGTCTGCTCCGAGTTCTGGTCCAGCTCCCACCGAGGATGTTCGGAGGATGTGTGGGGCCTGCCCAAGCCCTCGGGTCCTGGGAGGTTGAGGCAGTAGGCCGTAAACCAGGAGTGCGGGGGACAGAGATGGCCGAGGCGTCGCAGGCTGGTGGGGGTGCTCGCAGCCCAGGACCTCTGTGGCTTGGGCCTGGCTTGAGCTGCGTGGCTCCTGTCCCTGTGGAAGAGGAGCCTCCTCTGCTTTGGGATCCGCTGTTCTTATTTTCCGTCAGAAGAAGCTGTAACGTGTATTTTCAGGAATGTATTTTTTCTAGAATGCATTTTTTTAAAAAAGGTTCCTCATAGAGCTCTGCATTAAGGAATACTGGCTGCAAGGCAGAAGACACGGTTTGCAGGAGACACACCTGCCGTCGAGAGGGGAACAGGTCTCCTGGAGGGCTTTGCCACCTCGAGCTCACAGTGCCCTGGGTAGCAGCCAATGTCTCCTGGAGTTTCTCCTACTATAGATGGATCAGAGCTGACGTAGGAGGTGCCAAGGGCATGCTCCGATGTGGGCAGAGGCGAAGGCCAGGAGAGAGAGAAGGACTCACCATTTTCTTGTCTTTTCAGAACATGAAATGATCTCTAAAACAAACAGCCCGCCCTGGTTGGGGTGTGGCTGGAGGGGCAGGGCAGTTCTCAGAGGCAACTCAGTGTCCAGGAAGGGCCTGGCGTCTGCCTCGTGGCCTCGAGTGATGGCTTAAGCTCCCAGGGAAGAAAGAAAACGGCCCAAACTCCTGTGCACAAAGGCACTCCACAAAGCCTTGCAGCACCAATATGGTAAGGGGCAGGTGCTTCCGGATGGGGGCGGCTGGTGGCCAGGACTGGGGGAGAACACAGTCACCAAGAAGTGTCAAAGATGGGGAGACCGGGTGTGCAGTGCTGGCCACAGCTAACAGTGGGTGGGCTTGCGTCTCAATTGTGGTCATTGTTAAGAGGGCTAATACTCATTAGGGTAACCTTTTACCAAAACAACAAAAAATAAGCAGTGTTGGTGAGGGAGGCTGCGGAGGAACTGGAACTGTGTGCACTGTGGGCGGGAAGGTAAAAGGGTGAGGCCGCTGTGGAGAACAGCATGGCGGTTCCTCAAAAATTAAAAACAGAATCACCATCCGATGCAGCAGTCTCACTTCTGGGGCTGCGGCCCACAGGGCCTCGAAGAGTTCTCTGTGCAGCCGTATTCACAGCAGCATCACCCACAGGACCCAGGAGGGGAAGCCTCCCTAGAGTCCACCCACAGAGGGGCAGAGAAGCATGTCTGTCCACATGGGGGAGCCCGGCTCAGCCTGAGGAAGGAAGGAGGGGCTGGCACAGGCTCCAGCATGGAGGCATCTGAGGACACCGTGCTGGGTGAAACAAGCCTGGCATGAAAGGACACCACTCACGGGAGGCCCGGAGATCAGCAGAGTCTACAGACCCAGTGGAACGGTGGCCGCCAGGGGCGGGAGCATGGGGAGTTCGTGTTGGAAGGGGACGGAGGTTCGGGTGGGAAGGTGACCAAGTTCTTGAGGTGGATGTGGTTGTGGCTGCACAAAATGTGCATGTGCCTCCTGCCACTCCACTGCATGCTTAAAAATGGTTATGGCCCAGTGCAGTGGCTCGCGCCTGAAATCCCAGCCCTTTGGGGCCAAGGCAGAAGTGCTTAGAGCCCAGGAGTTGGAGATGAGCCTGGGCGACACAGTGAGACCTCGCCTACGCAAAACAAAAAGTAGTTAAGATGCTACGTTTTATATTATATGGATTTTACCATGACAAAATGGTTGGTGTTTTGGTTTTTTATTTTTTTGACAGGGTCTTGCTCTGTCGCCCAGGCTTGAGTGCAGCGGGCATGATCTCAGCTCACTACGACCTCTGCCTCCCAGGTTCAAGCAATCCTCCCTCCTCAGCCTCCTGAGTAGCTGGGGCCACAGGTGTGTGCCATTGCACTCGGCCTAATTTTGTATTTTTAAAAAATTCTTTTGCAGAGACAGGGTCTCCTTGTGTTGCCCAGGCTGATCTTGAACTCCTGGGCTCAAGCAATCCTCCCACCTTGGCGTCCCAAAGTGCTGAAAGTACAGGTGTGAGCCACCATGCCTAGCCGACAAAACGTTTTTTTAAAGCAGGCTAAATATTTGACTAATGACACCACAAGAAACAGCTGTCCCCTCACTCTGGCCAGCCCTCAGGATGTGTGGAGTGACTCCTATCTCTGGCAGCTGCTGCCTCTCCGGGTTGATGCCATTTACTCTCCAGGATAAAGGTGGAGGAGAGGCACTGTGACCGGAGGGCCCAGCACTAAGACCCAGAGAACTGAGCAGCTGAGCTGAGAGCGCCTTGCTTCTCCTCATTAATCGGAGTCCAAGGGACAGACCTGGTAATGTTTTCTTGCCCAAACAGCCATGTGAAAACCTCCTGCCTCTGACGCGCAGTCTGGCAGCCATGGCTGTGCTGTGTGGGAGGCGGCCCCGGCCCCGTCCTGACCTGAGGGCATGGGGGCCCAGCCTGTCCTCTTGGCCTCCAGCGCCCTTCTCTGTTTGCAGCATTTACATTGGTCTGGGCAGGAGCAATGCCCAGAGAAGGCACTGGAGGAGCGGGCAGCTCGCTGGCCACGGTCTGTGTGTGCCTGCAGGTGTCAGGGGTGTGGACAGGGCCAGGGGACTGCTGCCACCGGGGACATTGCCCAGGGCACCCCACAGGGCAGTGAGCGCCGGCGCACAGCAGTGTCCCCACAGGGCTCAGGCCACAGGCCTGCCTGGTGAGGGTGTGTGGGCCTTGGTCGGCAGGCGGTCCCAGGGCCTGCCCAGGTCTCCCAGTCCTCTGGGCCTGGACGGCAGAGGGAGTGGGGAGGTCATATTACAGCCCCCGGGAATGTAGGTCACTTTAAGGGTTTTGCACCAAGACTCTCATAGAAATCCTCTGCAAAACCGTCTGCAGAATTCAAGGCTTTAGCGCCAAGGGGAAAAACCATCCCAAGCAGAAAGGCTGGGGGGCGGCTCGGGGGCCTGGCTCTCAGGAGTACCCAGCCAGCCCCTGGGCCCAGCGGCCATCCCAGGCCATGCTCGCCTGTCCAAACGATGGCCTGGGAATAAGCTCGGAGCTCCTGGGGAGGCCAGTGCGGTGCCGGGACAGGGCTGGGCCGCCCCCTGGTGGATACGCTGAGCACCCTGCTGCCGTCAGCCCAGGAGGGAGGGCGCCGTCCCTTGCCTGGTCCTCTCTCTCGGCCCAGGGTGCTGGTGACCAGCAAGCAGCGTGGACCCGAGTTGGCACCTGCGTGGCAGCCAGGGGACCTGTGGGACAGAACAGCCTCTGGGGACAGGGCTGTGCTGGGAGTAGGGGTGGGGAGGACGAAGCTGTCCATGGTCCTCTGGAAGAACAGGAGCTGCTTCTTGCCCAGCCCAGGCTGGAGTGGACAGCACCGTCTGGCAGCAGGCAGCACCTCTGTGTCCCTGGGCCATGAGATAGGCCCTGAGCAGGTCCTCCTGAATCTCAGGGAACGTGAGGGTTGGGGGAGTGGCCGAGGGCCCCCAGGGCCACGCTGCCACTGCCTGGTGAGGGAGCCTGCTGTCCTTGCACCTCAGCTTCCTCACCTGCACCCTGCACGGACTGGTGGGGACCATGAGCCAACGCACCAAAAGGCTGACAGCAGCGCCTCGCATCCAGGAAGTGAAACCACACACCCGAGCCCCAGCTCCAGAGCTGTGCACCAGCGCCAGCCCCAGCCCTGCAAGGCGAGGCAATCGTCATGGTGGCAGTGGGCTGGGGGCCCGGGTGTGCTGGGGTGAGGAGAAGAGAATTCTGCCCAGGGACTCCTTTGGCCGCACTCTCTCACAGCCATTCTGGAGAGTGAAGACAAGGGAGTGGTGGCTGCCCCAGCACGCAGTGAAGTCTGGTCCTGCAGGAGGGACACACGTCCCCGGGGGAGAAGGGGCAGAGCCCTGGCTTGGCTGCAGTATCTCCTGCAGATGGCTCAGGTGAGAACCTGCAGCACCAGCCCAGGCCAGCAGGGGCAGCAACGAGGCTGACAAGGACTCCCATGGTCCAGCAAGGACACTGCCAATGGCCAACTGCCCTGAGCAGGGCTGGCAGTCCCCGGAGTGGGCATGGATGGCACTTTTACCCAAGCAGGAGGCTCTGTTTCAAGGGCAGGGAGGGTGGACATGCATGCGGAGGGGAGCCACACTGCAACTCCCACCTGATCACCCTTCCAGGGGCCCCACATCTGACCACCTCTGGGGCCCTGCTGCAGAGCAGCTGTGCCAGCCAGGATGAGGCTCCCATCCCCACCCCCATCTCCTCCATCGCCGTGTGGCCCCATGCCAATTGCCAACCCACCACCTCTCAGTTCCCAGCATCCCCCTTCCTTGCCCACTTTTCCCTGATGGGAAGTGGTCCCCGTCAGTTTCTCCTTTGCCAGCAAGTGCAATGCCAGGTTTTGTCAACAGAGAACAAGGCGGGACTATGGGAAGCAGTGTTTCTACTTTAACTCCTATGGCCGGGGCCAGTGGCCTGTGGAAAACCCCACGGGGTCTGGTCTCCGGCAAGCGTCTCCTGCACCTCAGTGGGAGTTTCCTGAGAAGCAGCTCTGGCCCCTGGCACCCTAGAAAACCTCTCTACCGCCTGGGCTGGCAGCCACACCCTCTCTGTTGAAGTCTGAGTCTCAGGAGGGTGCTGGCTTCCTCCCACTTCGAGGGACTATTCACTCCAACCACTGCTCCAACTTTCACACGAGAATCTTGGCAAGGAAGGGAATTCAACTGACATTGTAACTCTGCGACCCACACAATTAAATGTTGCGTTTCTCATCAAAGCAGCCCCAAGGCTCTAGGGAACGAGGGACTCCTCTCCACGGCCATGGCAGTCCTGACTGGCTGTGACTTGTGCTGCACTGAGAGACCTGCACGTGTGGTTTCTTCCTGGTAGTGTTGCTGGACGCTCAGGGGACCCCTCATAGCCCTTGCAGTCATGGTCATCCTCATGGCTGTGACAGCCTCACACAGCAGCACCTGGGCTCCTGAGGCCCTCGACTGGGCTGGTGTCTCACAGCCAGCGTGGGGGATGGCTTGGTTAGCTGTGAAGCTCCCCCAGGCTGTGGACCAGCAGCCTCCCCTTCCCACCAGCCAGGGGCTCAGGCCTGCAGCCCAGCCCAAGCAACAACCACGCCACTGCTAGATTCCACTGCAGAAGCTCTGTCTCCGGGACCCTCCTGGCATTGCGATGTTGGTGTTCCTTCTCTGGCCCTTTTTGGTAGCTAGTGCCTCGTCCTTGTTAGCGACTCTTCCATTACATTTTCCCCACCGGAGTGACGGGTGTTGCTTCTACCTCCTGACTGCATCCTGAACCAGGCCCCACTGTCCATTCAACGCTCAGACCGAAAGCTCAGGTGCCAACCTGGACTCTTCTCTTGCCTTTGCCCGCACATCCAGCCTGTCAACAAGTCTGGCATCCTCTCCTCCAAACATCCTGAAATTTGCTCTCTGTACTCATGGGGCTGCTGCCCCAGGCCCTCGAGAACAATCCTGGTCCCTGCCTTGTAGGGCCTGTCACAGACCAGAATGTACCACCTCAAAATCTGCCTCTTTGGCATCAGCACTATTTTGAGCTGATTATTTTGAGAAACTGCAGACACAGGAGAAGCTCTGAAAACAGAGTAGAAGTTTCCCTTTTGTAAGAAAAATTTGCATCCGTGAAGGAAACTCCACTGGTAAGGGTCTATCCTCTCCGTATCAGGAAGAGAAAGGCCCTAGATCACTAAGGCACAAAGGCTCCTGTAGGTGGAGAAGGCCCTGCCTTAGCCGCACCACAAGCCTTATCCCATGACTGGCCCCCAACACCCTTCTTCCTTTGGTTTGGCTGAAGATGGGATTTAAGCCAAAGGTGAGGGCCGCCTGTGAGCTTCCCCACCTCTGCACGCACCTCCCGAGTACACACAAAGCACACATATGAATACACTCCTGTTTGTTTCTCTCTTTTCCCGACAGGGAGCTGTGAGGGGAGAGGGAAACTTATCTTCCCACACGGGATAAGGGAATTGCAGGGCCTGGCATGTGGAGAAGCTGCCAGGGTGAGGCTCCCCACACACCCCACGCGCCCTGACCCCACGAGGCCCGCACCCTCTGGGCAGCAGGTGCTCCGCACCCCTGGGTACCTTGTAGGTGGAGCCGTCGGCGCAGCGCAGCACCCCGTGTCCCTGACGCTGGTCTCGGACCCAGTCGCCATCGTACTTGTCACCGTTCCTGGGGGACACACGCACAGAGTCCACTCTCAGCGGGGGAGCCAGGTGGTGGCAGTGACTCAGACCGGCTCCTCCCACCGGGCTCCGCAGGCACTGCGGGACGGAGGCAAAAATAGGCCCGAGCAGATGGCCCCGAGAGCTCCTGCCTCGCCAGGGCCGGCTGGGGGCCGACAACAGGCGGCGGGGACACGTCCGCCCACCCCCACCCTAGATGGCAGGCCTGCTTGGGACACGCTTAGCCTCCGCCACTCAAAATGGGAAATGACACGGAGAGGCAACAGGAGGGGGCTGCAGTCTCCATAGCCAGTGAGGCTGAGACTCCGCCGTGGGAATTTCCATGCGGGCTGAAGATGCCTAGCCCTTGGGAGGCGGGAGGCTCTGCTGGCCAGAGGGCACCCCCATCCTCATTTAGACCTGGAGAAGCTCCTGTGGTGCCATCTTGCTGCCAGCCTGACTTTCTCAGGAGGTATTTTAATGGGAGGGGTGATGTTTTATCTACTAAATACACAATCGGTCAATTTCAATCAATAAGGGGAAAATTACAGAATAACACTGAAACCACAGAATGTGGTTCAACAACTTGGCACTGGAGGGGTGGCAGGTGGACAGCAGGGGCCAGAACAGGCCTGGGGTGTCCTAGGGCAGTCTTGTCTACACCTCCAGGCCACATGGCCTCACAACTGTCCTGTGTGTCTGTCACATGCCGGGCAGCACCTGCAAGACTCATACTCACTTAAAGAGCATCTGCCCGGGGCCGTGCCTCTTGTTGTCATGGAAGGAGCCCTGATACACTTGTCTGTCCCGGTCCACCAGAAACCCGTGTCCTGGAGAAGGGACCAAGAGACAGACTTGGCTTTGTGCCTCCTCCTGCATCTGAGAAAGGATCTGCCCCCCTGCTCCTCAGAGGGCAGGTAGGAGGAAAGTGGTAAGTATAGGAGGCATGGGGCTCAGGACCCCCCAGGGGCATGACAAACCCTCCAGGCCTGGCTACACAGGGCCTCGGCACGGCTCGGTGAGGCTCTGAATGGGAAGGGCAGATGTGCTTTGGGACAGGTTGGTCAGCCGACAGGGCAGCAAAAATGGCCCTGGGGTCCAGCTCTCAAAGGTGCTGCTGAGGGACCCTGCAGACTGCCATCTGAGGCTGCACAGGCTCTGCGTCCTGCTGGGGTGAGGACGGGTGCAGTTGGGGCCTGTCGTTTGTTTTTACAGGAAACTTCAAGTTCACAGTGAGGGAGGCAGGGCTTCACCTGAACAAGGAGAAACTCAAGAGGATGGGAGTTCAGTAAACTGTGGCATTTTCAGATTTTGGACAACTCAGAAATTTGAGAGTATTTCTGATTCTTTGTTGTTGTTGCTTTGTTTTTGAGACGGAGTCCCACTCTGTCGCCAGGCTGGAGTGCAGTGGCATGATCTTAGCTCACTGCAACCTCTGCCTCCCGGGTTCAAGTGATTCTCCTGCCTCAGCCTCCCAAAGTGCTGGGATTATAAGCATAAGCCACTACACCTGGCCTCAGATTCTTAACATAAGAAAAACACTGGAAAAAGAAGCTCCATCTGTGGTGGAGAGTATCATGTGCTTGACTCCTGTCTTGGGTGCAGGTGGCCTTTTGGCTGTGGGACCGTGGACCGTGCTCTGCCTGGCTTGGCTGGGTAGAGGGACAGGGCACAGCCCCCTCCTAGCTTGAGTCTGGCCTCCTGACTTGCTTGGGCCAACAGAATGTAGAGGAAGTGGCCAAGCTGTCCAAGACTCCTGGGCAAGGAGCTGGGCTTCCCAGGCCAAGGAGGATCTCAGGGACCCTCAGGCCTGGCGGAGTTGCTGTGACTATAGCCATTTAGTAAGCCCACATGAGACCAGACTAGAAGCCCCTCCCTGCAGGGCCCAGGCCAACCTACTGACTCCAGGATCAGGAGTAGTTAATAAAGCAGTGGCCATTTTAACCCCTAAGCCATGGGCGTCTATTCCACAGTAGCGGATAACAGAGATGCACCAAGTGCCACAGGACCTGGTGGGCATACTGGTGTATGCAGGGCAAAGGACACGGTCTGGGGGTGGGGAGAAGATAGCATGGGCCCCCTACCTTCTTTCCCACCCTCTGAAGTCAGATAGGCCCCATCAGAGGTTCCTGAACCCAAGCGGACGTAGGATCCCGTGCCCTGAAAGCACCCGCCCCTCACAGCACCCGGCTCCTGTGGACGCCAGACCTTCCCGCATGCCATGGGAGACCTCCCCTTCATAACATCCGCCGGCTTTGTACTCCATGACGCCGTATCCTTGAGGCTCTCCCAGAACAAACTGTCCAGAGAAGGTGTCCCCTGCGTGTGGACAAGGAGGGGAGACACGAGGTTCAGTTCAGGGCTGCGGCCCCAGTTGGCTCTCCTCTGTCCCTGACCCATGAGACGCCGGAACCACTCCAGAATGGACGGCCCCGTCTCCATTGTGCTACTTAGTCTGGTTCATGAGGGAAAACATGGTAAGCAGGTCTGGTCTCCCCAGCAGCTGGGCACGCAGACAGCCCCAGGCAGATACTCTGCGGACATCTATCCCGAGGCCAAAGGACCCTCTGGTAAGAGTTTGCAGGGTGAAGGGTGAGCTTTTTCCCTGGCTCTTTAAAAACTGAAAGCCGGCCGGGCGCGGTGGCTCAAGCCTGTAATCCCAGCACTTTGGGAGGCCGAGATGGGCGCATCACGAGGTCAGGAGATGGAGACCATCCTGGCTAACACGGTGAAGCCCCGTCTCTACTAAAAAATACAAAAAACTGGCTGGGCACGGTGGCTCAAGCCTGTAATCCCAGCACTTAGGGAGGTCAAGGTGGGCGGATCACGAGGTCAGGAGATCAAGACCATCCTGGCTAACATAGTGAAACCCCGTCTCTACTAAAAAAAATACAAAAAGAAACTAGCCGGGCGAGGTGGCGGGCGCCTGTAGTCCTGGCTACTCGGGAGGCTGAGGCAGGAGAATGGCGTAAACCCGGGAGACGGAGCTTGCAGTGAGCTGAGATCCGGCCACTGCACTCCAGCCTGGGCGACAGAGCGAGACTCTGTCTCAAAAAAAAAAAAAAAAACTAGCCGGGCGAGGTGGCGGGCGCCTGTAGTCCCAGCTACTCGGGAGGCTGAGGCAGGAGAATGACGTAAACCCGGGAGGCGGAGCTTGCAGTGAGCTGAGATCCGGCCACTGCACTCCAGCCTGAGCGACAGAGCAAGACTCTGTCTCAAAAAAAAAAAAAAAAACTAGCCGGGCGAGGTGGCGGGCGCCTGTAGTCCCAGCTACTCGGGAGGCTGAGGCAGGAGAATGACGTAAACCTGGGAGGCGGAGCTTGCAGTGAGCTGAGATTCGGCCACTACACTCCAGCCTGGGCAGCAGAGCGAGACTCCGTCTCAAAAAAAAACCAAAAACTGAAAGCCAAGCCGGAGAGAAAAGACCTCCACTGAGAACCCACCGACCCCTCTGGCGTGAGGGTCTGAGGTTCCTGGAGACACAGCTTCCGGCAACGAGCACGGGAGTCCCCAGAGGAGGTTTCCCATCTAGGGATACAATGTGGCTGAAATAGCTTTAAAGAAAAAAGAAATAGTGTAACTTGGGATAGAGAAATCTTTATTCCAGAAAAGCGTCTCCAGAAGCCTGAGTTGCTCTCAGAGGTGACCACAGAGCCTCAGTCAGGTCCCTAGGCCTTCCGGGTAGGCCAGGCTCCTCACAGCACGAAGGTTCCCGTCTACACGTCACGCCTTCTGCGTCTAGACTCGTGGGACCAACTGAGCCCAATGGGTTATGAGAAAGGAGTGAATGTGCCATCCCGGCTAGAGCTCACCTGACCAGGCCCAGTGCCGGCGGCCTTCTCCCGTGATCTCTCCGTCCACAAACGTCCCTTCGTAAAAACTGCCATCTTTAAATAACAACTTCCCGTGACCTGGCAGGAGAAATCGCTGTGTACAGTCAGACGGTGGTTGGGTTGACTGCAATGACCCTGTGAGCTGTGGGGCCCGCTTCTCAGAATGGAGAGCTTGCCTTCAAAACCTGTGTTTGGCTCCATCACTCATGCGATACATGTATTTAAAAATAAAAAATGCTCTCAAAATCATCTGCCGAAACATGCCTGAGCAACCTGCGCCTTCAGCCAGAACAAGCAGAGCAATCAAAGTGCAGGCGACCAGCCTGAGCAATGTGGAGAGACCCTGACTCTACACAAAATGTTAAACATTAGCCGGGTATGGTGGTGCGTGTTTGTGGTTCCAGCCGCTCAGGAGGCTGAGGTGGGAGGATCACTTGAGCCAAGAGGTTGAGGCTGCAGTGGGCCGTCATTGCACCACTGCACTCCAGCCTGGGTGACAGAGAGAGACCCCGCATCAAAAATAAATCAACAAATAAAAGTGCAGTTGAGACCTCATCCCTGAGCCTTCTGAGGGCACACTCCCAGCGCCCTGCTTCTGTCAACGTGAGGACAGAGAGAGAGTCCGCAGAACACAGCGCCGCAGAAGAGCACCTTTTAAAAGTGGGAACGTCCTGCCCAGGCCAGGCTCTGACAGCAGCCACAGACAGGAATCTTCACGCCTGCCGGGTGGACAAGCATCTTTCCTATCAGACGCTACAGAAGCAGCATCTGTATAGCAAAAACACTAAAGAAAAGGTAAGCATTTAAAAAATATAGAAAATACTGACAGATACAAAAACAGCTCATATAGAAAAACGCCAGAAGACCAACCTCCCATGAGAAAACTGGGCAGAGTGGCCGGGTGCCGTGGCTCACACCTGTAATCCCAGCACTATGAGAGGCTGAGGTGGGCAGATCACTTGAGGTCAGGAGTTTGAGACCAGCCTGGCCAACATGGTGAAACCCTTTCTCTACTAAAAAAAAAAAAAAATAATACAAGTCAGCCGGGCGTGGTGGCTCACGCCTGTAATCCCAGCACTTTGGGAGGCCGAGATGGGCGGATCACAAGGTCAGGAGATAGAGACCCTCCTGGCTAACACCATGAAACCCCGTCTCTACTGAAAATACAAAAAACTAGCCGGGCGAGGTGGCGGGTGCCTGTAGTCCCAGCTACTTGGGAGGCTGAGGCAGGAGAATGGTGTGAACCCGGGAGGCGGAGCTTGCAGTGAGCTGAGATCCGGCCACTGCACTCCAGCCTGGGAGACAAGGTGAGACTCCGTCTCAAAAACAAAACAAAACAAAACAAAACAAATTTAGCCAGGTGTGGTAGCACGCACCTGTAATCCCAGCTACTTGGGAGGCTGAGGCAGGAGAATTGCTTAAATCCAGGAGACAGAGGTTGCAGTGAGCCAAGATCGAGCTACTACACCCTAGCTTGGGCGACAGAGCAAGACTGTCTCACAAAAAAAAAAAAAAGAAAGAAAGAAAGAAAGAAAGAAAACTGGGCAGAGTGGCTGGGCGCAGTGGCTCACGCTTGTAATGCCATCACTTTGGGAGGTCAAGGTGGGCAAGATCACCTGAGGTCAGGAGTTCGAGACCAGTCTGGCCAACATGGCAAAACTGTATCTCTACTAAAAACACAAAAATTAGCTGGGCGTAGTGGCAGGTACCTGTAATCCCAGCTACTCGGGAGGCTGAAGCAGGAGAACCGCTTGAACCTGGTAGCCGGAGGTTGCAGTGAGTCGAGATGGCACCACTGCACTCCAGCCTGGGCAACAAGAGCAAAACTCAAAAAACAAAAACAAAAAAAAAGAAAAGAAAACTGGCAGAGGGCAGATACAAAACTGTGTGAGAGGAGCACAGTGGTGGCAAGGTCCACACCATGGAAGGTCCATGGCATTGGCCTGGGCTTGAGGGGCTACAGGTATTATTGACTTTATACTTGGTTTCTTTGTTTTTTGTTTTGTTTTGAGATGGAGTCTCGCTCTGTCACCCAGGCTGGAGTGCAGTGGCGCAACCTCAGCTCACTGCAACGTCTGCCTCCTGTGTTCAAGGGATTCTCCTGGCTCAGCCTGCCAAGTAGCTGGGACTAGAGGTGTGCATTACCATATCCAGCTAGTGTATTTTTAGTAGGGTCGGGGTTTCAGCATGCTGGTCAGGCTGTTCTGCAACTCTTGACCTCAAGTGATCCACCCATCTTGGCCTCCCAAAGTACTGGGATTACAGGTGTGAGCCACTGCGCTTGGCCTGACTTTACACTTTCTTCTGTTACTTGGACTTACTACAAGAGTAGGTTCTCTTTATAATCAGAAATAAACCATAAAGCCAGTTCTGGAAAAGACAAATTAACTCAACCTCTGGGGAGAATTTCTAAGTTGCAGCTTCCTTTGCTAAAGGTGGCCCTCCAGGAGGGTCTCGCAGGCCTCTGTTTCCCCTGTCCCACCAGCCTTACCCCCAGCAGCCAGGGAAGCATCAGGGTACAGTGGGCTCAAAAGCTACAGGAAATGCCACTTGCCCACCCAGCCTCCCGGGGAGAAACCAGCTTCATCAGCTGTGGGGTGCCAGCTGCAAGAAGAAACCACAGAGGCTTCTCACCGTGCTTCCTCCCTCCTTTCCATTCTCCTTCATATCGAAAGAAAGAATTTGGGTATACGTAGACACCATAACCTGAATATTGAGAAGACACACACAGGTGAGCACAGACACTAAGATGAGGATGGTCTCCAGTGCTGAAGGAGGGAGTCCAGCTCCCTCGAGGGCCTTCAAGGGGTTGGTACACATCACCTTCAGCGGCCCAGAGGCAGCCTGTGGGGCTCATGAGCTCTCCTGTCGGCTGTTGGGCCGTCCATTTGCTCATTTGTTTATGTGACAAGGATGAGGACCTACTTGGTGCAGAGAAGACAGGCCCAGCGAGAGGAGGGCTGGGTTGAAACAAGAGCAGGTCCTTGAGACAGCAGAGGTGCTCGGGAGGTGGCGAGGGACAGGTTGGGAGCCTTGTTGAGGGAGATGAGTGAGCCAGGGGAAGGCAGAGAGGGCAGCATCAGTGAGGCACACAGGGGAGGAGCAGACCCTCCCATCCCCTGCTGTGACCCTTCAGTGGTCTCCTATCCCTGGGGACAAAATCCACACTCAAACCTAAGGAGGGCCTGGCCGGCTTCAACTCCTCCCAGTTGCTGGGTGTGCCACCCGCCAACTCCCGCAGTTCCTGGAATGGGTAGGGCTCCCTCCCCACCAGCTCCTCCTCGGGCACATCTTGGGGGGAGGGTTTATGGGAAAATGTCAAGGAGGAGTATCTGCCCCAAATCTTCTACTTGAAGATACTAGTGTGAACTCTGCGTTCATTCCAGACCCGTTTATTTGATTCTAGAAACAGTTCCTATCAAAAGCTGCTTTTTTTTTTTTTGAGACGGAGTCTTGCTTTGTCGCCCAGGCTGGGATGCAGTGGCGCGATCTTGGCTCACTGCAACCTCCGCTTCCTGGGTTCAAGCGATTCTCCTGCCTCAGTCTCCTGAGTAGCTGGAACTACAGGCGGCACCACGCCCGCCTAATTTTTGTATTTTTTAGTAGAGACGGGGTTTCGCCATGTTGGCCAGACTGGTCTCGAACTCCTGACTTCAGGTGATCCTCCCGCCTCGGCCTCCCAAAGTGCTGGCAGTGACAGGCAAAATCCGCTTTTGAAAGGAGTCCTAGCGTTTCTGGACAGCACCGGCCAGGAAGTCAGGAGGCTTAGTGCTGCTCCTGCGACTGCCCTGGCCCCACGTCCCAGGCTTCAGGATCCCCATGGCAACCCCAGGTCCCGCTGGCTGTGAGGCTGCGGCCGGAACCCGGTCTTCCCTGCTGGGAGCAAGCGGGGGGTGACCCCCTGCAGGGCTGGGCCTGCTGCTGGAGGAGGGCTCGGGGAAGGGTGCGAGCCGGGCCCGGGGAGGCGCACGGCGAGTCCTGTGGGACTGGGGGACGCGGAGGCGGCCCCGGCTCCGCCGCGACACCTGGACCTCCACTTTCCGAGGTGAGCATTTGGGGGTTGAGGGCGTAGAGCGATCGCACCCCGAACGGAGCCCAGGGCAGCTGGCGACCTGCCCCATGGCCCGCAGTGGTTACCATCCCGGGGCGGCCTCCTCGGCGGGTCCTGGCGCGAGCCGCAGGAGCTCGGGGTGCCCTCGCCAACCGCCGCCATCTCGCCGCCGGGGGTTTCCTTAGCGACCAGCAACGCCCGCTTCCATTGGTCTTTGTCGCAAGGGGGTGTGGCCACGGGCCTAGTCCCTGAGCCCGCGCAATCTCTGGAGCGAAGCCAGCCGCACCCGGAGCCAGAGGACGCAGCTGCGCCTGCGCGCGTTTCCGCCGCTGTCGTGTCTTCCGCGGAGAGGCCCGCCCGCCAACGGTAGGCGCGTCTGCGCCGGAAGCGGAAATGGTTGGAGCCCTCGACCCCGCCCTCGCGCCATCTTGGGGGCCCTGGAGGCGGCGCCGCGGAGGACGGAGCGGAAGTGCTCGCT
>NW_012122820.1:587251-607761 GCF_000951035.1 Colobus angolensis palliatus | reverse complement strand
GAGAGGGGCCGGGCGGGGGCTGCAGCCCTCCCACCCGGGCCGCGTCTCGTCCGCTTTCCCTGTTGTGCATTTGGGGGAAGCGGGAAGTCGCCGCCCCCACAGCGCTGCGAGTTGGGCTGGATTCTAGAGGGGATATGCCCTCTCCCCATCTTGCGTCCAGGTCAGCGCTTATCTGTAGGATTTAGTGTTAAGCCCTGGGCTGAAGGCGTTACTGACGGGCTCAAGGGAAACTAGTTGCATCGGTTTTGATCGTATTCTAAATAGGCAATAAAATCATGAATTCTCCAGGCTGACTTAGTACTGGTCTGTGGCCCCACTGATAAAGTCATCGTTCGTTTCTCTGCCAGGTGTGTTACAGCACAGAGGGCTGCTTTCAGCCTGAGTACCTTCAGTGGGCTTTCGCCCTTTTCCCTTTGTGAAGAGTAGAGGCTGGCCGTTGGTCCTGGAAACACTTTATTTTTAGTTGGGTTGACATTTCACAGGAAATGCAGTTATCCCGTAAGTGAATAAAGGGTTCTCAGTAATTCAGACTCGCTTGGCTTCTGCCGTATGCCCGAGGTGACGGCGGTTACAGTGTGTCAGAGCCAGGTGGAGATGTAAGATGGTCAGGCCCAGAGGAGGGAGGAGCCCAGGCTGGAATGTGGCCTTGCGAAGAAGAAAGAGACGGGGTCTGGGAGGGCATTTCAGAGGACTGAACAACACTAGAGGCGTGAAGCTTGGTGCACCGCTGCCAGGGGCTTTCCTAGTCCGGGAGGAATTGGGGATGGGGACTGAAGAGAAAGGTGGTGGGAGCCAGACTGTCAGTGCTCCCAGACGCCAGGCGGAGGACTTCATCCCAGACTGCAGTGCTCCCGGACCCCAGGCGGAGGACTTCATCCCAGACTTCAGTGCTCCCGGACGCCAGGCGGAGGACTTCATCTTCACCACGCACATAGTGATGGACCACAGATGTGGATGAATGTGGCAGGCCCTAGAACAAGGCATATAGAGAGTTTTACACTTTCTGGCATGTCCTCACGGTTTCTGCTTAGACTGGTTTTATTTCCCTTTCTGTTTTGTTTGTGACTAGACATAAAGCAGTCACCTTCAGCAGGTAATTGATGGGCTGTCTGCTATGTAATGGACTTCCAGGTGGTAGGGCCCAGCCCCGAACCAGACAAGGGACCCCTCCAGGAGCTTCATTCTAGCAGGAGAAAATTGAGAAGCCAGAAAGGTATCAGGAAACAGTTGTACACAAAAACAGGGTGATGTGATGTAAGGTACTGGGGGTCAGTGTGGGCGATAATGGAGGCCTCTGAAGAGGAGGTGGCCTTCAAACTGAGCAGAGAGGAGGGCTGCAGTGGGGACAGCTGCTGGTGAGGGCTGGCCTTGATCTGGGAACAGGGCTGGCACTGCGTTGCCTGGATCCAAGGGTGTTCCACGGGCTGCCCAGTGACTCCTCGCAAGAGCCTCGTGAAGAAGGCACGAGAGGTGCTGTTGTCCCATTTCACAGACTGGAACCTGAGGCTTCCTGGAATGGCCTGTCCTGGTCACACTGACAGAGTGATAGAGCCGGGATCTGAAAGCAGGCCGTTGGAGTCCAAAGTTCACGTTCTTGCTCTTGCCACACTGCCTCAGGCTATTCCTGGTGATGTGTTCAGTCAGGGTGCAAGCTGACTGTGTGTGTTTGGTATACGTGTTGTGTGTGTCAGAGAAGCAGAATTGGCTGATGTGTTTCGAGTAGGTTTTTTACACGTTCAGCTGGAGAGTGAGACATTCTGAACTTTGCCTAGAGAACACCCTTTGGTGGGAGAGCCGAGTATTTTCTCTCTGACATTACTCTCATCACCTGCAGTCAAGTAAAAGCGCTTTAATGGGAAATAGTCTGAGTAAAATAGGGGGAAAACTGTAAGGAGCTACAAGACGAAGAATGTGATGAGTGTCTTTCAGATGGCCTGGCTTTGGCCTAAATAGGGTGGCCATTCCAGGTGGCGCAGTCTAGTGTAGCCTCTATTTAAATGTGGAGTTCTCTCAGTGGAGAGTAAAAGTGCTCCTCCTGTGTGTCTTTGATTTACATGGCTCCGTGAGACCAAAGGGCCCCTCGGTCTCCTCGAGCCGGCCTGGCACTCTGCACGGAGGATCCAGGAATAGTGTCAGGGAGCCACATTCTGCACAGACTTGATGACGTGGAGGGAGCTGCCTGGATCACTTCCCTGCATCAGTTGTGATGGGAGAGCCGAGGCACTTGAGGGCAGGATTGCGTCTGGCCCCCTCTGCCTTCCACCCGCAGGGAAGGTTTCCCCAGCGCTCCCAGGGTGGGACTGGAGGAGCGTTGGATTCAGGAAGATGCGGGTTCCAGCTCCTGCCCAGTGCGAACATGCTGATGGGCCAGGACAACGCTTTAGCCTTTGTGAGCCTCAGTTTTCTTACCTGTGCGTGAGAACAATAAGACTGACCCCAAGGGTTGCCGAGGAACGAAGCCTTTGCTTTCGTGTCTGGTGTTTCTTAGAGCCTCATTTTACAGATGAGGAAACTGAGGCCGGCTGCTGCGTGCTCAGAGGGTTTGTTGAAGGCCTCACAGCCGCTTAGCACAGGTGGGACTTTAGGCCAGACTTGAGACCGGAGTCTGTTTCTCCTCACTGCCCTGCCGAGGCAGCAAATGGGGGTGGCAGGGGAGGTGAGTGCGCCCCTGCCATCTTCTCTAGCTCAGGGGCCAGCAGGCGTCTCATCTTCTAAAGTAGGAGTGACAACCGGCAGGCCTTGGGTGCTCAGCAGCGCTTTCCTGAAGAGCGGCAGGTCCTGGTGCCGTCCGGTCCCAGGAGTGGGTGGTGGCGTAGTCAGGCTTGGCTTGGCCTGTCCGGAAGCAGAGCTGTGGCGGGACCTTGGACACGTGGCTTCCACTGTGAGACTAGGTCCTTCTTGGTGAAATGTGGGTAATGATGCCCTTCACTTGGGCATCTGGGAAGTAAGTGGGTGAACAGTGTGACCTCTGGCACCTGGGTTCTCAGGTGAAATCCTCAGGGCATCACAGCAGTGTGTGGAAATAGGAGCAGATATGTTACCTCCGCTTGCCAGATAAGAAACTGGGACGCAGATGGATGGACTCCCTGAGAGTTGTAGGTAACATTTTCCTGTTCATGGGGTGGAGGACCTGGCCCTGAGAGGACAAGACCCTTCCCGCTCCTGCCAGACCAGAGACCCAGGACAGGGCGTGGAGCAGACAGGGTGCCTGGGTGGGGGAACTCTGAGGGATCCACAGAGGATGTGGTCCCTGGAGGGAGGACGTGCAGTGCCACGTGCCATAGACCAGCCAGTGGACCCCATGGCACCAAGGCTGCTCCTGGTGCCAGTGGGGTGGACAGTTTCACCCACGCAGGTGACTGAGGTGCCGGAGTGGGAATGAAAACGCGGCCTGTGCTGGGCCCATGTGTCTAACGCTGCCCTTCCCCTCCACGGAAGCCTGTGCACCTGCTACTTTTTCCCGAACAGTTCATGATAAAAACACAAATGGTATGGACAGAATACTGAATGTTGAAGAAACCTACTTGACAGTGTTGGTGAAAATAGGGCCAAGATTTCACACCCTTGAATGCTTTTTATTGAAAAGTATTTTGTGTTTTTCTCCCAGTTACAGAATGTCTGAAGGGGACAGTGTGGGAGAATCCGTCCATGGGAAGCCTTCGGTGGTGTACAGATTTTTCACAAGACTTGGACAGGTTGGTGGGTTTTTAGCAGATGAGTGTAAATATTTGAAAAAGAAACTGGACTCCCAGCATTTTCCGGAAGGATCTGTGTGCTGGTGTTCCTGATGGAGAAGTTACTTTGCCTCAGGCTCACACTTCCTGAAGACAGCGCTCTCTTCACCGTAAAGCGCCAGCTGTGGAGAGATCGGGCTCTGAGGCCACACGTGGTCTGTCACATGCGTTTTCTGTTTTTGTTTTCCTTTTACCAACCTTTAAAAATACAAAACCCAGTCTCAGCACCCAGGCAGGACAGACGCGGCCGTGGCTGCCATTCTACTCTTGCTGTCCCTCTCCTGGCCACCCACATCCCTGGGGCTGGGGGCCCCACCTGCCCCGTGTCAGGTCGGAGGTTCTGCCCCTGAGGGCGGGAGGCTCTTGTGTGGGCTGCATGTGCATTTGGTGAGTGAGGTGCCTAGAGCTGCCTTTGAACGCTGGAGTCTCGGGAACCTTAGTCTCAGGAAAAGCTTGGGTCACCGGCAGTTCCAGGTCCTGAGGATCTGGGTCAAAAAAAAATTCATCACCTTAATTAAATCACATACGAAAAGCGATTGGTGATTAATGAAGTTGGGTGATGGGCATATGTGGGCTTCTATAATCTTTTTGCTTTTGTGAATTTGGAAATTTTTCACAATTTGGAAATTAAATTTCAAAATAAAAAACCATACATACATATATTTGTAAAAATAAGTACATAAAACTAAGGGCTCCCTCGGTCATGTCCACAGCCGCCTGGACGCGCACACATGCCGGTGTGGCTGCTGGGACTCAGGCTGTGGCCAGTGGGCCTGGGAGTGGGGCAAGGCTGGCCGCTGGCTGCAGCAGATGGGGGAGCTGACTTGAGACATGGTGATAAGGGCTGTGCTGTAGGGTGGGGACTTTGAGATGCACAGTCCTCTCTTTGGGGTGAGGCTGGGTCTTCCCCATAGTGATCCCTTTAGGCCAGCGCCATGTCACAGTCTCCTAGGAGATTGTTTTGTAATAGTCTTGCTTAAGAGATGAACCTGCTTTAGGAATTGTTGAAAATAAACTTTGGATTAATTATAGTCACTGCTTTGTGCTGATACATAAAGACAATCTCTTCCTGTTGTAACTCACTCTTAGCTTTTTTAAAAATTGAAAGCCAACGCTAGCAGAAGGTACATTTTGTGGCAGGGTCAGTGCAGAAGTTACAGGGCTTGCTTCATGCTTTTGGACTCTTGTTTTTCTAGATTTATCAGTCCTGGCTAGACAAGTCCACACCCTACACGGCCGTGCGATGGGTCGTGACACTGGGCCTGAGCTTTGTCTACATGATTCGAGTTTACCTGCTGCAGGTAGGTGTGGGCTGATGTGAGTTGGCCGTGTCCATGTTACCTGGACGTGGTGCTGGTGGGGATGCTGTTGATCCAGTTTGTATTGCAGGAAATGGTCTGTAGTAATCAGTTTTCAGCTAAATGCCAAATGTCAGAAAGATCTCAGTGACTGTCTTTTTTTTTTTTTTTTTTGAGAGGAGTCTTGTTCTGTCGCCCAGGCTGGAGTGCAGTGACCGGATCTCAGCTCACTGCAAGCTTCGCCTTCCTGGTTTACGCCATTTTCCTGCCTCAGCCTCCCGAGTAGCTGGGATCACAGGCATGTGCCACCGGCTCGGTTTTTGTATTTTTTAGTAGAGACGGGGTTTCACCGTGTTAGCCAGGATGGTCTCCATCTCCTGACCTCGTGATCCGCCCGTCTTGGCCTCCCAAAGTGCTGGGATTACAGGCTTGAGCCACCGTGCCTGGCCCTCAGTGACTGTCTTTAACAAACAGGGTTGTTTATGATTCACCCGGAGCCCCCTCACCAGGCTTCTCAGTGTACCCAGGCGGTCCTGAGCCCAGCCTGGCCCTGCCCTGGGCGTGTCCAGGCCTGGACAGTGGAGCTGCTGTGTCCCTCTGACCCTGCTGCATGATGCTGAGGACAAAGTGGTGCTCTGTGGCTGCCTCATTCCTCGGGTGAAGAGTCCATACCTTGGGTGTCATGAATGATTTGGCATCCAAAGGGTTTATTTAGCCTTTCCTGAGTTCTACCTTATATGAGGCCAAAGAGGACAGTGCAGGTTGAGACGCTGAGTCAAATAAGAGAGACAGTGACCAAAGGGGGTCTTGAGGGTTTCAAACCTTCACGTGTTTTGGGGCACCCCTAGGTCAGGCGATGTGGTCTCAGACTTCACCTTGGTGTTCCTTTACTTGCTAGTAAACACGGGGTTTCTAGGAGCAAACCTGCAAGATGGGAATTCTTCGTAGATCTTTAGAGGAGGGTATTTAATCTTATGTGTAGAGCAGGGCAGGTTGAAAGCCTTGTCAGGGCTCTTTTTTCCTCTGGGGACTGTGGAAGAGACTTCCTTGTTTACCACCTTAATTGATTTTTTTTTTTTTTTTAATTGGAACTCGGTCCATTGTCTAAGGGAAAGAATGACCTAGAAATCTTGAACCAGGGACATCAGGCAGGAGCAGGGGGCGGGAAGAGTGCAGCACCCACAGGTCAGTTTTACTATGTTCTTTTTTTTTTTTTTGAGACGGAGTCTCGCTCTGTTGCCCAGGCTGGAGTGCAGTGGCGCCATCTCGGCTCACTGCAAGCTCCGCCTCCTGGGTTTACGCCATTCTCCTGCCTCAGCCTCCCGAGTAGCTGGGATCACAGGCATGTGCCACCACGCCCGGCTAATGTATTTTTAGGAGAGACGGGGTTTCACCGTGTTAGCCAGGATGGTCTCGATCTCCTGACCTCGTGATCTGCCCGCCTCAGCCTACCAAAGTGCTGGGATTACAGGCTTCAGCCACTGCACCCGGCAGTTTTACTATGTTCTAAACGAAGCTCATGCCTCTGTTACCCAGGCTGGAGTGCAGTGGCGTGATCTTGGCTCACTGCAACCTCCATCTCCCGGGTTCAAGCGATTCTCTTACCTCAGCTTCCCGAGCAGCTGGAATCACAGGCATGTGCCACCACCACGCCTGGCTAATTTTTGTATTTTTAGTAGAGATGGCGTTTAACCATGTTGGCCAGGCTGGTCTTGAACTCCTGACCTCAGGTGATCCACCCACCTTGGCCTCCCAAAGTTCTCGGATTACAGGTGTGAGCCACCACACCTGACTGAGAAATGTAAGGCTTTTACAATTGAGAATGCAGTTCTGGCTTCTAATGGGATATACTTAATCATTTTAAAAATGAATTAGTTGCAAGTGTGCTGCACTCAGGCATCTTGGCGGAATTCTCCCACTCTGCGTCTCTGCAGGAAGGCTTGGCTCAGGCTCTCTTTTCTTGATTGCCCAGTTGTGGATTTCTTCTGGGCAAAGGTTTTGCCCTCCTGGCAGAGCGTGTTTGGCAGTGTGAATTGTCTGTTAGGGGAACACCAGCTGGCATACCTCCAGTCACAGTTGACATCCTGTCTTCTGTTTCTCATGAACCCGCTCCTGGTGGGGGCTCTGGGCCAGCATCGCTCGGGTGCCCGGGCAACCCGAGCCTGTGCTGTAGCTTGAGCATGTGCTTCTTGAGAAAAGCCTCCTTTGCTGCTGCGCTCCTTGTGGGGCGTCTGTGGCTTCGGGGATTACGTGCGTTTAACTGGACCCTTGAAGAGCTTTGCTCATTTGGGGCCCCGCTTGTCCCCTGAGTACCCACAAAATATAACTTGAGATAAATTGTTACCATGGGATTTCACTGTATTTCATTGTCGTTGCTGTAAGTAAGTTTTGTGTGTTTTTAAGATCAGTTAAAGTTGAGAGTGAACTGGAGTGCAAACATGAACTGACTCAGGCCGATGGACGGTCGGAGTGCACCACTGACTCTCTTTCCTTCTCTTTCAGGGTTGGTACATTGTGACCTATGCCTTGGGGATCTACCATCTAAATCTTTTCATAGCTTTTCTTTCTCCCAAAGTGGATCCTTCCTTAATGGAAGACTCAGGTAGGGTAGCGGCTGTGCACTGGGCTGTGTGGGCAGGTTGGGCCTTTCTTTTCTGATGGGATTGTCCAGTGTTCTCTGGAAACGCCCGAGACTCTTCTCTTGGGGTGAAAATGTGCTTGTAACGTTGGGCGACCGGGATACGTTTGTAGAACGACTCTTCAAACCCTCCTGATAGCCACGAAGTGGGTGTTCACTCTTTTCCCACTTTGCAGATGAGGAAACTGAGGTGTACTGGGTTAGGTAACGTGTTCAAGGTCACACGGCACCACGGACAGTGGGGGTCTGAGGCGGATGGTCCAACTCTGGCACCCGTCCCACCCCAGTCAGTGGCCCCTTTCAGAATCAGTGGAGGCAGCCATGATGAGGTTACCTTTTCCCATAGCCAGAGAGTTCCACAGGCAGCTCACTGTGGTGCACAGAGACTGCCAGGACCCTGATGCCAACATCAGGTTGGGTCAGGCTTTGGGCGGCCTCTGGTTTCTGAGGAGCTGTGAGCTGAAGTGTTCCTGGCGCTTCGTGCTCCATGCTTGGAAGACTCACGCTGCTCCTGGGTCTGCCTGGGCCAGATAGGGGCCCTGAGTTCACGCCGGACTGGCCAGCCCCAGGGGAGGAACAAACAACTGCTTTCCAGGACATCATGGCTGCTGCGGGAAAACCCACATGCAGCTCCCTGCCAGGATCCTCCTCCTCCGGGGAACCTGCTGTCAGGGAGCAGGGTGTGCCCTCATTGTGTGGCCGGAAGCCTGTGAGTCTTCTGGGTAGGGTGTGTGATGAGAAGATTGACGGAACGCAGCTCCTCGCATTTGCTGCTATTTGGAGAAGACTAGAAAATAACAAAGAGCCCCTTTCCTGTAGGCCTCAGTTTTCCCATCTGTAAATGGGGAGCGGCACCCGTCCGGGTGGGAGGTGGGGTAAGAGCGGGCTTGGCACAGCTGCTGGTGGGACAGGCCTGGTGCCCTGGTGCCCGGGTTCCACGGTCAGCGCATCCTCTGCCCCGCCCTGTTCTCTGCCGCTTGCTTTTTATGTTAATTTGCCTTTGTTTTCTTTCTGTGCCTATACGTGGCGCAGCTGACGTGTTCTGGAGGCTTATATGTGGTTGAATTATTTGTGCATTGAAAACGCTTGGAAGTCTGTAAACACATTCCGATGGCACTTTCTGAAAGCAGTGAACTGGATGTGTCAGTTGACCACAGACCCCCGTTTTCTCTTTGGTTCCCCGACACAAATGTCAGTTTAGATTTGTGAGGCCTGCTAGTCCGTCCGAAGCCTTGCCGGGAAATGGTAGAAATGAAAAGAGGTGCCCCTCCCTGATGGTTGCTTTGCCTTGCAGATGACGGTCCTTCGCTACCCACCAAACAGAACGAGGAATTCCGCCCCTTCATTCGAAGGCTTCCAGAGTTTAAATTTTGGTGAGCTAATTCTTCACGGTATTTGAGAAGGAAAATTGTGCTCAAGGGTGGCTGAGACTGAGACCGCTGATTTTTGTTGAAGTTTTGTTCAAGTCACCCGAAAGGTGACTGCTGTGCTGGGCTGGGCACAGGGGGAATCACAGGGGCGCTCTCACTGGAAGGCCAGTCACTACCTTGCCGCGTTCTCTTGTTTTCAAGTCAGCACCAGTGCCCCGGAGGCTGGCGGAAAGGAGGCTGACTCTGGGATGGAGTGCGCACTGGCTCCTGTGGTCGTGGCCTGGGGAGGGCAGGCCCTGCGTCCAGTCTCCGTCCTCCCTCCTTCCTCTCTCCCATCCCCAGCCCTGTGGCTCCCTGTGGCTGGCAGAGGGGGACTAGCCGCCTCCTGGAGTCATTTTTGAGAGGGGTCTGAGCCGAGGTGCCCGTGTCTGCACGGGTAGGCAGAGGTGGGTGGCATAGCCGTCAGAGGGATGGGAGCTCTGTGGCTGCATCTGTTTGTCCTGTCCCTCATACCCCACCCTGGGGGCACAAGAGGAACCCAAGTCTGTTGGATCAGTAAAGTGAAGGAGCCTGCTGAGCTTGTGGGGCTCCACACCTTGACTTTGCAGCCCCAGATGGAGTCGGGGACAGAAAGATCAGGGGCCCTGGATAGGAAGGGAGAGCTGAGCCTCAAGGGCGATGGCATCTCTTGGCCATGTGCTGGGGTGGGAGGGAACACTGGTGGCCATGCCACAGTGATAAGGTCCACAAGACACAGCCTGGCTTCTCTCCAGATCGCAGGCCCGGCCAGCAGGCATGGGGCCCCCAGCCTCAGCACTAATGCTTTATACTTCGTGTAGTTTTAAGAAGAATTGTACGCTTCAAGGGAGTAAAAGAAGGATGTCTCTGTGGTGAGGGAAGTACAGTACGTTTCTGTGAGCTACATGCAAAGGGTCATGCTGCTGCTGTGCCCAGGGTAGACCCCTCCTTTCCACAGGGATGCTTCTGTTTGCGGGGACGGTCGGTGCAGCTGCAAGGCTGGAGGCGGCCGGCAGGTGCCCGGTGCTGGCTGCAGACGCTGCGCTAACCTTCTCTCCCCACTTGAAGGCACGCGGCTACCAAGGGCATCCTTGTGGCTATGGTCTGTACTTTCTTCGACGCTTTCAACGTCCCGGTGTTCTGGCCGATCCTGGTGATGTACTTCATCATGCTCTTCTGTATCACAATGAAGAGGCAGATCAAGGTAAAGCAGAGGCACTGCCGCCACGCCGGCCGCAGTCGCTGTTCTGTTACCTGCAGCATCGGGGAGCCGTGGTGGGCTGTGGCGGGTGGTGGCAGAGTCTGCCTGGTGTGAATGTGGAGCTCAGTGGCACTGTCTTGTGTGTGATGAGGACACTGCTCCGTTCCCAGCACAGCCGGTGAACTAAACGGAGAGCGCATCTGTCAGAGCGGGTGGGCTCTTGGTGGAAGCTTTGTGGGAGCTGAACGGGAGAGCCCCGGCGTGTGCAGTGTCCCAGTGGCTCCTCTTAGGGGGCCCAGCGCCCTGCCCCAGCCTGCCCGAGGAGGAGGGCATTAGGGGGAAGTTAGCTGAGACTGCGGACTGACCCCTCGATGGCATGGCCTTGCTGCTGCGGGCCTCACTCTGTGCTCGGGGTGTTGGCTGCAGAGAGGGCCCTGGGCCACCTCACATCCCCCTTGCCCTTCCTCCATAGGAGGCTCAGGAAACACTGGCATTGATGGGATTTCAAACCTAGGCCTTGTGGGCTGTGGAAGGCCTTGCTGTGTTGACGTGGGCGCAGGAAGCCACTGGGGCCCCGATTCCACTTGTCTGATGTATAGAAAAGATGGGGGCCTTTGGCCGCTCCCATGTGGGGACAGTGTGGCTGGTTGGAGAGCGCTTGTGCAGTGACTGAGTCTGTGCTTCTCTCCCCAGCACATGATTAAGTACCGGTACATCCCGTTCACACATGGGAAGAGGAGGTACAGAGGCAAGGAGGACGCCGGCAAGGCTTTTGCCAGCTAGAAGCGGGACTGAGGCTGCCTCACGTGTTGCAAGAACGGTTTTGAGCCATTGTTAACAATGCCTTTTTTCTTCACATAAAGTAGTTGATTATGAGGGAGTTGAATTTTCTTTTTAAAAAGGAGCTTCAATGATTTGTAACTGAAATACCAGGTTCTTGAAGAAACTGGCACTTAAACCAAATCGCATGGATTTCTTTTTCAGTGACGTTCAAGTGTTTCTCACGGATGGAATTCTAGTCAGCTGCAGGCGGGAAGCCAGGCGGGTGGAGCCCATGGGAGCAAGGGCGAGTGGCCGGTCCCCCCTGGTGCCAGGTGGGCAGGCAGGAGCGAGGCCTGCGAGGGAGGAATGGGCCGCTCCCCGCCAGCCGCCTTCCCCACCAGCCACAGGCGTGCCAGCCACTCCACAGAGCCCGAGTGATGATCTAGCCTGATTCCTGCGTGTCTGAAAGAGACGTTTTAAAGATGATTGTCAAGTAACTGTGTGGGGTTCTAATGCCAGTTTCCTAATCCGTCTCCCTGGAGATGTTTAAAGTTGGCCTCTATCCTAATGACTCAAAACTTTGTTCTTAACTACCATGATTGCTTTTGAGGGCCCAGAATTATAAATATATATTATATTTTAATTGTTTGAGATTATTTTGACACATTTCTTTGATATGTAAAGAGTGTTTTGTTTTTAATTTAAATTTGTCCTCATGCAACCCCCATGAGGGGCAGCGAAGCTGGCGGCGAGCAGACTGGCTTTGTGGGTTCAGCACTCGGCACCCCACTGCAGGGGGAGAGGCGGAACCCACTTGCATGTCAGCGTTTTTGAGGTGATAAAATACTCAACATCTTACCAAGTGATTTTTAACTCCACCTTTATTAAGGTCTTTATCTAAAACACGACAGTCGCTGGACACAAGAAAGCCCAACTTGCGTTTGGCCTTTCCAAAAGGTGAACCCATTTTGCCAACAGCAGAACATCATAGCTGTGGTCCCAGACGAGACACAGGTGCGAGTGAAGGCCTCTCCTGGGCCCCGGGCTGCTCAGGCTCCTCACTCTGGGCGGTGTGTCCTGTCTTAGAATTTACACGGTGAAAGATGATTGTCTGGATTTTCTTGTGCCAGTATTTGCATATCTGACATGGAGCTCCTCTCTTAAGAGGCCACATTCAAGCTTGTGGGTCCCTGGCCCAGGATAGCAAGTGCTGCTCACAGGTGGTACTTCTGGTACTGTGTTGAGACACGTGGATTCTCAGACTCCAGACAGCAGTGTCTGTCACTTTTCATACTGTTTTCCTAATAAGCGCTCAGGCCTAAGATGTGACAGGAGGTCGCGTGCACTTGGCCAGAGCACAGTGTGAATCGAAGGACTGGGTGCTGACGGACGGATGGAGCCACGGTGGCATCTGCCCACCCAGCTGCAGCCCCCAGTGCCTCTCTTGGTGCTCCTCCCAGTTTAGAGGGTCACAGCCTCCCCACCCCAGCCCCTGGTAAGCTGACCTTGACTAACCTGGGAATACAGGGTCATCCTCATTCCTAAGTCAAACAGCAGAACATGGTTTGCGGGGGTCTTTGCTGGAAGCTGGTGCTGCTGGCCAGGCCTCGGCCTTGCCGACAGGTCAGTAGGGAAATGTGGCATACGCCCTCGAGGCATTTTAACACTGCGCTTTAGGAAATCTCAAGTTCCATCTTATTAATGTGCCCACATTTTGGTGGAGTTAGTTTATTAAAGATGCCTATGGTGAAGTCTCTGGCACAGGTTAAATGCAATTTTGAAAACCTGGAAATGTCAAATGGAGGCAGGAAATAGGCTGGGGCCGAGCTGAGGGGCTGAGCACAGCAGTGACGCTGGGTCAGCAGGTTGCCTGCCCAGTGGGCCCCCAGGAGAAGGCTTGGGTGCCCCGGCAGCCCCCCAACCCCCAGGACCTGGCATGTGAGTGCATTTGGGTCAGGAGGAGAGCTCTGTGTGCATGTCAGACCCGAGATGCAGCTTTCTCTTTTCTGAAACTGGAAGCAGCCTTGATGTGTTTTGAAGGTGTGTGCCAAATGCTTCAGACGGAGGTGCTGACCTTGGTTGGTTTCTCTCTGCCCAGCTACTCGGGGAGAGCCTGACCGCCTCCGATGGGGGCCGTGGGACTGCTGTTCTCACCACACTGGCTGAAGCAAACCGCCAGCCCCCGTGCCCCATCCCAACTCAACATGCACTCATTCAGTCCATTGCCTTAACACAAGCCTGATGGAACCATTTTCTCACAATATAAATGAATAAAGTGTCTTCTGGCCTACTTCTGAATTACTTCTCAACTGTATGGTTTGGGGAAGGGAAGGAAACCTAAAATCCTGTCCAGATAAGTGAAATTCCTGAAGAAGTGGCTGAGTCATAGCAGGTTGGGGTGAGCGCCCCTCCCAGGGCTGAGAAAGCACAGTCAGGGACAGCTTTCTGTTCTCTCCCGGGGTGGCTGGGTTAGTATCTTACATGATAGAAAACCTGTGAGAATGTTCTAATTTCCGTGCAAGTAAGGTTCATCTTGAGACTAAATCTTGGCGTTCAGACTTCCGTAGAAGTCATCTGTGTCCAGGCCCACCTGGGTGCCGGCTCAGCGGTAGTGCCGAAGGTAGATGAGCTTCTGGGGAGGGAACTTCTCCCGGCAGAGGGGACACTCCGCCTGCAGAGAGGAGGAAGGGGGTCACAGCAGCTGGGGCCACTGGGCCGTGCCCATCCCCGTCAGCATCTCTTGTCCTGTCCACATTCTCTGCCCATGACATGGAACATAAATGTTGTATTTCCTTCAACTAATGACCAAGAAAGCCAGCCTTTTTTCAGAAGGCCGAGTCCCAGTGGGGGCCGGGGCGGGGCTGGGGGCGTGGGGCTCGGCTGGGAGGTTCCCTCCTGCTCTCGCAGCTGACAGCCCAGGAAGCCCAGCTCCTGGGAAGACGTGCCACTCTCACCCTGCCGGCATCTTCCGTGGGTGTGATTCAGTGTGCTAGGGTTTCCAAGTGTGGTGAGGAGCCCAGGAGGAAGGGCATGTTGGGGTGCATGGGGGAGGTGTGGGGCCTTTCAGGGTTGGCCGCTGCCCCAACCTGTGTTCAGCGAAGTCTCAATACACGTGAATTTGGAACTTTAACCCCCACAACGACCCCACAACTGACCTACCTGGGAGCCTTTAAAAAGACGCCCATCTCTCTACCCTCAACCTGAAGGGTGCTCAGAGCCAGACTCCCCACCTCTGCTGCAGCCAGGTGTGTCTTGCCAGTGCAGCCGCTGAGCCATCTCAGGACCCCAGCAGGCTCCCACCTCACCTTGCCGCTGCACCACGCGGTGATGCACTCCCAGCAGAACAGGTGGCCGCAGGGCGTGGCTGTCGGGTGCCTGCGCTCCTCCAGGCACAGGGTGCACAGGGGGTTTCTGGAAACGGCTCTCTCCTCCAGGGAGCCCCTGGGGAAGGTGGGGCAGAGCGTCAAGGTGGGTGCACCTTACAGGTCCTTGTGAAGTGCAAAGGACACTCCCAGCCCCCATGTGTGGCCCCGCGCGCACCTGCGGTGAGACAGGCCGCGGTGCAGCCTCCACTCCTTCCTGGCTCGCTGCCGCTGCCTGAAGCCATACAGCTGCAGCCCCACGGACAGCACCAGGTGCAGCAGCGAGATGACCCCCAGCAGCCTGTAGCTAACACGGGCCCTCAGGTCCTCTCTGGGCAGGCTGCGGACACGGAGCTGTAGGGCAGACCATGTCACACCCATCAGGACCCTGAGGGGATCTGGCCTCAACGCCTGCTGGGAGGGTCAGTCTGCACGGAGCGTGTTAGAATCAGGCCTCTCCCTGGCACTGGGAGCGCCCGGCAGAAATGATCAAGACGGGGGCAGGTTCAGGGAGTCTGAACCGCTTCCCAGCCTAGCATGACGGAGAGGCCTGAGCTCTGGACCGGCCTCGGCATTGTCAGCGCAGAGGGAGTCTTAGCACTGGCGGAGGGGTGAGGACGTGGCGGTGTCCAGGGACCACCTCTCCGAAAGGGATGGGCGGGGGAGCAGACGTGTCGGGCTGTAGACGCTGCCCACCAGCTACCCTGCTGCAAGGCACACGGCCCCAGGGACACTGCTCCCCACCTCATGCTGCTGGTGACGTGTGTAGCTTCTGGCCGTGCCACTGAAGGACAGCCGGCTGCCCTCGGCTTCCCGTGTCCCTTTCCACTGGCTGGGAAATGGAGACAGGCAGATGGCCTCGGCCCAGGGCCGGGAACCACACACAGAGGTGGCAGGTCACACCGCCAGCGTGGGCCCTGGGTGTCCAGCCACTTCCTGGCTGTCCTAGGAGACAGGGAGCCTCCCAGCTGGTTTGAGCCCCGTTTCCAAGCCCCTGTCACAGCAGCTCAGCAAATCCCTCACTAACATGGACAGGGCGAGGAACCGTGTCAATTACACGGGAGGCTGGGTATGCTAAGAATGAAGGCCTGACCACTGGCTCTGTGATGAGGAGATCACTGTGGCCTCCTGTTCAGGGTGTGTGGAGATGGGGTCGCCTGGCAAGTGGGGGCTGAGGGGCCCAGTGCAGCTCTAGGGACAGAAGACAGGGGGTTCCTCAGCGGGCTGTTCTGGAAGGAGCTCGTGCAGCAGTGGCTCTGGTGGGCCAGGGTCTAACGCTGTGGCAGATGGACATGGTGTCAGGACCATTGGGGAGGCTTCGTTGCTGAATCTGGAAGCAGGAGCGTCAGCTGGGGGTTAGGATGGGCAGAGGTGCCAACGGCTGCGGAGGGGAGAAGGTGGGAACGGCCATCTGATGGGGCAGACTGCTGGGCCAGGCACGGGCGAGGGGCAAGGGGTGAGGGGCTGGGGCTGGGGTTGCAGTACATGCTCCCACACTCTCTGGGAGAAGCTGCTTGTTCCTCACAGCAGTGACATGGGCAGTCGTGGGCCGAGGTTCAGGGATCTGTGGTGAGGCGTGACCCAGGGCCCCCTGGTCAGTAAAAAGCTGAGTGCAGGGCCTGGTGTCCACGTGGGGCTGCAGCCGGAGCCCATTCTACCCTCAGGGTCTGAACTTCCTTGGATCTTTCAGCCAAGTGTAACTAAACAAAACCTGCCTTTTTTCCAAGCAGAGGATTTGGGTTCCTGCCTTGACACAGGTTCTGGGTGTGGAACCCTGTTGGCTGAGAGGCCTGGAGGGCCAGCTCTGTGCACACACCCAAGTCCAGTGGGGGTGACAAGGGTGGCCGAAGCGGCTGTGCCCTCAGCACCTGCTACTTACGTACGTGATCCCCGTGAGCCTCTTGGCCAGGTGGTAGAAGACACCGTGGATGTCAAACCAGGCAACGTGGAGCCGCTGGAGGCAGGCGAGGCCCTGTCTGAGGACGAAGGCCGCCCGCAGCAGCGCCCGCCTCTGTTGCTCAGTCAGGGTGGCCACGTGGCGACGCACCCAGCGCCGCACCCCTGAGCAGCCACGCCCGCCTGGCACCAGGCTCCCCTGCGAAGGCCGCCCACCGTCAGGATCAGCCTGCAACTCCTGCTCTAGGGGGAGTAGGACCTTGTCCAGCAGGTAGGGCAGGACGGCATGCAGCGTCACCAGCACGCCGCGGCGCAGCCAGGAGGGCACACGTGTCTGTGACGGGTCCACCTGGACGATGCTCACGTACTCCTCCCCCAGGGTCTGGTAGCCTGCAAGGAAGAGGATGGGTATGTGGACCCTGAGACTGCTGCCTCGGGGACAGGCTCCCAGCGCCCCTGCCAGCCGACCCTCTGCTGGCTCCTGTCAACAGCTCCATCTTGTCGCCCTTGAGCCCACTGCCACCCCGCGCTGGCTGAGGCCAACATGACCTTCTGTTGCTAAGCCCACCATGACCTCAGGCAGCACATGACAGGCCCGGCCCATGGCTGCTCTCAGCTCCCGGGGCCTTAGCTGGCCGGTGTCTGGTGTCCCTCCCTCTCCTGGCTTCTCCCCAGGAGTCTCTGCTCCTTCCCCTTTCTCCTTAGCTGTCCCTGCCACCTCCCCTGGCCCAAGCACTTGGATCCAGTCCCATGGCTCTCCACCAACTGCACAGCTGGCACCACCCGATTTATGCCCAGCCTGGACCTGACTCGAGTGCCAGCCATCCAGTTCGGCCACCTACCTAACATCGCCATGTATCCTCAGATGAGCACCCCCAATTCCATCCCTGCCAAGATAGCTTCCAGCTCCCCCACCCAGAAAAGTCTGCTCCCCCTTCCCATCTCTGTGGATGGCAACACCCGGCCTCCAGTTCCTGAGGTCAAGCCCAAGGGGCACCCTGCATGCACCTTCCCTGCGTGTTTCACCCCCTCACTGCTGCCCCTGCTCTGTACCACCACCATCCCCTGGGGACTGTCAGCCTCTGTAGTCTCCCTGAGCCCAACTTTGTCCCCTGAGGTCTGGTCTTAGCCAGTGGTTGGCCTCTCCCCTGCCCAAGTCCCTGCAATGCCCCAAGCCTTGCACAGGGAAAGCTACGGGCTTAGAAAACCCACGAGCCCCCCCGGGATCATCCCCACAGACGGCCAGGGACGTGTTCTTCTAGGGCCTTTCCCAGCTGCTTGCTCTGCTGGTCTGGAAAATGCTCTTCCCCAAGACGTGGTCTGTATCTCTAAGAGCCCCTCAATTCCCAAGATGCCCTGTGACGCAGCCACATCTGTCTCCCACCCACCGAGCATGCTCTCCGTGGCAGCAGGATGCCCGGGGGGAGCCCCTCATAGGGAACCAGGCTGGCGCTCCGTGGTCCTTGCTGCATGCTGAGCTGGGGTTGGGAGCCTGAGAGCCTCCGTCAACAACTCCCTCTCCAGGGTGGCGACCAGCCTGGGCCACAGGCCCGCCACTGCGCCGCCAGGGCACTGTCACGAGCACTGCACACTGTGACACAGCTCAGCACTGCTGCTCCAGCAGGGCACTCTGACAGGGGCCCTGCACCCTATGACATGGCTCAGCACTGTGACTCACTTGTGCTACCAGGGCTGGCCACTGAGAAATGGGTCTCAGTGGCACCTGGGTGGGTCCCCAGGGACACACAAAGGCTGGAAAAATGGGCTCCCTGCTGGGAGCTGACGCCTCGTCTCCCTCGGAGCAGCACCTCCTGCACTTCCCTGAGGCAGCCTCCCCCGGGCCAGCTCCAGGAGCTTCTCACACTGCTGGGCAGCCCCCTGGCCACCGTCCCCCGGACTTGGTGTGTGTGGCGGCCTCAGTCCTGAGGACCAGTGGGGGCTTCTACCTGCAAGTGTGGTGAGGCCAAAGTAGGCCACATCTGAGAGCAGCTCAACCTCCTTCCTCCACTCCAGCCACTTCCTCGCACCTGAGAAGAGAAACAGTATAGTCTGGAGCAGCTGGTGGGCATGCCCTGAGCATGAGGGACCACAGTCCTCCCCGAGTTGTCTAGGCCCAGATCCAGTCCCATCCCTTCCATGAAGCCAGCACTCTGTCCCCGGCCTCCCTCTCTGCTTCTGTCTCCAGAGGCACCACCTTGTCTCCACCCTGACCTGCCTTAGCGTGAGCTGCAGACAGTCTGCTAAGAACCTCCCACCTGCGCCCATCTCTCGCTCTGGGATTCCCCTGAGCAACCATTCTAGGGCCTATGAGGGCAACATGGAAAGACGGTCTGGGGTAGTAAGAGTACAGGCCAGAGGCCAACTGTCTAGCATCAAATAGCAGCTCTCCAACTTCCTGGCTGTGAGGTCTTTCTGGAATCTCAATTTGCGCATCAGAAGAGGAATAGTAAGTCCTACCTGTAGGGATGTTTGAAGATTCAATGAGTTAATATTTGTAAAACACCGGGGGCCGGGCATGGTGGCTCAAGCCTGTAATCCCAGCACTTTGGGAGGCCGAGATGGGCGGATCACGAGGTCAGGAGATCGAGACCATCCTGGCTAAGATAGTGAAACCCCGTCTCTACTAAAAAAAAAAAATATAAAAACTAGCTGGGCGAGGTGGCGGGCGCCTGCAGTCCTAGCTACTCGGGAGGCTGAGGCAGGAGAATGGCGTAAACCCAGGAGGCGGAGCTTGCAGTGAGCTGAGATCCGGCCACTGCACTCCAGCCTGGGCGACAGAGCGAGACTCCGTCTCAAAACAAAACAAAACAAAACAAAAAAAACACCAGGAACAGTGTCTGGCACAGGGCTAAGTGCCCAGTGTATTGTAAAATAAATATGGACACACACAAAAAATTCTTGTCACTCTCCTGTTCAGAATCTGCCAATGGCTGTCTACCTGATACCTACGGCCCTCCTGGCAGGGAGCCTGGCTGTCCTCTGATATTTACCCATGCTCTTCCTGTCCCACAGCACTGTTCCTGCTGTCATGACACCCCTGCCACTGGGCTCTAGTGCCACTGCTGCACTAGAAATGTTCTGCTGGGAGTTGATGCCTTTAACAACTGCCTGCCCCCACCCCCAAAGACTTGATGGCATTCTTTTTTTTTTTTTTTTTCTGTCCCCCAGGCTGGAGTGCAGTGGCGTGATCTCGGCTCACTGCAACCTCCGCCTCCCGTGTTCAAGTGATTCTCCTGCCTCAGCCTCCTAAGTAGCTGGGATTGCAGGCATGTGCCACCACGCCCAACTAATTTTTGTATTTTTAGTAGAGACGGGATTTCATCATGTTGCCCAGACTGGTCTCGAACTCCTGACCTCAAGTGATCCGCCCGCCTGGGCCTCCCAAAGTGCTGGGATTACCGGCCTAAGCCACCGCACCCCGCCTCTTTTTTTTTTTTTTCCTTTGTGTTTTAATCGGTGATGGGGTCTGGCCCCATCGCCCAGGTTGGAGTGCAGTGGCACAACCATGGCTCACTGCAGCCTCATCCCTTGGTCTCAGGCGATTCTCTTGCCTCAGCCTCCTGAAGAGCTGGAATTACAGACGCCACTATCACGCCCGGCTAATTTTCAGATTTTCTGTAGAGACGGAGTCTTGCCTTGTTGCCCAGTCTGGTCTCAAACTCCTGGGCTTAAGAGATCCTCCCGCCTCCGCCTCCCAAACTGCTGGGATGACAGGCGCTGCTTCATTGAGTACACTGGCTTCTGTACTCAGCTCACGGCCTGGTGAGGCAGGTAGGGCCTGGCTGAGCCTACCCTGGGATCAGAAGGGCAAGGGGCCTGGGCGGCTGGTCAGGCCTAGCAAAGGCCGGGGTCAGTGTGAACGGGACCGAGGTATGAGGCCTTTGCGCCGCGGGCGCGCCGATCTCTCTGCTCACAGGGGAGGAGCGGAGGGAGGCCTGAAGCACTTGCCAAAGCCGCACACCTGGAGGGGACAGAGCCTTCCCCAGCCGCTGGCCACAACTGGACCTGCCCTGACCTGGGGACGGGAAGGGCTGGGGCGGGGACTGGAGGCCCACGCAGGTCCCCCGCGGTGTCTGCGGCCTGTGCCTCTGGGGCCACCTGGTCAGGGAGGGCAGGAGGTGCCCCGCACATCCCTGAATGGCCGCAGGGCAGGCGAAGGAGACTGCCGGGTCCCAGGTGGTGGGACGGGCCCAGGCGACGGTGACCACACACGGTGGACACCCCGCCTCCA
>NW_012122820.1:582680-583031 GCF_000951035.1 Colobus angolensis palliatus | reverse complement strand
TGCGGGGCGGAGACGCTGCGGGCCCATTTGTGGCGGGGGAGACGGAGCCCTGCGCTTGGCTCTCCGGGAAGCCGAGCTCCCAGCGCCGGCCGCGGCTGTCCCGCCCTCTCGCCCTCTGAGCTGCGCAGGCTCTCAGCACCGGTTGGCTAGTTCCGGGGCGCCGGTGGGTTTGGGGGCCAGAGGGGCACGAGGCGAGACCCGGGACCTTCCAGGTACCGAGCAGCCGGCTTCCCCAGTAATCCCGCGCGAAAAGCACATGGCCGGCTTGGTGTGGACTCCCCACTGGTGCCCACTGGAGGCAGGGCCTGGCGGTTGGGGGGCAACCGGGAGGCCGCTGCGTGGTTCCAGGAC
>NW_012122820.1:574275-576255 GCF_000951035.1 Colobus angolensis palliatus | reverse complement strand
ACGATCTCGGCTCACTGCAAGCTCCGCCTCTGGGGTTCATGCCATTCTCGTGCCTTAGTCTCCCGAGTAGCTGAGACTACAGGCATCCGCCACTATGCCTGCCTAATTTTTTGTACTTTTAGTAGAGACGGGGTTTCACCGTGTTAGCCAGGAGGGTCTCGATCTCCTGACCTTGTGATCTGCCTGCCTCAGCCTCCCAAAGTGCTGGGATTACAGGCATGAGCCACCGCGCCCGGCCAAGGCTGTGGATTTTAGGGAGAGCAACCACCGGCGTTGGGCAGAAGTGGCCAACAGGGCCTAGCCCCAGTCTTGGGTTTATTGACAGCCACGCAGCAGGGGCTCACCACAGCCTTTAAACCGAGGGTTATTCCTATTGGCGGTGCTTTCTATCCTTCTAGAGGAGCCTGTTCTTGAATCGATAAGCCCCGACATACCTCACCATCTCTTGCCACTCAGCCTATATACTGCCCAGCTTCGAAACCAGGCTACTGGGGACACTGCACAGGAATGCTTCCTGGCCGGCCTCTGACCGCAGCCCACTGTACCCTCTGCCAGCCCTGCCGTTTACAGGGGGCTCTCAAACCCATTCCATCTGAGCTCCCCTGGGCTTCCATCTTGTGTGTGGAATGGAACTGGGTAATAATCAACTGGTGTTTATTAAGAGCTGACTTCGCTCTTGCCCAGTGCACACATTGTCTGGTGTCTGGTCACAGTGCAGGTCTGGGTGGATGGGCCTGGGCCGAGGTCCAGTTCTGTGTTTCCAGCAAGCTCCCAGACCAAGCCTGCGCCGGAGCAGGGCTCTCAGCGTTGCCCGTCACACTCACCCACTTCCGCCCAGCAGCCGCAGGTGTGCCGTCCCATCCGACATCCTTCCTCTGGAGGCCCTGTGCTGCTCCGCTGAACCCAGTTTCAGTGCTCTGGGGAGCTCGGAGGCCGGGGAGGAGAGGGAGCTCGGGGTGCAGCCCCACCGTTCGTATCCCCATTTTCCCCCCAACACCCAGTGTGGTGGGCAGCCCAGCAGGTGATCTGGTGCATCAGCAGGTGCTGCCCCCTGTGCCCTCTGTGGTGGGGTGTGGGCTGCACCAGAATGGGGGACTGCTGTGCCTGGGATGCTGCCTGGCACCCAGCGGCCACTCAGGACCTGGAGGAGGGCAGGGTGGGCCCAGGAGCTGGACGCAGCAGGTCGGGTTCCCTGGGTGGGCAGGTGCCTGGAGCGCAGAGCAGGGGTGGGCGCTGGTGCCGCTTGAGGGGAGTGCCTTCTGCCCAGGGTGGCAGTTCTGGCTTCAGGGGTGTGGCTGTGTCCCCTCCCTTCTCTTTAGCTATAAATCGGTTTGGGGATTGAGGAAGGGCCACCCACATACTGGCCCTGAGTACAGGTACAGGACCGTTAGGGTGTGGCCCTCGGGAAGCCCCTCGCAGCGCCAGCCACAAACCAGGAGAACAGGTTCGTCCTCCTGGCTGGAGGCCCTGGAGCCGCACTCCACCCGGCTGTGGCAGACCCGGGCCCTGGAGGTACCTGCAGAGTATGAACTGGGGAGGGTGGGTGGCGGGCAGCACTGGGCCCAGGGAGGGGAAGTGAGCCCTGGGTGGACACAGTCAGGCAGAGGCCCCAGAGCCAAGATGGGGAGGGCAGGGCCCAGCAGGCAGAGGCAGGAAATGCTAGTGGATGAAGGCCTCCTGGAGCCTCTGCGGGAAACAGTGCCTGGGCCGGGGTTTAGCAGGTGAGGTTAGGACGGGGCCAGAGTGCAGAGGGTTGGTCTGGGCATGGGCTGGCCTGGGAAGTGATGTTGGACGATTTTGGGGCTCGGGTAGGTGGTCGGGGGCTCTCCCTGTGTCCCTGCGCTGGCCGGGGACCAGCAAGAACGAATTCCTGGCAGAACTGTGGGTCTGACAGAGCAGAGCCAGCCTGGGGGCCCCTGGGGCTCTGGGGCCTGGGCTGCTCTTAGAACTTTGAGGGAGCTGGGACAGGAAATGAGAAAT
>NW_012122820.1:567817-573545 GCF_000951035.1 Colobus angolensis palliatus | reverse complement strand
CTCTGTGCTGAGGTGTGACCTTGAGCAGCTCCTGGCCTTCCCTGGCCTCAGCTTCCTCACCTGTCAAGTGGGAGAATAGAGGCCCCTGCCTTCTGGGTTAAGAGAGGACTCAGGATGGCATGTGTGTAGGGTGCCCTCCAGGGCCTGCCCCGGTCCTCCAGCTCAGGGCTTTGCAGGCATTTAGACTCTGGTGAGAAGAGGCTAGGTCCAGGGCATCCCTGTGTCCTGCCCCAAAACTCGAACACACAGGCGCTCAGGAACTTGCAGGAGCTGCGGAGCCACCGCAGTGAAGATGCGTGACAGGTGCGAGGCAGATACCCGTCACGGCAGGTGCCCCCCGAAGAATTCCAGGCGAAGCCCACGTGACTGTGTCTTCAGCCCCATAGCTAGTTGGTTTCTGAATTTTGTTTTTCGGAAACTGCACAGAACTGATTCACACCGTTGAGCAGCTGCTGACAGTAACAGCGCCCAGTGTCCTCTGGGCACCTTCAGTTAGACTGAGAGAGAGAGAAGAGTGGGGACGTTTTCGTTTTCAAAGCTGGCTCCTGGGTCTGGATGCCAGGGTCAGGCATGAAGGCTCCTGCAGTGAGCTCTGGGTGTCTCAGTGGAGGGGCAGGGCTCTGGTCGTTCTGCTCTACCACGTGCTAGAAGGAGGGGCCCCGGGGCCATAGCTGGCACTGGGCCCCACCCACTGCCTCCCTGAGGTGCAGGGTCTCTCTTGGGGATGTGAGGCCGGTGAGGGAGGAAGGGGAGCAGGCAGGGGGCCCGGGGCTCTCCAGCCCTGCCACCCCACCACCCCACTGGCTCTCCTTGCCCAGAGCTCAATGCAGGGATCCCCGTACCTGACCCTGGCATCCACAGGCCGGGGGCCAGCTTTGAGGAGGTGTTGCCAGCTCTGGTGGGGGTGGTGACGTGGGGCTGTGGAAACTTGGGGGCCATTCATCCTTCTTCCTGTGGGCTCCACCATATTCATCCTCGGAGGACTCATCTGAAGCTGTCTGTGGAAGCTGGACTGGGACCCTGAAGCCAGCCCTGGGCTGGGGCCAGCCAGGCCCTTCCTGCCTCAGAACCACTGCACCTGCCGCCCCTAGATGGCTCTTGCCAGCTCAAAGCTCAAGCACAGCAGGCCAGGTCCCCCCTCGACCCAGCCCCTTTGTGTCCTCCCCCCACTACCCCCTCCTGTGCTGCCCCCCCAGTAGCCCGGGTGCAGCTATGGGGGTGGGGGCAGGCACAGCAACCATAACCTGCCTCCCCACTCCCTGCCATCTCTGGTTATTGGTCAGGAGCTCATCGGTGCTGAGTTAAGGACTCAGACAGGCCCCCACCCCAGCCCCTACCTCACATCCCTCTCAGCTGACTCCACCTCCTCCCCAAGACCTGGATACCTAAGGAACCAGTGTCTGGGGGGCAGCCAGGCAGCGCCCACCTCTTGTCCCTCCTCCTGCTGCTCGATTCCACTTTCAGGACTGTTCCGTGTCCTGTCCCGTGATTTTAGGACAAAGCTCCCTAAGTGCAGGTCTGGAAGCTTCTAGCTCCTGCGAGGGGCAGGCGCGGGGCTGCCTGGGGCCCAGTGATGCTGGTGAGGGGAGAGGGTGGGGTCCAGGCAGGGGCGGGGCTGCAGATCTGCAGTGGGATGTGGGGCTGAACGGTTATGTCCCGGTGGGGGCTGCAGAAAGAGCCCTGAGTCCCAGGAGTCCTAGAGCCTGACCACAGGAAGGGCCTCAAGTCTGCCTGCCAGGCCCAGCTTCTCAGGACCCCAGGGCTGGGGCACCCTCTTTGCACCCTGCTTTACAGATGAGGAAACTGAGTCACAGAGAGGAAGAGTTTAAGGGCAGGTTTCAAGCCGACCTCTGGCCCAGAGACCCCCCATTTTGAAGAATCTCTTCTTCAGGCCTCAGGCCTGGAGGGATTGCTCGGTGCATTAATTGCCTTTACCCCCATCAGTATCGCTTCCCCCTTGGGACTGCTTCTGAGGAGCACTGAGTGTGTATCTCTTGTTTTTTTGTATTTTCCAGAAAGCAGTGTGTTGTTCTGGTGCGAGTATTTTAATCACTATTAGTGGGGTGCAAATGTTTTGGCCTCAGGACCCCTTCACACTTTTTTTTTTTTTTTTTTTGGGCGACTCTGTCGCCCAAGCTGGAGTGCAGTGGCGCAATCTTGGCTCACTGCAACCTCTGCCTCCCGGGTTCAATCAATTCTCCTGCCTCAGCCTCCTGAGTGGCTGAGATTACAGGCATGCGCCACCACGCCCGGCTAATTTTTGTATTTTTAGTAGAGACGGGGTTTCACTATGTTGGCCAGGCTGGTCTTGAACTCCTGACCTCAGGTGATCCTCCTGCCTCGACCTCCCAAAGTGCTGGGATTACAGGTGTGAACCACCGTGCCTGGCCTGTTGTTATTTTCAATAAGACTTCATGAAAAAAATAATTTCAGATGATCACTTTGAATTTCTGTCATGGAAAATATCAAATGATGTAACTAGTGATGTGCTGGTCAAGGTTGAACAGCAGCTCTCTGCTGCTTTCCGCGGTGTAAACATTCCCACGCGAGCCAGAGAACACAGAGTGGGGAAGAGATGGACAGTATCGTACGGCATTTCCAGTAGGCAGACACACACAGACTGCACCCAGGTAGCCGTGTGGATCACAGTAAGCTAGAAATAATTAGGAAGCTATACATTTTGAGTGTTTATTTCCTTTGCTTTTTAGAGTATTTCTGTGTTTTACATAATTTAATTAGTTTAATTTGATTTGAATAATGGTTGTGTCCAACAACCAGCTGATGAGATTACTGGAGATGCTACTGTGGGCTTTGAGACCATCCTGGCCAACATGGAAACCATGTCTCTACTAAAAATACAAAAATTAGCCGGGCGTGGTGGCAGGTGCCTGTAATCTTAGCTACTTGGGAAGCTGAGGCAGGAGAATGGCGTGAATCCGGGAGGCGGAGCTTGCAGTGAGCCGAGATCATGCCACTGCACTCCAGCCTGGGTGACAGAGTGAGACTCCATCTCAAAAAACAAACAAACAAACCAAAAAAACCCATAAACTAATGACATGTTAACAGAAATAACATGTTAACATTTTATGAAAATACTTTTCAAACCCAAAAAATCAGCAGCGGGACGTGGTTTTGGAGTTTTGCAGTCTCTTGAATGTTTGTCTGTGTCTGCGTGGCATCTGTTGCAGTGTGTTTTGGTTGAAATCGGTGAAGAGATCTGACCTCACAGGGCTGAGCCACCTTTTTAGGTAATCATGGACACTCTTCTCTGATGGTGCACCCGGACTGGAGGAATGGCAGAGTTTCTATTTTCTTTTTCTTTTTTTTTTTGAGACAGAGTCTCGCTTTATTGCCCAGGCTGGAGTGCAGTGACACAATCTCGGCTCACTGCAAGCTCTGCCTCCGGGGTTCATGCCATTCTCCTGCCTCAGCCTCCCGAGTACAGGCGCCCACCACCATGCCTGGCTAATTTTTTTTTTTTTTTGTATTTTTAGTAGAGATGGGGTTTCACCGTGTTGGCCAGGATGGTCTTGATCTCCTGACCTTGTGATCCACCCGCCTCGGCCTCCTGAAGTGCTGGGATTACAGGCGTGAGCCACCACGCCCACCCGATGAATGGTGGAGTTTCTTACAGATTGTTGGGATAACAGAATCTGAAACTGTGCCAATGGACTTTTTGTATTGTTAACATTATCATCTGTGGGTCTGTTTTTACTTTGTTTTTTTTTTTTGTTTTTGTTATGTTTTGAGACAGGGTCTTGCTCTGTTGCTCAGGCTGGAGTGCAGTGGCGCCATCATAGCTCATTGTAGCCTCAAACTCCTGGCCTCAAGCGATCCTCCCACCTTGGCCTCCTAAAGTAATGGGATTACGGGCATGAGCCACTGCACCTGGCCCTGTTTTTCACTTTGAGTAGGAATTTGCCTATGCATAATTTTGGAAGACCATGTTTTGGTATTAGTAATTTGAAATATATTGGTTTACTGAGTTATGCAGATTTTTCAAATCTTGACATATTTTATTAAATATTACCCCAAAATCACATTACTATCACCCCGATCTCATGATAAAAACCTTTAAATATTTGAAAGCTGAGAGACTCACAGTGATGAATACGAGTTTTCCAAAATGCTGATTTTTACTTACGCTTGAATTTTATTATTGACAACAGATCCTGCAATTTGCTGTTTTGTTTTGTGTTGTTTTGGAAAGGGTTTTATTTAGTTTTTTGTTCGTTTGTTTGTGGTTTGTTTGTTTTAGAGACAAGGTCTTGCTCTGTCCCCCAGGCTGAAAGGCAGTGGCACCATCACAGCTCAACGTAACCTTGAACTCCTGGGTTGAAACGGTCCTCCTGCTTCAGCTTCCTGAGTAGCTGGGACCACAGGCACATTCCCCCCCACCCAGCTATTTTTTTAAAGAGATGGGATCTTGCTATGTTGTCCTGGTTCTTGTTCTAAGGCCACTAGGTTGGTGTGCCCTCTGCACAGTAACCAACCAATACATGGAGACAGCAGGGTTTGCAGCAGAGAAAACAGTAACCAACCAATACATGGAGACAGCAGGGTTTGCAGCAGAGAAAGTTTAATGATTACAGGTGCCAAGCAAGGAGGTGGGAGGAGACCCTCAAATCCACCTCCCCTGGAGTTCCGGGCTGGGGCTCTAAAGGGGATCATGGAGGGTGAGGGGCTGGAGAAACTGGGGTCATTGATTGGTTGGGGTAAGAGGGATGAAATCAGGAGGTGGAAATTGCATTTGCTGGTGAGTCAGCTCCTGTGAGGTCCTCCCGACCAGCTGGCATCAGTCATTTTACTGTTATGCAGGACCTGAAAGAGTATCTCAGATGGAAAACAACCTTTTACAATGTTTAAGTCGTTCTCTCTACGGTAGTTAGGGGAACTGTGATCTTGGGACAGGGTCTGCATGATTCTGGGGCGGTAGGCAGCGACAGTTATGAGGACAGGTCAGAGAGCAAAGCCCACCTCGTTGTGACCGTGACGCTGCCTGCACCACCAGCTTGGTTCATTTTCCATTCTCCCCTCCCTTCTTCCCTGGATAATTGTATAAAGTTTACAGAGATGATTCCAACCTCAAACCCTGTCTTCAAGTGGTGCTCCCACCCTTGCCCCCCAGCATGAGCCTCTGTGCCCAGCCTGTTTATTTTTAAATTTCATTTTTAAAAGTATGTATTTGACAGATTATAGTTGTATATATTTATGAAGTCGATAATGATGGTACGATTTTTAAATACAATCATTTCAGTTTAAATCAAGCTAATGTACATAACCATCACCTCAGATATTTAACATCTTTTGTGGTAAGAACATTTGACATGTAGTCTTAGCAGTTTTGAAATGCACAAAACTCTATTATTCATTATATTCACCACGCTGCACAATGGAACTAAAAAATCCCCCCAAACCACAAAACATACCCTTCCTGTCTAACTGAGGCCTGGCACTCTTTGGCCGTCATCTCCCTGTTCCCCAAACCCTGGCCTCGAGGGACCAGCTTTCTACTCTGCTTCTATGAGCTCGGTTTTAGATTCTACCTGTCAGTGAGAACGTGGTCTTTGTCTTCTGTGGTTCGGCTTATATCACTTAGCGTGATGTTCTCCAGTTCCATCCGTGTTGTTGAAAATGACAGAATTTCTCCTTTTATTTATTTATTTATTTATTTTTTGAGACGGAGTCTCGCTCTGTCGCCCAGGCTGGAGTGCAGTGGTGCGGTCTC
>NW_012122820.1:557550-566833 GCF_000951035.1 Colobus angolensis palliatus | reverse complement strand
TACACACCTATACACACACATATACACATACATATATACACACACATACACACGTATATACACATACACATATACACACATACATTTACACACATATATACACATACACATATATACACACATGTAACACACACATATAGACACATACATATACACACATATACACATACACATATATACACATGTAACACATATATAGACACATACACACATACACATATATACACACATACATATATACACATACACATATATACACATACATTTACACACATACACATATACACACATATGTAACACATATAGACACATACACATATACACATACACACATATACACACATATGTAACACATATACACATACATATACACACATGAACACACACATAGACACATACATATACACACATACACATGCACATATATACACATGTAACACACATATAGACAAACATACACACATATACACATACACACACATATACACATACACATATGGACACACATACACACATACACACACATATATACATACATACACATATAGACACACACATATACACACACATACACATATATATACACACACATAATACACACACACATACACCCCCCACACATTTTCTGTATCCACTCACCCACTGATGGACACTCAGGTGGGTTCCGTAACTCAGCTGTTGCGAACGGTATGGCAATGCATATGGAAATGCAGGTGTCTCTTCAACACGTTGATTTCCTTTCCTTTGGAAATATACCCAGGAGTGGGGTTGCTGGATCTGTTCTGTTGGTTTTTAGGTGGCAGCCTTTAGATAGGGTCTGGCTCTCTTGCCAAGGCTGGAGTACAGTGGCATGATATTGGCCGACTGCAATCTTTGCCTTCTGTGCTCAAGTGATTCTCCTGCCTCAGACGCCCAAGTAGCCTGGATTACAGGCATGCACCACCACGCCTGGCTAATTTTGGACCTTTTTTTTTTTTTTTTGTAGAAATGGAGTTTCACCATGTTGCTCAGGCTGGTCTCAAGCTCCTCAGTCGAGCAATCCGCCTGCCTCAGCCTCTCAACGTTCTGGGATGACAGGAGTGAGCCCCTGCGCTGGGCCTGGCCTCATGAGTTTTTGAGGAAGCACCTGCACAGCACACAGCCGGCAGCACCATAGTTTGTCAGCTGTCTTTCCGGGAAAATCCTGCTCCCCACTATATAGCAGGTCCGCTGGCTAGTTCAGCTGGAGTCCCCGTCACTCGAGAGCCTCCTCCCAGGAAAACGCCCTTTGCTGTGGCAGCTTTCTGTTCTCCCCACCTCTCTGCGTGGAACTGAGCTTCAGTACGGTTCATCATTTGTGCTGCCTCAACAGAGACCTTCTTAGGGAAACGGCCTCTTCTCTGCTTTAGTTCTGAGCACGCACTGGTGAAGGACACTGTATCTGAGCCGAGGCCCAGGGTGTCACCCATCAGAGCCTTTCACCATCTGTGCAGACGTCAGCGCGGGGAGGGGACACCTCCTTTATGTAAAAACAGCTTAGATCTTGCAGGATCCTGGAAGGTTCTGAGGACCCCAGGGTTCCGTGGGCCACACTCTGGTGTGTCTATGGCCTGGTGTTTGGCCAAGCACCCCGTTCTGATCTTTACTTTCCCCACCCACCGCTAGGCTTTCTCTTCTTGCTTCTAACACTGAGTGGGGCTCCGGGATGTCCCCCACCCCATGGGCTCCTAAAGTCCCTGATTCCGGGCAGCCATGAGCATCCTCCTGAGTCCCCGTGGGGTCCTGAGGGCCTTTCCCTCTGGGTCAGGGTGGCTGAGTCCCCGGCCTACACACGTGAGCTCGGCCCGATGCCCCCACGCTGACCTAGGGCTGGCCCTTCGTGGGCTTCCCTTCCTTGTCAAACACCGCTCCCTCTGTCTCCAGAGCGCTGGTGAGCCAGGCGGGCTCCGCTCCCTGCACGAAGCCAGCCCCTGCGCAGATGTGCAGGCTGGCATTCCTGCCACTGTGAGCACGGAGGGGCCTGGCCTCAGCCCCACACTTCCTGACACGGTTGTGGGGTCGGGGCTGCCGGGTTCGTTGTCTCCATGTGCAGCCAGGCTGGCAGGTGGGCATAGCCAGGCGGGCTCCAGCAGCCCCACCAGCTTGGGGGCAGTGGTTGAGCTTGCTGGGGCCTGTGGATCCTCCAGGGCCTTAGCTCTGTGTTCCCTGCATCTGCTAAGTCCGGGGGTTGGAGCAGGGCCTCACAGAGGGGCCTCGGGCTGGGAGAGTGGGGAGGACTGTGGGCAGCCAGTGGCACCTGGCAGAGGCCCAGCCGTAGGCTCACTGGCACGGGCCTGGCCTGCCTCCTATGCCCGGGACATCTTGGCCAGGGGTCTCCATGCCTGGGACCCACGCTCAGCCTGGAGACGGAAGTCAGGGTAGCAGGGATGTAGCAGGAGGTGGTCTCTGTGTGACAGCAGGTGCTGGTGGCGAGGGGCCCACCGGGTGGAGCTTCTGGGGGCATTGAGGAGCTGGGCAGTGGGCTGCAGTGGGGTGCCCTGGGGCCAAGAGGGCAGCTGGGCTGTCCCGTCACCCTCTGGGTCTCTCGTGGGGGCCTGGGGCAGCAGGTCTGGGAGGAGTCAGGTGCTGAGGGCAGCTGGACCCGCCCCAGTTCAGCTGCCCCTACTGGTGGTTTCTCCGGGATAGGGTCCCGCCCTCTCTGGGCCTCAGTCTCTCTCTCCCGAGAGTGGACTCTGTCGTGGGCTGGGTGGCCAGCGGGGCCTCAGACCAGGAGGGAGAGGGTGTCCCTCTGAGACATCCGTCCTGGAGAGGCGGAGGCTCCCACTTCTACCTGCCCTCAGGGGGCTTCCTGAGCCAGGGGATGCCAGCCAAGGGTGTGGCACTCCACTTCCTGGGCACTGCCGCAGAAGGTGGGAGGGAGGATGGGAGGATATCAAGGAGCAGGCCGGGGCTTGTGGGGGCCTCCAGTACCTCTGCTGGGAGCTCACGATCCAAGGGACACAGGGGGAGGGGGCACCGCAGGTATTGAAACGGAAGCGGCCGGTGAGCCCTCCAGAGGTGGGAGCTGGCTTGGACGCGCTGGCCCTGAACAGGTACCTGGGTTCTTCCCGTGGGTGAGAGCAGCGGGCTGGCAGGCTGTGGGTGCCACTTCATCCTCCCAGGACTTTGCAGGCAGAGGTCCCTGCCTAGAGGACGATCTGCTGGTCTGTGTGTGGTCGTTGCACCCTGGGCACTTGGCCTGGAGCTGGGCCTGGGCCTGGGCTGTGCTCCCTGATTCAATGGGGACAGGGTCCAGGGGACCTCTCCACCCTGTCCCCAGCATGACCCGGTCCAGCCTGTCCCCGAGTGATGTCAGTGAGAGTTGCCCATGGCAGCAGGGCCAGGGTCTGAGCAGAGGCTGAAGGCCTGGCACCGGCAATGTCCCCTTCTCAGGCCAGGGTCTGGGCTCCGAGGGATCGGCCAGCACCCCATGGCCAGGGTGGGGAGCAGCAGGCCTCACTGGGGAGGGCCCCATGACAAGACCAGCCGGTGCTCCTCTCACCTGCAGGCCCTTTGCAGGTCTCCAGGAGCTGCAGAGACCAGTGTGGCTGGAAGCAAGGGCGCCATTCTGGGGCCATGGTGGCTCTCAGGGCAGGACTGGGTGGGCAAGCATGGAGTGTGGCTGTCCTTCGCGGGGACTCTGGCTTGCCCGGTGCTCTGCTGCGGGGCCTACGCCAATGGCTGACCTCATGGTCCTCCGTGGCCTCGCCTAGGCTTGCGGCAGCCGACGTGGCATTGTTGCCTAATTAGGTTGGACTGTGCCAGCCCCAGCGGAGCCCACGCCCGGTCCTCGCGCTGGCAGACGTGTCGGGGCACAGCTCCTGCACTCCCGCTGCCGCAGGAACTGCTCAGGAACCTGCTGGTTGCCGGCCGGGACGGTGGCTGGATCAGCTCAAGCCTCCAGGGCCCTGCGGCTGAGGGACTCCTCATTCCAGCCGCCTCAGGGAACCTGGGCTGGGAGACCCCATGTCTGGGGGTGAGCCTGGAGCCAGGGCAGTGCGGTGAGGGGCGCTGGAGAGAGGGCTGGGCACCACTAGGCTTGGGCAAGGAGGGAGGCCTCTGGTCAAGAGCGAGCTGAGAGTCTTGGGGGCCCTGGGGTGGGTGGCCTGACGCTGTCTCCCTGCCATCTTCTGGGGCCAGGGCTGCCAGAGGCACCGGGCCAGCCAAGTCCAGGTCTGTGCCGATTGGAGGGGGTGGGAGAGGCTGGAGGGCCGGGGCCTGAGGTGTGCAGGGTGAGGGGACAGGTGGCCGAGGGGTCCTCCTTCCTGGGGATTGGGTGTGAGGAGGGAGGCGAGGTCAAGGGTGGGGATCCCACCTGCCAGGGCTGCTTCTAGGGCCCCGGGGAGACAGACCTGCTGCCAGAAGCCTGGTCATCTGTACTTTGCAGGCAGGGAAGAATCCAGGCCCGACGGCTAAGGCCTCCCGCCTGGCCCCTGTTAATCCCCTCCCCAGGGAGGGCACTCATCTCCCTGAGGGGCGGGCACCAAGGAAAAGGTGGCCAGAAAGACTCTGAAAGGAGCTGGCCTGAGAGTGAGAAGTTGGCAAATGGTGTGGTGGAAAGGCAGGTTCTGGGCAGGGAGGCTGAGCAGAGGCTAGTGGGACATGGAGGCTACTTGGAGCCTGGGGCCCCTTCTGGGGGAGCAGTGAGAGTTAGGGGTCTGGAGCTCAGCCAAGCAGGGCTGCCCTTGGCAGATGTTACCAGGGAGACCAAAGGGGCCTTGATTCACTGCATGGGCTGAGTGGTGACTAAAAAAGCCTGAGACCCTGGCCCCAGGAGTGACACCAGGGCTGGAGAAAGGAGAAAGGGCTGCCTGCCATGCCTGGGGCTCCTCCTTGGGTCCGTGGGGCTCCAGTGTGCCCTGAGGGCTGGCAAGCACCTCCTGCACCCAGCACAGCAGTAGGGGCTGGGGGGCCTAGGCTCAGAGACACCCCAGGCACCTCTTTTTTTTTTTTTTTTTTTTTTGAGATGGAGTCTTGCTCTGTCGCCCAGGCTGGAGTGCAGTGGTGCGATCTCAGCTTGCTGCAAGCTTCACCTCCTGGGTTCATGCCATTCTCCTGCCTCAGCCTCCTGAGTAGCAGGGACTACAGGCGCCCGCCACCACGCCCAGCTAATTTTTTTTTTTGTATTTTTAGTAGAGACGGGGTTTCACCATGTTAGCCAGGATGGTCTCGATCTTCTGACCTCGTGATCTGCCCGCCTCGGCCCCCTAAAGTGCTGGGATTACAGGCGTGAGCCACTGTGCCTGGCCCCCAGGCACCTCTTGCTTTGCAAATGTGCTCCTGGGAGACTGGCTGGTTTCTGTAAAGTGACTCCCATTTTGCCTTTGAATTTCATCAAGCTGTGGGGAAAGTGTCAGCACAGAGAAACAGCTGGAGCATCGAGGAAGCTGTGGCCTCAGGTCCCTGGTCCTCTGGCTTCCTCTGTGACTCTCCCAGAGACTTGAGGTTTCGGGGAGGGGTCCTGTGGCTCTCCTCCCCTGCCCTTTGGTCCTTCCCACCTGACTGTTCAGATGCAGCTACCCGGCCTCACTGCCCTGGCCTACACCCACTCTGGTGGCCTATTTACCTATAAGGTGCAGTGAAGCTGGGCTGCAATGCAGAGTCTGCCAGCAGGGGTCGCTGGGCACACACTGTGCTCTCTCCCTCTAGTTATGCACCTGCCTGGACAGACCTCACCCGCTGACTCCCTCTGGCCTTCTTGCTCTCTCTAGGTGTGTGATGAGCTGCCGGCCCAGGCTACACCCTGACAAGGGACACCGAGGGCCCTGGGAGTGGAGGGACTTCAGAGAGGCCTCCTCCTGCCTCCTGTGGACGGCTGGCCCCAGCTGGTGATCCCAGCCAGTCCCAGCTTTCAGCTGCTGTCCCCACCGACAGTCCTCAGTCCCTCCATGATGGCTCCCCCGACAGCCGGCCCCCTTCCTGGCCCAGCTTTTCTGCCTGAGGACCCAGGGCCAGATCTGGAGAGCAGGTGGCTTTTCTTGAGCGCCAACATTCTGCCTGTGGGTGAGTGAGGCCCTGGCTGCCCACACCAAGCCAGAGAACATTGTTCTTTTCCTGATGAATGCGTCTCTGTTTCCTGGAGCCCAGGGACAATATGATTCAGGGTTTAGTTCAGTGACCGTGATGTTCCGTGATGTCACCTGGGGAGAATGGGGGCTCTGCTAGCACCCCAGGACAGGTGGGGTCACCACGTGCAGAGGAGCCCGGTGTGCAGTTCAAGAGCTGTCAGTGTGTGTTCCTTCGTGTGGGCAGAGAGGGCGTGGGTGCATTCTTGGGGGGCGGCCCTCTGCCCACCTGCTGCACTGCGGGGTCTGGGAGAGGTGCCCCTGCAGCTCACGATGCTACCTTCTTGGTGGTGTCACTGTCAGAAGGGCGAAGGTCTCCGGATGTGGCAGATAGCTCTGGGGTCTAGTGTGGAGACTTTGGGGCGTGGAGCTGGTCCCCTGAGCTTCTGCTGGGGTGCCCTGGAGCAGCAGGCCTGCGGCTGGCTGCCCTGTGTGTGCGTGTGTTTGTGTGTGCACACCAGTACCTGCCACTTCTGCTCCCCCTGGGGGCCCTTGCTGCTCTCTGGGCAGCTGCTCCCAGGCAAGAACCATGGCAGTGGTGAGCGCTTGCGTGTGTGCATGTGTGTGCCTGCACTCATGAGGGTCTGCACCTGTGCCTACGTGGTGTGTGACCAAGTGCTTGTGTGTGTGTGCTCATGCTCTGTACATGCCTGTGCCTCACAAAGGTGGCTCCGGCTTGTTAAGCTCACATTCTCCAGATGTGCCCAGACAGGTCTCCGCCATCTGAGGGTGGAACTGCGCCTGTGTAGCTGCACACAGCCCCTTTTGGGGCCCTGGCTTTCAGCAGCTGTCTGGAATGGACTACCAGGGAAAGGGGAGACTGGATGGGGGAGGGGAGCAAGCTGCACCCCTCCCTCCAGAGCTTCCAGCTTCCAACTCTGGCAGGGCCTGGAGGGGGAAGGAGCTTGGAGGGGGGAGGAGCCAGCAGTCCTGTGTACAGAAACAGTGTCGAGTCCTGGGGCAACAGTTCCCAGGACAGGGGACTCTTGCAGCATCCCCTTCTGCTGCTGGCCCTGCCCCTCATCACAGTCCCTGACTCTCTGTCCCTACCACTTGTCACTGTCCCCACCCCATGCCTGGTTGGTGGCTGCTGAGGGAGGGCAGTCTTGTGCTGGGTACTGGCCTACCCTCATCCTGGGGGTCTTTCTGGGAGGCCCCTTCTTGGTTGAGCCTGAATTGTGTCCCATCCCCTTGAGTTGGTGCCTGACCCCACTGATGCCAGCTCAGTTACCTGTGCACATTAGGGCGGTGGTTGGCAAGGTGCCTCAGGTGGTTGGCAAGGTGGTGTGGGCCTCCAGCCTGCTCCAGGACAGGCTCGGCCCTGGCCTATTGGGTTTTGGGGTCCCGGGTAGGGAGGTTTGCATGGAACCTCGCGCATTTACCAGGCGTCAGCTTTGTGCTACCTCCTCTGGGACTCACGGCCATGGCCACCCACAGTGAGGCCAGGCCCGACTCTGCAGATGAGGTGGTGAGGACCCCAGGATGCTGGGGCTGGCGCCTGGCTGGCGACTCTCTCATCTTCCTGGCTCACACCTTCAGCCCTGAAGCTGTAGGCAGTGATGGGGACGGGGTCGACTCTGCTTGGGAGTGCAGCTTGAGGGTGAAGAACTGAGCACTCTGGCTGGAACTGGGGCAGGTGGACAGCAGAGGGCCCAGGTTGGGGGCCATGGGACAGCACTGGGGCCAGCTCCGTGTGCTGCTGGCCCCTCATGGCTGATGGCACCCCCCATCCCCTGTGCAATTTGCCTTACCCCAGTTCTCATGTATCCGTGGTAACGGGCTTTCATTTAGAGCAGCTTGATCCAGCTCCCGGGGCTAACGGGTGGGGAAGAATGCAAATAACTGCTGGGCACGTGGCCGGGCCCATGGCGCAGCCTGGAGTGTGCACCCGGCCCCCACACTCAGCGCCCTGGGCCTGGGAGCCCCTGCTGGGCATGTCGAGGGTCTGAGCTGCCCGGACAGTGCACCCTCCAGGCTCTGGGAACCCCCACTCCTGATCCCTGAGCCTCTCAGTGCCTGGGGCCAGATGCCAGAGGTGGAGGGTCAGAGCCCGCTGTGCAGGCTTGCATGGATGCATACTGCTGCCCTCCCACAGCACGGAGGGTCCCCAGCTGCCCCCTCTGGAGGGGCTGTCACAGGAGCTGCCCTGGGAGGTGCCTGGCGGTCTTTCCTGTCGGTCAGGTGGGGAGGGGTCTGTGGCGGTGCCCCCTTCTCTTCCCAGTGCACACATGGGCTGGGTGGAAGAACCTGGGGACCTGCCTGCCTGTGACCCACCAGTGCCCATGGCTGGGGCTTCAAGTGCCTGCCCTTGCCCCGTCCTGTCCCTGAGGTTGGGACCGTGTTTCCCTCTGGGAGGATCGGGCAGCCTATTGAACTCAGAGGTGAGAGCCTTCTTCGGGCTGCCCCCTAATACTGAGCCAGTGAGGGTAAAGGGGGGTAAAGGGGAGTCCTCCTTCCACTGTTCCCCTCCCAGCTCAGCTCCCGGCCCCTGCTGTGTACATGCTCAGGTGTCCGGGGAGGACCAGTGTGCTGTGGTGTGGGTGGTGGTGCTGGGAGCAGAGGCAGGCAGGTTTGTAGGGCTGACTGCGTGTGCACCTGGCCTCTGAGGGCTGGTGGGCCCTCCCTGGCATCTCCATGTGGATGAGACTGGCAGTATGACCCTACTTGGCCGGGGGCTGCTGAGGCCTATCCGGGCTGGTGTGATCCTGTCCCCTGGAGTGCTCCAGCGGGAGGCTGTGGCCCTTGGGGCTCAGGGCTGCTGGAGTATGTGTCACCCCATTCTCACTGAGCTGGAGCTGGAGCGGCTCAGCCTCGGCGCCTTGAGGCTGGCACAGGCGGGAACGGTGTGTCCGCACAATAGGAGCCTCCCCGGGGGCTTTCCGACTTCAAAGTGCACTCAGATCTATCTGCGTTTTCCCTCTGACTCGACGCCGGCTCTTATGTTGGCGGCTCTTGCATGTTTCTTTTTTCCCTGATCATGAAAGCAAGACTCACTCAAAGGAGATACTTTGGAAAATACAGAAAAGGACAAGGGAGAAAATCAGACCAGGCATTGCTGTCCGCCTCTCCCTGCTTCTTCGTGCCTTTGTGTGCCTGGGTTAGGCAGAGCCCCTGCCTGCTCCCCAACCCCCTCAGAGCCCCTGACTCCCTCCCCAGACGCGCCCACGCCGGGGCCCTGGATGATGCTGGCTGCTTGGTCC
>NW_012122820.1:547406-557500 GCF_000951035.1 Colobus angolensis palliatus | reverse complement strand
GGAGGGTCCCCAGCTGCCCCCTCTGGAGGGGCTGTCACAGGAGCTGCCCTGGGAGGTGCCTGGCGGTCTTTCCTGTCGGTCAGGTGGGGAGGGGTCTGTGGCGGTGCCCCCTTCTCTTCCCAGTGCACACATGGGCTGGGTGGAAGAACCTGGGGACCTGCCTGCCTGTGACCCACCAGTGCCCATGGCTGGGCTTCAAGTGCCTGCCCTTGCCCCGTCCTGTCCCTGAGGTTGGGACCGTGTTTCCCTCTGGGAGGATCGGGCAGCCTATTGAACTCAGAGGTGAGAGCCTTCTTCGGGCTGCCCCCTAATACTGAGCCAGTGAGGGTAAAGGGGGGTAAAGGGGAGTCCTCCTTCCACTGTTCCCCTCCCAGCTCAGCTCCCGGCCCCTGCTGTGTACATGCTCAGGTGTCCGGGGAGGACCAGTGTGCTGTGGTGTGGGTGGTGGTGCTGGGAGCAGAGGCAGGCAGGTTTGTAGGGCTGACTGCGTGTGCACCTGGCCTCTGAGGGCTGGTGGGCCCTCCCTGGCATCTCCATGTGGATGAGACTGGCAGTATGACCCTACTTGGCCGGGGGCTGCTGAGGCCTATCCGGGCTGGTGTGATCCTGTCCCCTGGAGTGCTCCAGCGGGAGGCTGTGGCCCTTGGGGCTCAGGGCTGCTGGAGTATGTGTCACCCCATTCTCACTGAGCTGGAGCTGGAGCGGCTCAGCCTCGGCGCCTTGAGGCTGGCACAGGCGGGAACGGTGTGTCCGCACAATAGGAGCCTCCCCGGGGGCTTTCCGACTTCAAAGTGCACTCAGATCTATCTGCGTTTTCCCTCTGACTCGACGCCGGCTCTTATGTTGGCGGCTCTTGCATGTTTCTTTTTTCCCTGATCATGAAAGCAAGACTCACTCAAAGGAGATACTTTGGAAAATACAGAAAAGGACAAGGGAGAAAATCAGACCAGGCATTGCTGTCCGCCTCTCCCTGCTTCTTCGTGCCTTTGTGTGCCTGGGTTAGGCAGAGCCCCTGCCTGCTCCCCAACCCCCTCAGAGCCCCTGACTCCCTCCCCAGACGCGCCCACGCCGGGGCCCTGGATGATGCTGGCTGCTTGGTCCCTTCGAACCTTTGACTTTTCCTCTGGAGCCCGGCTTTGAGTGTCTGCCTTGTGCTCCGAGGGTGCAGCGGTGCGGTCTCCCCCGGCACCCAGGAAACTCGATGCGCTGCTGTCATCAACGTTGCAGGAGGTTCCTGCGCAGGCATCACGCGTCCGACTTCGTGGCGGGTCTCCCTGGGTGGCGTTTGTTGTAGGTGCACCGAGCTCTTTGAAGCTCCCACCTTCGGCTTCTTACTGAGCAACCAAGAGAGGTGGCTGGGTGTGCCAGGGGCTGGTGGGGGCTTCGCCTGGGCGCCTGTGCAGGGGGCACTGCGCCTTCCCTGGGTTAGTCCCTGCCTGAAGTCGGGTCAGAGGCTTTTCTAGAAGGAGGCAGGACACACGGACTCACCTTCAGAGCCGTCTACGACCTGGGGAAGTGGCCCCGGCTCCTTGTGCAGTGGCATCATGGGGCCCTTCCTCTCCCAGGCACCCCTGGAGGCTCTGGCAGGTGCAGTGGCTGCGTGGGGCCCCTTCTCTCCTGGGCACCCATGGGGGCTCTGGCAGGGGCGTATTTCCCCCATGCATAGGTTCCTTATCTGTCTCCACAGCTGTATGCAGAATGCAGTCTGGTTGTGGAAAGCAAAATGAAAGGCTGCCTCTGTAGACAAAGCAGCTGCTGCCAGGTCCGGGCGGCACAAGCTCCGTCACTGGCCTCGGGGGCCTTGACTTTACTTTGAGTTGTGGAAGCCTGGACACTGGGCCGTGGGACCCTCCAGTCCTGGAAGGGCCAAGTGTGGCAAGGGCCTGGCTTCCAGCAACCCCCTTTCCCCCAGCTGGTAGAGGAGCCCCAGGCTGCCCGGGCTGCCAGCCGCACGAGAGGTGGGGAGAGCCGGTTGTGTCTCCACTCCCTGGTGCCACGTGCACTAATGATGTGCTTCACCTGGAAACCGAACCACCTTGGAGCAGAATCAGCTGTGGGTTGGGTATGTCCTCAGGCGCCCACGCTGTGCCCAGGCTGTCCAGGAGACCTGAGCCCACACGGAAAGGCAGGACCCTAGAAGTGTGTCCTCGTGGCGCATAGCTGGCTTCACAGGAGGGATTTGTTCTAAGAAGTTCATGGCCTGCAAGTCTCAGCAGGCAGCAGGCCGGGCAGAACACCGGGGCGCAGGGACCTGGCTTTGCCAGCAGCAGGGTGCAGGTACACTGACCCGGACGGTCCTGCCTGGGCTGCAGAGAAGTGGGCAGTCCAGGAGCTCTGCTGGGAGGAGGGGTGGAGCTCACCAGGATGAGGGAGAGCATGTGGAAGATGGTCCCGGGGGTGAGGACCTTTCTTCCAGGAACCCCTGTCACCTGGGGACAGTGGACAGGCCAGAGGCCAGGCAGGGGCTGTGGGTAGGGGCCTGGGTGCTGCCTCTTGCAGGGAGGGCACCTGGGCTCGGGATGTTTCCTTAGAGAGGACAGGGGAGTCAGGCTCATGCCCAGGGTCCCTGGGCTCTGGGCTGATGGGTGCTCTCACACCACCCTGGGTAGTCAGAGGGCTCCAGCAAATCTGTTTTAGCTTCTGAATGGCTAGAGGCTGGAGGCATGTGTTAGTGAGGTGGGGATAGCAGGCATGGGGCCTCTCTTTGCAGGGACTGGGGAAGGGGCCGGGGGCCTCAATGGGGTCCCTGGGGAGGACAGAGGTGGGAATAGTTGCTGGCCAGCAGGGCCCGAGTGCAGCGTGACACGGCTCTCAGAGCCCACAGCACGCCTGGCCAGCTGTAATCTCCAGGAGGGGAGACTGGGTTTTCAGGGTCCTTTGCTGGCTGTGGAAGACAGTTGGGGTGGAGAAGATGATGAACTGTGGGCAGCTGGGGTACAGAGCCCCTGCGACGGGAGGCTCAGCTCAGCCTGGAGTGACCCCACACCTGCGGGGCTCAACTGGGGACACCTGCTCTGCCCGGTGTAGGGCTGAATTTGCTAAGACTTCAGCTTTCATCATCTCTCTCCCTCTGGCCAGGAAAAGAGTGAAGGACTCTCCTCCCTCCTCCCTTCCTCCCTCCTCCCTTCCTTCCTCCTCCCCTCCTCCTCTCCTCCCTCCTCCCTTCCTCCCTCCTCCCTTCCTTCCTCCTCCCCTCCTCCCTCCTCCATCTTCCCTCCCTCCTCCATCTTCCCTCCCTCCTCCCTGTTCCCTCCCTCCTCCCCTCCTCCCTCCTCCCATCCTCCCTTCCTCCCTCTTCCCTTCCTCCTTCCTCCCTCTTCTCTCCTCCCTCCTCCTCTCTTCCCTCCTCCCATCCTCCCTTCCTCCCTCTTCCTCCTCTTCCCTCCTCCTGTTCTCCTTCATTCCTCCCTCCTCCCTTCTTCCTTCCTCCCTTCCTCTCTCCTCCCTCTTCCCTTCTTCCTCTTCCCTCTTTCCTCCTCCCTTCCTCCCTCCTCCCTTCCTACTTCCTTCCTCCTCCCTTCTCCCCTCCTCCCTTCCTCCCTCCTCCCTCCTCTGTTCCTCCCTCCAAGGTCAGTAGCAGCTCCCCAGGGTGGAGCTGTCACCTGTGGCTCTGTCTCCTGGGAGGCCTGGAGAGGCAGGGGCAGGTGGCTCTGCAGGCTGTGCCTGAGGGCTAGGCTAGTCCCTTCTCCTAGTGCCCTGGAAATTGGCACTGAGTGGGTACATGCAGCCTTGTCCCGGGCACAGTGGCTCCTGGAGTCTGGTGAAGCAGGCAGGGCTGGTCTTCCCAGGCCAGGGTGGGTAGCGACCTGCAGGCAGGGGAGGGTGTGGGCAGCATGGCCCATCTGTTTAGAGCGTCCCAAGAGACCACCCAGCTGAGGCCTCGTGGGGAGCTCTGGTGCCAGGGTGCACCTTGGGTGGGAGCAAGCATGGGGACCCGAGGTCCTGCTGGGGCCCCTCCCGGGGGCTTTGCTCCCAAGACCCTCCCACAGTCCCCAGCCCAGGCAGGGCCGCCGGGCCTCTTGCCTTCTGTGGGGCAGGGCAGCCCCCATGGGTCAGGTGCTCAGTGTTGCCCCGGGCCCGGTGGGCAGATGAGGGAGCAGCAAGGCCAGGGCAGGTCCCCGGGTCATGGAGGGCTTGGCTGGAAGGGAGCGGGCTTGGGCTACGGCCCGGGGTTGCTATGCCAATTTCAGTGCCTTGGTGGGCTGCAAGCCCCTCCTCTCTGAGCGCAGACTCCTGTTCCAGAGCCCCCCACATTCTCTAGGGTTGCTCCATGCAGTGCTCAGCCCCTACTCCTGCCCAGGACAGACAGACCTCCCCTGGCCGGCTGGATGGCTCTTCCCAAATCTCAAACTCATCATCCCTGAAAACTCAACCTCAGACCCCGACTCCAGGCCTCCCTGCTGGACAAATAGCACCCACCGCAAATGAGGGGTCCAGATCCTGGGAACACACTCCCGCCCACCATCCAACTCACCCCGGGGGTTGCTCTCCTGTCTTGTGTCCCCCTCTTTGCTCCACCCCTGCAGCCCCCACCCTTCAGAACCACCTCAAGTCATACCTGGCTAAGCAGGGGCCATAGCCAGATCGCCTGCTCCCTGCCTCTCCCTCTAGGGACAGGCAACACACACATGCACACGCGCACACATTTGTGCAGACATGCACATACACGTGTGCACACCACACACATATGTGCACACACATATGTATACCCATGCCCCCACACACACATAGGGAAACACATGTGCATGTACACACAGCACATGTTCACACGCACTCAAACCACACACACACACACAATACACGCACCCACGCACATGGCTGTCCATCTCAGTGGTCTTCTGGAACTCGCCTGTCACCACCTCCTCTGGCCTCGAAGGCCTTCCACAATCTGGCCCCTGCCTGCCTCTGCCACCCCACCCCCACTGAGCGGCCGCCAAGGTCCCTCCAGACCCGCCTGGCACCTGCTGCCTCAGCGTTAGTCAAGCTCTAGGCAACTTGGTTGGGTGCTGGCTTTGCAGGTCCCTGGCCTGAGGCCTCCCCCAGGGCAGGGTCACACTGCACTCCCAGCCACCTGGCTTAGAGCCTGGGGACGCTCAGAGCGTGCCTGTCAGCAGCCGTGGAAATGAGCAAGCGCGGAGATGAACGGCACTCAGCAGACGGCATGCGCTGGCGCCCGGCCCCGTGCAGGCGACAGTTGGTTTATAAGGAAGTGTGCAGTGGGCCCGGCTGGCATGGGGTAAGAAGAAAGGGCAGGGCCTGGTGTCCCTGGGTCCCACCGGTCTCTGCCCCCAGTCTCTGTCCAGGAGGCAGTCCCTCTTGTGCCATCTCCCGTCCCCCTGCCATGTCCCCTCCAACTCACCCCCAGCAAGGGTGTGCACATGTGGCCCTGGGCTCCGTCAGAGAGGGCAGCGTGAGAGCTCTGGGTGTGGGTGCCCACAGGAAGGGGAGGGGGCCTGTGCTTCTCCACATCGTCCTCGTTGATTGCCCAGGAGGGGGCACCCCGGCCACCGTGGCTGGTGCAGGTGAAGGCCCCGTCTCGCCCCCTCCTCCCAACACCTGCTCCCCACAGTCTGGAGGTCTATTTTCTTCCAGATTGGCTTGAATCATTCCGGCTGGGAGCACCCCCGTCATGCTGTCTGCCCACCAGTCTGCCACCCTCCCTGTGTGCCAGAGGGGACTCTGGTCCCATGGATACCTTCCCTGAAGACCTGGGGGCCTCCAGGGGCGCAGCGTGTGCAGGGGGATCCCGGGCAGTTCACGGCAGCATTGAGTGTTTTGCCTGCCTCCGCCGGCGTGGGCTGCCCTGCCCAGGGATCTGGGCGGGCCGATGGAGCCCGGCTCTGGCCACATGGGTGGCTCCGGGGAGAAGTGGCTTTGACTGTGCCCTCCCAGCCCTGACCCAGCTCCCAGGGTCCCTGTCTTGCTAGACCTGGATGGAAATATCTTCCTTGCCAATGAGAGAGGCTGTTTCAAGGCAGGATACCAAGCCTCTGGGGACCCTGGGCAGGTGCCTTTCTCTCTTTGTGCCTCAGTTTCCCCCTCAGAGAAAAATATGTGCCAGGTCTCGATGATTCCTAAGGGCAGGCAGTGCCTATAAAGACCTTTGGCCCCCAGAGGGTGTCCTCACCCTTCTTGCTGGCATCAGCCCCTGCAGCAAAGTGCCTGGGGGTCTCAGGGCGGGAGGCTCAGCCCTTCCCTGTCAGGGCCTGGGCATGCCCTGTGGGCTCTCACCCACCCCAGTGCAGGCCAGACCTGGTCCCTGACCCCAGGGCTGTCCCCCAGCTCTGGGCCTTGTTCATGGGAAGCCAAGCCAGGGCCAGCTGATCCGATCCCACCCGTTCATTGTCTTGAGTTCTGATTGAGAACCGGATGTCTTCAGACCAGATGCTGGTGGAAAATGAAACACATACTTTCTAAATTTAGCCGCTGAGGATTGCACGTTTACCCAATTAGGCCCATTGATTGGGTTGCATGCACTTGCTCTCTCTGCAGTGCTCAGCTGTGCCTCTCCGGCCTGTCTGTCCTCCGTGGTGACCTCAGGCTGCAGAAAGAACTCTGAGACCTCCCGCCCAGGTCTCTGGCCCGGAGCCATCTGTTCACCTGGAGCTGATACTGCTGCCCGCGGGGGAGAGTCCCGGGGTCTGTGGGGAGAGGCTGTAGAGTCAGGCTGGATTCTTCTCGACTGAGGAAAGGCATTGCCTCAGAGACACCAGGCCTGGCCGGAGTGTTCAAGGGCAGTGGGCACACAGCTCCCTGCCTGCAGGGGCCTCACGATCTTAATGTGAAGGGCAGACTCAAAATCAGGGCAAGGTCGTTGGGACACTGTGGGGGACAAGGCAACCAGGGAGGCTTCCCAGAGGAGGTGCCTTGTTCCTGACCTTGGAAACCAGGCAGGCATGAGTGAGCAGGGGGCCTGTGGAGCACGGGGAGTCAGACCTGGGGGAGTGTGTGAGGGAAGGCAAACAGGATAGAGAAGGCAGCTGCAGCCTGTCCGCAGGGCCCTGGGTGCCAGGCTGAGTGGGCTGATGTAGCCTGTGGTCCAGCCGCAGGGGTGGGTGTATTGGAGTGAGGCCTGCAGGCCAGATGGGGTCTGTGGGTATGGCCCAGGAAGTGGCCCATCTGGAGCGCCTGGGAAGGAAGACTGGCTGGGAGGGCTGGAGCTGGGGAGGCTCTCGGGTGGGGGGCAGGCGGTGTGCCCTGGCTGCTGGAGTTGGCCCCAGGAGCACCCAGCATGGTGGTGGGTGCCTCCACACAGCCTGCCGTGAGCAGGCGGCCTCTCTCCACGTCTGTCACTGGCCCTGCCCAACCTGCCCAGGGATCTTGTGTGCTCCGACCAGGGATTCTTGGAGCCTCTGGCTCAGGATGGAGATTTCTTTCATGGTTTCCAATTTGCATTTCAGTTTTGGCTTCGTGCAGGCGGCCAGGCTTCTGTCTCATTACTGTTGGTTTCATCTCTCTGCCTCTGTCCCTGGGTGCCTGGTGCTTGGCCACATCTCCCTGGGGACCGGAGGCTGTGGGTCTTTCCTCCTGGGGCCTCATCTGAGGCCACTGAGCTCCACAACTGCTGAGATCTGGCTGTGCCCGGGTGGTCCTGCCCCCAGGAAACCGCCCATGCTGTCCGGGAAAGGGGGTGCAGATGGGCATGATTCCGAGGGCACTGCCCACTCCAGGTGCCCAGGAAGTGGAGGGGGTGGGTTCCCATCCTGACTGCACCCAGCTCTCGGGGATCTCTAAGCCAGGCAGTGAAGAGGGTGCTCAGGCTTTAGTCTGAGAAAAGCCCTTAGAGGGCCAGGGAATGGGAAAAGTGTCGGAGACAGCCCCGCTGCCGGCCCCTGCTGTGAAGCCTCAGAAGCCAAGAGGCACTGGCACCACAGGTGTGGTCCCAGAGCAACTCCCAGCTCCAGGCAGGCATCCCATCCGGCCTGGGCTTTGCTTCTGCCAGCTCCTGGGCCTGTGCTGGGAGGGGCTGAGCGTGGGGGCATGGGGGTGGGCAGGAGCCTGGGCACGTTCATTCACAGCACAGAGCTCTGTGGGTACTCACTCATTCATTCTCCCACACCTCATTTATTCCTCCTGCACGTTTCTGAGCGTCGACTGGCACGTCCATCCTCCACTCATCTGCTGAGTCCACTCTCACTTTGGGATCCCAGACCAGCTGGTGCTGTCACGGCGGGGTTTCCTCCTGGGAAGGAGAGGGAGGAGCAGCAGCTCTGCCCTGGCCTGGGCATTGGGTCCCTGGTGTAGGGGTAAGCAGAGAAGCTGCAGGAGCCAGCACCCCGGGAGAGGAAGCCAGGGTGGAGTCTGGGAGTCCTGTGTGCTGGTGTGGCCAGGGGAGCCAGGAACTAGCCTTTCCTTTGAGAGGAAGCTCTGGAGCTGCAGCAGGGTTTGCTGGGGGAGGAGCGGCTCTCTCTGCCTTCCATTCGCAGCCCTCATTAAGGCAGCCACACCTCAGGGCGCAGGGCTCTGGCAGCCCCTCACGGTATGATGGAGGCTTCACTGCAGGCTCATGGCCCTGGGCAGAGGCCACTGGAGCCCGCCCAGCCTCAGCTAGATGAAACATCCGGGAACACACTCCCGGCACAGTCTCCAGGGCTGTGTGGAGATGGCACTGCCTGGTGCTCCTGGAAAGCAGAAAGCCTCGCGAGCGGAGCTGGCCCTGCAGGCAGCAGGATGCAGTCTCCCCGTGGTGAGCTTTGCACCAGGAGGAATCCTGACCACGCCCCAGGCTCTGGGGAACAGCCAAGCAATAGACTGCTTGGGGGAGTCAGAGACCACCTGGGCTGCAGCAGTTGGGAAAGAACCATAGACACCAGCAAGTCTATTCCTGGGGAAACTGAGGCCTGGAGGGGAGACTGAGGTCCCTCGTGAATCTATGGGGAACCAGGACGTGCACCTGTGTCTTCCGTCTCCTCTTCAGTCACTATGTCAGGGCCAGATGGTGGGCAGGGTCTGCTTTGGAGAGCAAAATAGAAACTCTGGCAACACGGGTCCCGAGTGACATGCTCCCACGCACCCCTACCCCGCCCCTGGCCTCCTCCCTGGTTCCCAGCTTGGCGCCCATCTTGGGCCTCATCTCAGACTCAGCCTTTCCTCTCCCTGGCAGGCGGAGCTGACGGGCCCAGGGATGTGTGCGTCCTTAGTGGCCTGTGCCCCTTTTTCAGCTCTGGCAAGGACCCTCTCCCGGTCTGAACCACTCATATCAGACCCAGAGAACAAAGTCCAGGGACCCTTGGGTGCAGAAGCAGCATGGCGTGGTGCACCGGGCTGCCTTGGGGTGAACGCTGCGGCTTCCCTCGAAGGCCAGAGGCTGGCCTCGTGGGTCAACTGGGGGGCTGAGCGCAGGAGCCCTTCTTATTCCGGAGTCTGCCAAGTTCTGCCTCTCCGCTCTGTGGCCAAGGCAGGCCTGGGGGAGCTGAGGCCTCTCTGGACACAGGCGAGAGCTGGGCAGTCTCTCTTGTCTTGTCTCCCCCCTCCTCCTTCATGGCTGCCTGCAGCAGAGTGGGGAAAGGAGGAAGTGCCCGGAAGCAGAGAAACCTGATGGGCAGGGAGGGTCCTCAGGGTCTAGGTCCTGTCTGTGTGGCTACTTTGGGCCTCCAGGGTCTGGAACAGTGAAAGGGGTGGCTGGTGTGGGGCTAGGGACCTGACCAGGGGAAGGGTCATCCTGGTTTTCCCCAGGGGCACAGGACGCAGCACCAAGCTCCCTCCCCCCAGAGGTGGGTGGGATGGCCGTCCGATGGGAGCTAAGGGTGCCCTGCCACCCTCTTGGGGCTGGGCTGTACCCCCTCCTCAGCAGTTCTAGGCTTTTCTGCAAGGGTCTGCACGTGCCCCTGACATCTTAGTTGGGGGAGGGGTGGCCCAAGCACCAGTCCTCGAACGCCAGGGTGATGGGGGTGGGGGGTGGGGAGTAATGTCTCCCCTGTCTTGGCTTCTCCCAGCGCCTGGGCAAACGCCCAGCCTGGAGATGGGAAGCGCTCTCGGCCCCGCCCCCTTCCCGGTCCCGCCGGCTGGGGTCACGGGGAGCCGGAGCGAGGCCGAGGGGGAGGTGGGGGAAGCCGAAGGCCCAGGGAGCATCTTTGCGGAGAAAGTACTTTGGC
>NW_012122820.1:540656-547021 GCF_000951035.1 Colobus angolensis palliatus | reverse complement strand
CGCAGCCCTGGTGCGGGTCCGGGCTGAGCTGCTTGGGCTTCAGACCCGGGAGCGGAGGCTCGGATCGCGGTGGCACGGGCACGGGTGCGGGTGCGGGACTGTGGGCGGGACGGGCGGAACCGTCTTGAGCTTTCGGGCGGCCTGAGGTGACGGGTGAGGGATGGGGGGGGCCGCCCCTCTAAAAACTTTCCTCCCCGGGCTTCCGCGGAGGTCGCACTGGGGTTGTGACCATGCTGAGAATGATCGGTGCTGAGCCCAGGCCGGATGGTGCCGCAGGGCACCCTGTGTCGGTCCGGGAGGTGCTGCGTGGACTTGCCGCGTGGGCACATCCGCCTGGGCTGCAGGTGCGCATCTGGGGGGAGCCGGCCTCTCCCCGCACTAGCAGGTGGGGCGCAGCAGGCACTGCCCAGGCAGGCGGGAGCTCAGGAGGCCCTAGGGCGGCCCTGCGGGGTGGTCTGTAGGACACGGGAGGGGGAAGTGTCTGAGCGTCCACTGCTGAGGGGCCTCCTGGACTCTGGACCTGCGGCAGAGAGCTACAGGGTGTTCTTTAGGGGAGATGGGCTCTGCTGGAGCTGGTGGAGGAAGATGCCAAGGAGATAGGAGGCTTCCCCTCCTCTCCACTCCCCACCTCCCACACTGTCTGGTGACACTGGAGGCAGCCACGGTGGCCACTGATCCCACTGTGACCCCTGACACCACTGGAACTGCCCTTCCCCCATGGCCTTCTCCCTCCATGAGAATGGACCCGGTCCGTGTCCTCTTCCTCCCCTGACACCTTGGTCTGCTGAGGTGGGGTCACGGTGCCCCACACCGCTGTCTTGGGGAGCCCATGGTGTCTGCCTGCCTGGGTGTCTGATCCCAGAGACTCCTTCAGCGAGGTGCAGCCTCAGAGAGGATTCAGGCACCATGGGAGGCCAGGGAGGGGCAAGTCAGAGGGAGAGGCCGCTGTCCTACCTCCTGCTTGGTTGGTGGGGACCGAGCCAGCCTGTTGGTCTCCCCTAGGACCCTGGGCTGATGGGAGAAGTCGGCTCTAAATTGGCCCCCACAACGATCCCTCTGCACTTAAGCCAGGGCCACATTCTCTGCACGGCCCTAGGGGAGGGTCTGGGGTCTGGAAAGGATGAGGGAGGCAGGTGTGCACTGGGCAAGTGGGTGCCTGTGGCTGTGCTGAGGGTCCCCACAGGCCCCTTCCCGGAGGCTGACCGCCTGATGGCCCTGCCCTCTGGGAGGTGAGAGAGCTGAGCTTTCCACCTCGTCTGGATGAGGCAGGGAGGGAGACTGGTGCCTGCTTGGCATGTCCCCAGGGAACCCAGGGCAGTGAGAGAAGAGGCTGGAACCGGCCTGGGCAGTGGCCGGGGAACTGGTGGGAGTGTCAGCTGGACAGTGTGTGGAAGACACGGGGCTTGGGGCTCCGTCTGGTGGTCTTGGCCTCAGATCCCTGAGCCTGAGGCTGGGGTGAGGCCTGATGTCCAGCCTCTGGCAGAGCTGGCTGTGAGTGGGGAACAGCTGGGGGAACGGGGGAGGGTGGGGACAGGTTGGCAGCGGCCCCTCCTATGGGTGACCAGGTAGGGAGCCCGCCCGGGGTGGGGGCAGAGGAGCTGGTGGGCAGGAGAAACCCCCTACAGACCCTCCTAGGTGGTGGTGGGGGCCCGGCAGCCCCGTTCCCGAGGCCCTCACTCCCACTGCCGGAGTTCAGGTTACATAATCCGCACCGCACACACGGATTGCCAGAAGCCGCAGCAGCCAGGTCTGACAATACAAGTTGTAATTGGATTTTAATTTTTAATGTCCACAACACATGAAGAGCTTCGGACCCATTTGCGTATCTTCTGTTACTCTGCACCTAATAGGACCACTTCATTAGCTGCTAACTGTCGCACCCACAGTGCCGTCTGTCCGGGAACAGAGGGAACCTGGCCCGAGCCCCATGCCAGAGCCCCACAAGCTGCCAGCCACCTGCTCCAGTGATGGGCGGGGGGCTGAGGACCAGCCCAGTGGGTCCCTCCCGCTGCCTGGCCGGCCTTCCCACCCCCGTCCTGCTCCCTGTCTGCCTCAGACCTAGCCTGGGTGCTGCCCCTGGCTGCCAGGAAGGGGTGGCCACTGGGGGCTTGGACATCAGCGCACCCACTGAAGGCCCAGCTTCCCCGCTGCTGCCCGCTCTGGGGGTGTCACAGGCCCAGCTGGGACTCTTGTCTCCAAGGGCCTCTGGGCACAAGTTGTCCTGGATTCTGGGGTCCCACTGCCACTCGCCCCCCTATTCACAACTTGTGGCTCAGCCCTGCCTGCGAGTTGGGGGACTTAGGCTGGAGTTAGGACCCTGCAGCCGGGTCTCTCGGGGCTGGGGGTGGGGTGGCGCTTGACAGACTGGGGCCCCAGTCAGAAGCAGGAGCTGTGTGCCTTGAGCCCCTCCCTCCCCCCAGCTTCAGGGGTCCCAGGAGGCGGGGCAGCTCCACTCCGACCGCCCTCCGGATTATTCTTAGGTCTGTTGTATAACAGGCGCACATTGGAGGCAGAGGGAGGAAGGGCTCCTGGAGACATCTCCGGCGGCAGCAGCTAGCCAGCCGGGAGAACAGCTTTTGTCCTTTCCACTTGCCCAGCACAAAGGGACAAAGGAGGCTGCCTCAGCTGCCCTGCCCAGCCCAGCCGAGAGCTGGCTAGCCTGGGCCCATGCAGAGGGGTCGGGCCAGCAGGGAGGTCAGAGCCGGCAGAGGGGTCAGAGCCGGCAGGAATGCAGGCGTCCCTTCACTGCCTCATACTCCCCAGGGCTGGGCCGAGTCTGGGCTGGGGCTCCTTCCTCCTCCTGCTCCTGTAGCCCCATGTGTGTGCACGCACACCTGTGTACCCATGCACCAGCACCTCTCTGGGGCCAGCTTCAGGGCAGCACAGTGTGGCCTGGCGGAGGTGGAGGTGGCAGAGGGTACCCACCACAGCCTCAGAGCTGCTCTCGGGATTCCTCTTCCTGCCTTCCTCTCCCACCCCCTTATGTGCTCCCAGCAGCCTTTGGGTGTGGATTCTGGGGTCTCCACCCCCGCAGATGGGAGCAGGCTTCTCACACCTGCCTTCTGAGCTCCCAGTGCAGATCAGACCCTATGGGTGAGGCTCCAGGAGGAGCCAGGCTTGATGGCAGAAACCAGGGACGCTGGGGGGTTCCAGGGCTAGGGTGGCTGTGAGATGGGGCCCCAAGTCTGTGTGGGGAGGCCCATTTGCTCACCTCAACTGCATCCTCCAGGACTACTCTGCCTTCAGCTCCTTCTCCCCGATCGCTGGACCTGTGTTCCCCACACACCTGCACACAGTCACTCCCAAGACGGCGGAAGGGTCTAAGCCAGGCTTCTCAGGGCTCCCGCTCCCCCTCCCCCAGGTTCTGCTGTGCTCACAGGGTGCCCTCCCACTGGGGAGCAAGGCGAACATGCATAGTGGGTGCAGATTCCAGAGATAGCCGGCCATGTTGGGGGCCTGCAGCTCCAGGGAGGGGCTGCTGACCTGGGGCTTCATTGTGACCTTTAGCTGTGACTGAGCTGCTGGCCCTGGAGAGACTGGAAGGGAGGAAGGGCTTGGGGGGTGGGGGCAAGTTGCTGAAATGTCCCCAGCTTGGTCCCTCGGGCCCAAGGAGACGTCTGACCAGAGCTTCAGCCATGGTAACCTGGCCTCACTCCTTCCTGACGTGACCCGGTCTGCCCACTTCAGGGCAGCTGCCCTGAGTCTGGGGTCTTTCCCACCGGGGACCAGCTGACCCGGAACCGAGGAATACGGAGGATGTATTCCCCGAGGATGCGTGTGCCCCAAGGCAAGGCCTGAGGTCTTTCTGTCCCTCCCTGGCTGCAGGACCTTGGCAGGGCATGTCCCTCCTTCCCCAGCAGCACCAGGAGAGCCAGTGAGATCTTTGACACCAGGCTGTGGTATAGTGCCTGTGGGCAGAATGCATGGTGCCCCTGGCTGCTGTGGTCCTTTTTCCCTGGTGGTGGCCCCCGGGCAGCCAAACCCAGGCAAAGGTGACTCCTTGTCAGGAAGGCTTTGCTGACAGCTGAGCTGCCCTCACCCTCCTGGAGCGCCAGGTGCCCCGGGTGTCTGGCCATTGAAAACGCCACACGCTCATTCTCTCGCAGTCCTGGAGGCCAGAAGTCTGAGGTCTGGGTGTAGGTGGGGCCGCGCTCCCCTGCAGGCTCCCAGGGAGGACCTTCCTGACCTCCTCCAGCCTCTGGTGCCTCCGGCATCCCTTGGGTTGTGGCCGCCTCCTGCTTCTGCCTGTCGTCCCTCGCCCTTCTCTCCGTCTTCTCTTGCACCTCGAGTCTTCTGCTTTCTCCTGTAAGGATTTAGGGCCTGCCTGGGTCATTCAGGATGATCTCCTCGGTGCAGGGCCCTTCACTGAAGCACGTCCTCAGAGACCTTTTTTCCAAATAAGGCCAAATTCACAGGTTCCGGGATGTGGGTGTGTTTTTTGTCGGGGGTGGTCGCCCTTCAGCCTCCTACTGTGGCCATGTGCTCCACCCCAGCACCCCCACCCGAGGCAGGCCCTGGACCTCACGCTGCTGGGGTCCCACAGGTCCCCTAGCCCAGCCTCCTGGCTCCCCACCATCCCAGTCTCTCCCTGGGTGGGGCCCTGGCTCCACAGGTGACCAAGAGAGATGCCGGAGGCCTGGACGGGCCTCACTGCAGTCTCAGGAAGCAGCTGCTCCTGGTTCCCAACCACTCATCACATCACTGCTGCCCCAGAAGGCAGCTGGGGCCTCCAGGAGGCTCGTTTCGTCAAACCATTGAACGTGGCTCCTTTGCGGGTGTTGGGAAAGGGCCGTGGTCTTGGGCCCTGGAGCACGTCCCAGGCTCAGTGGCTCTGTAGGCTCCAGGGCCCACCAGCTGCTCTGAGGAGGCTCAGACGGGGCTGGGAGTCCTGGTCGGAGCTGTAGCAGCTTCACGTCCCCCTGGACAGGGGAAAATGCAGATTCACCACCCCCAGCCCCTGGCCCCAGAGGTTGGAGCTATTTCAGTAGAAAAGGGCGTTTTAAACTGGGGTGTCTGGCCAGCCACGGTGGCTCATGCCTGTGTTCCCAGCACTGTGGGAGGCTGAGGCGGGTGGATCACCTGAGATCAGGAGTTCGACACCAGCCTGGGCAACATGGTGAAACCCTGTCTCTACTAAAAATACAAAAAATGTATCTGTGTGTGGTGGGAAGCACCTGCAATCCCAGCTACTTAGGAGGCTGAGGCAGGAGAATCGCTTGAACCCGGGAGGTGGCAGAGGTTGCAGTGAGCCAAGATGGTGCCACTGCACTCCAGCCCGGGTGACAGAGTGAGACTCCGTCTCAACATAATAAATACACAAACAAACCAGGGTGTCAAGGCCCACACTCGAGGGAGTGGTGTCAGGTGAGGTGGGGGTCCAGGTCTGCAGCAGCCTCTGCCTGGCCTGGGTGGGGCAGCTCTGCCCAGGTGGCGTCACTAGGATGGAGGACGTGGCTCTGGAGCTGGGCAGACATGGATCCCAAATCTGCAACTGTGTGGCCTTGGGCAGTGGGACTCACTGCTGAGATGGGCCAGCAGTAGTGTGTTGTGGACAGAACTGCGAGGCTGCTTGTAAGCTCTGCCTAGCCACCTCTGAGGGACAGTGGCTGCCCCATTCTGGCCCCCTCCTGCCCCTGCTCCCTGACGCTCCCTGGAACTCATCCGTTCTCTGGAGAACCAGCAGCCCTCAGAACTGAGCTGTAGCTGTGGCTGCAGCCATCTTTGATGCATAAGTGGAAGGCCAGCCTCGGACTGTGCTGCTGCCGCCGCCAAGCTCAACCCTGGGAAGTGGGCGGATGGGGCTGTTTCTGTGCACACAGCGTCTCCCTGGCTCCCCTGGGGTCTCCTGAGCCACCTCAAGGAGCCCCGGCTCCTCCCAGCTGGGCCCGTCCCCTGAGGCTTGTCCAGGAACAGGCGCCCTGGGCAGAGGTGTCTTTACGCGTCGCTGCCCCCTTCCTGGCTGGGCCTCGGCGGGGGGCAGATATTGGGCACCTCCTCCCAGGAGGGAGTTTGGTTTTTGTCTGCAACATGTGATCCTTTGAGAACTGGTTCAAACGCCCAGCCATTCCCTCCCTCCTTGGGGGCCTCCAGCACAGGCGGCCGGTCCTCTGGGCTCCTCTTTAGCTCACCAGGATGTGCCCTGCTTTTCAGAGCCTCTGCTCCCTGAGACTTGCACATGAAGTGAGGATGGGCCAGGCCTTCTGGGATGTTTCCCGGCAGCCTTCAGAATACAGTTGGGCGTTACCAAGCGCCCCCAACTCGGCCTGCCTCCCTATTCAGCCTGCCCCCTACATAGCCTGCCCCCTACTCCCCACCTGCGTCCCACTCCCCGCCTGCCCCCCACTCTCCATCTGTGCCCTGACTCC
>NW_012122820.1:508998-540561 GCF_000951035.1 Colobus angolensis palliatus | reverse complement strand
GCCTGCCCCCCCCCCACTCCCTGCCTGCTGACTGTTGCATCCCAGGCTCCAGACCCTTGTACCAGGCGCGTTTAAGGCCAAGCATGTGGGCCCCCAGCCTGGGCTCAAATCCCCACCCTTCTAGTTCATGGACTATGGATCTTCGGGAGATACCTGTGCCTCTGGGCCTCAGTTTCCTCATCTGTGAAAAGGGGGTGACAGTGGTTGTGAGGGTGAGCAGGTGACTCGTAGAGAAGGAGGGACAGCCCGTCAGGGGGACCCCTGCCCGTGCTAGGGACATCAGCTCCCAGGACATGGCCCTGGCCCTGGCCCTGCCTCAGGGGCCGTTCCTTGGCCACCTAGCACACGCTGTCTGGAAACAGGACTCAAGGTGCAATTTGGGAAAGAGCCCGGGGTCCAGTCCAGCAGCTGGGCCAGGTGCGCTCCAGGAGGGAGGCCTGTTGCTGGTGTCCCCGTCAACAAGGTGCCGGGTGCCTCTCCACTCCCCAGGGCCCTCCGCGTCCCAGCCAAGGCAGGCGGTGGTGGGCCTGCCTCACGTCCTGATTGTGGGGTCTGGGGCCAGAGACGTGTGTGCCTCCCCGGCCCCCCACGGTCATACGCAGTTGTGTCTCCGAGGGACGCCACCAGCAGTGACAGGCAGAGATTGTTGTGGAGAACGTGGCTGATGGAGGTGCGCTTCCGGGCTGTACAGATCAGTGCCAGCCCTCTGGACTGATCAGTGCTGCCCCGGCTAACCCCTGGTAGCCCCAGTGGGGCCACCACCACATATCCCCACCTCTGGAGGAAGCCCCTCTACTCCAGCCACGGGAACTGGCTCCAAGGCCCACTGTGAGGCCAGAGAGCCGCCACCCACCAACACGTCCTCTCACCGTGGAGGGGGCAGCCGTGTGGGGGTCTGTGCCACGGGTGGGCTCGGGGGCTCTGATCCCTCAGAGGGTCAGCCGCCGTTGGCAGCAGGGAGCCCTTCCCCCAGACCGCAGCCCCGGTAACAGGGGCAGGACAGGCCAATGGGACCCCTCCCTGGGGGCTGGGCAGCATCACAGGGGCCTGGGTGAGTTGGCCCCACCGGCCTGGGACCCTAACATGCTCTCGGCGCCAGCCCTGCACCCACTGCATCTGGGCTGCCGGGGGACGGTGGGTGGTGGTGGGGGACTGTGATTCAGGCTGAGCTGTCACGGACGCCTGTCATCGGCACGCTGATGGGAAGTGTCTGTTCACACAGAAAATATGTTCTGAGCCCCGGGATCTTTGTCATCCTTCGGAAATGCCAACCCTGTGAAGTGAGGTCTGCTGCGCTGCGGGCCTGTCGGAGGAGGCTGAGCAGAGGCTTCCGTCTGGGCCCTGAGCCTCGGCAGTGCACGGGAAGGCACCCCCTCCCTCCAGCTGGAGGCTCCCTTGCTGGTAGGGGCAGCGGGCAGCCCCCACTGCACTGCTAAGCCTGGAGCTGCAATGGGTGCCGTGTGCATCCAGGTGTGCAGAAGGACGGTGGAGGCTGAGGGCAGCCGGGCCGCACGACCCAGGACGGTGGAGCTTCAGGGAGCAATCCGGAGGTTCTCCAGGAGCTGCTGAGGCCTGGGTCCCCCTGCCGCCTGCAATGCCCCGGCCCTGCCTGGCGGGTAGCAGCCCCACAGAAGTTATGTCATCTTGGCCCAAAGGCAACAGCTGCCGTCCTGGAGTGAGCCCCGTGGAGGGCGGCCTCTGTGGTGGGGATGGGAGCCCTTGATCCTGCCTCCTCTTCTCCCTCCTGCCCTGGCCCTTCCTGCCTCAGCCCCTCTGGCCTTTGGGAGCAACCACCATGGGCAGCAGGAGGCGAGGCTGGGACTGGGGTGGGTCCACCTCCCTCCAGTGGCCCCCTGGCAGGCATGAGGGGAGCAAATGCATCATTCACTCAACCCCAAGCCTCCCCAGAGAGTGGCAGATGGGCCCAGGGAGGGGCTTAAATAATCCCCAGACCCCGGGGACTGGGGATGCCGGCCTAGGGCTCCCCAACCAGAGGCTGGGCACGAACCTCCCCTCTGGGACGCCTGGCCACCCGGTCAGACTTGGTCCTGGGAGGGCCTGGAGCCTGGCCAGTCACTGTCCTCAGCTGACTGCCCCTGGGCCTGGCCCTGAGTGCAGCAAGTACACAATCAGGGCCGCGCCTTTGCTGCCCACAGCTCAGCAGAGCCTAGAGGAGGACAACCTGGAGGACAGCCTGGAGGAAGGGATGCCTGCTGGCACCAGGTCCTGGCTTCTCAGGAGGGAAGTCCCGGCTCACCCCACCGCTTCCCATGGATCCATTCCCGGTGGGGGCGCCCCCTCAGTGCTCTCAGAGCTGGGACCCTTCACCACCTCCACCCAGGCCTGGGCCGCCCGTCCCCCACTGTGGCACAAACCTCCTGCCTGTCCCCCGATCTTCCAGTGGGGCAGCTGGGACAATTTGCCAAAACGCAAGTCCGCCCCCCGACGGCACCAGTGCCGCCATTGTGCTTGGGATGTGGCCTGCGGGTGCCGTGCTCCCTGGGTCCTTCCCCGCGTGGTGCTGCTTGGGAGGTGAAGACCCCTGAGGTGTATGTTTCCGGTCTGCCCTATTATCGCCCATTGCAAAGATGAGGACATTGAGGCTGGGGATGGCAGGCGGTGCAGGGGAGGCCCTTGTACTATCTGGAGGGCTCACTGGAAGCGTCTGTGCACACCGCAGGCCCTCCCCAGCCTGGAAGAGGGGGCTGCTGGCCCTGGCACGCTGATGGTGGTCTGGGCTGACACGGGGCTCACAGCACCTCCTTCACGTGTTCCGAGGCTAGCGTCCTCACGGGGCCCTGTGCCCTTTGCCCTCCATGCTGCCCAGGGCCACCCGCTCTGGCAGGGGCAGGACCCTCCACCACCCCTTCCTTCCACACCTTGTGGGGCAGAGCTCCATCCTCCCAGCGGAGACAAGTGCACCTCAGTGCCTTTCTGGGGTCCTTGTTCCCGCGTGTAGCCCCTGGACACCCTCTCCTGACTCCAGCAGATGCCAGTCCTGGGTCCAACCCGGTGCGTGTCCCCGTCTCCCGGTTGGGAGGACTGCTATGACTTCCGGGGTCCCCAGGATTTCGGGCAATGGTGGTGGGGGCTGCTGGAGACGCCTGGCCTGTGTCTCCCGAGTTGGGTAGGGGAAAGAGAGCAGGCCCCAGCCTGTGTGGGGGAGCCTCTGAGAGCTGAGGCTTGCTGGTAGTGGGTTCTGGGGGTGCTGCAATCCAGCCCCGCCCCCAGTCTGTCACCCACCTATAGGTGCCCACTGTGGGCAGAGCCGTGAGGGCCACCTGGCCTCTCCAGCAGTCCGGGCTGGTGCTTGGCCTCTCTGGGGCATGTCCTGGCTCGCCTGGCTGAGCTCCTAGGGCAGGCACTGCCTGTTCCCTTCTTGCCCTGCAGCATTGGAGGTGGCCTGGGCCTGGGCCCTCCAGTTCCCTGCTGGCCAGTGCCCTGCCCACCATGCCCGACTCACCCTGACACGTGGGGATCCCCAGGCAGCGCCAAGACAGGGTCTTAGGGCCGCCTCTGCAGGACCCTTGGAAGCGCAGGCACTTGCTCAGGGAGGGGTTGATGGCATGGTATGGCAGGAGGCGGCACGACGTGGCAGGCTTGATGTGACACGATGTGATGTGGCCCCCTCCGGGAGGATGGTCTGTGGAGGCTCAAGGCCACGGACCTTCTACTCCCCAGGAGCTGAACCAGCAATGCCCTGAGTGGACCGTGTCCTTTTACTGGGAAGGGGTGGCCTGACGGCAGACCCCAGGCCTTCCTGTCTGGGACGCTGCAGGGCCTCTGGAGCCCCCTCCCAGGTGAGGCCGCCGAGTGGGGAAGGGCCAGGACATGAGACCCAGTGGCTTCCCCAGGGCCCCCCAGGGTCTGGGATAAACCGGGAATGGTGGCTTCCCTGAGAGCAGCCCTGGCTCGGCCCCTTGGTGTCCTGGCCCTTGTGGGGCTGTTGGGACACGGCCTGTTTCCGAAGGTCTGTGCACTACGTCCTTGGCCAAGTTTGGGGCTCTGTGGCAGCGTGAGTGGGACAGAGCAGGTGGCTCATGGCTCAGGAGCCCCTTGGAGTCCTCTTACTGTCACCAGCGAAGTGTGCGTCACCCCCAGAAACCTGTTGTCCAGGCTGGGGCCTCCCTGCCTGGGGGCAGCCGGGCCTCGGCACCCCCGTACGGCCTGAGCACGCACGCCCAGCTGGGTCCTGACCCCCACCTGCTCCAGGAGGCTCTGCTCCTCCCTGCAGCCTCCACAGGCTGGACCCCCATGATGCTGAGCCCCCAGTGGGGCTGGGACCTGGCTCTCCCCTCACCCTTGAGACCATGCTCTTTTCTGAGATAGGAACCCAGTTGACCCGTCTGCAGGCTTAGCCCAGGCATGGGACCCTTGGCTGTGGGAGCTGGGACGGGCTGGCACCTGGAACTGGACATTGGCTGTGTGATGGCCAGTCTAGGCTGGGCGCTGCCCAGAGGCTCAGCAGGTCCCTGTTCCCTGGCCTGGCCTGAGCACCAAGGTGTCAGGGCAGGAGGACCCTCGGCCCTGCCAGGCCCCCTCTGAATCCCTTGGTGCGGGTCCCCACGTTTGACGGTTCACCTGCTGTTCCCAGGGCCTGTGCTAGGTTGTGAGACACCCCCCAGGGAGAGCACGTAGGGGCACGGGGTCCCCAGAGAAGGGCCTGCCGGGGGCATAGGGAGGCTGGCAGCCCGCCTTCCTGCAGGTGGAGTTAGACTTAGTGAGTGTGAAGGACGCTCTGTGGCCACCATAGCTGGAGCAGTTGCCTATGGGGGTGCCAACGCTTGTTCCCTGGAGTCCTGGGGGCAGGTGGGGGCAGGAGCAGTCAGAACCTTCAGAGGAGTGGCCCCAGGGCCTTTGCTGCGAATGGAGGTGGGAGGTTCCCAGGGGGCAAAGCGCACCTGCTGCAGGTGTGAGAGGGCCCAGCTCAGGGAGTATGGCCCCCAGGAGCCCCTCAGCCCCTCCACCCCACTGCAGGGCCTCCCTCCCCGGCCGTGCCCCCGTCTTCACCCTCTGTACCTGTGGAGCCATGCCGTGGGTGGAGGCGAGCGTCCTGCGGGCGGGCTGTGTGCGTGTGCGTGCTGTGTGCTCGTGTGTTTGAGTGTATTTTTAAAGCGACTTTGCAGCTGTGTTTGACTTCATTGCATTCTCTGGTAGGAGCTCGGCAAGAGGCGCGTTGTGGGTTATTTTGGGCTTGGCAATACTGGAATTATTAGATTCCATGTTTGTAAGGAAACGGCGTCACCTGGGGCAGCATTGGCTGTGGGCGGGGGTGTTGATGCCATGTGGGACATGGAGCCCGGAGGGAAGGCCCTAGTGCGTCCCTTGGGCCTGTCACGGGGTCATCAGGGTCACCAAGCCGCCAGCACCAGATCACCCGGCGGGCAGTTTCCCCTCGGCCTTTGTCAGATTTAGGCCTCCCCTGGCTTCCGAGCGCAGCCCCCACAGTTCGTCCCCTGGGCGTTGGCTCCCACCTGACCTGTGGCCTCTGAGCCCTGCAGGGTATTGTATTGGAGGGGCTGCAGCCCGGCTTGGGAGGCAGGGGCGGCGCTGGGGGGTGGGTGGCGCTCTAGCCACGCACTCTGGCATTTGTCAAAAAGACTTAAATTGCCCCTTGCTCTCAGCTGTGCCTTAAAAAGCTGCGGGTGGTGACTCAGTTGTCACCATCACAGTCACTGCTGCCGCTGCTTCTGGGGACACCTGAGGTCACTGGGGTGGCTTGTCCTGTGCAACCCCCGCCCAGCAGACCCGTTGACCCTTTGGGATTGGGGGACATGGGGGAGGTGCTGGAGCTGGTGAGACTTGGCCTCCGTCGGCTTCCTGTCATGGCTGTAACTTGAGGGAGCCTCCCTCCCTGGGGCTCAGTTCCACCCTCTGAAGCCAGAGAGCTGGGCCTTCCTCTGGCCTTCATTTGTCCAGGGGTCTTGGTGGGAGGAGCCCACCCTTCCTGAGAGCAGGGGCCCAGTTGGTAGGACCCTTTTCTGCCCCTTCTAGGTCCAGCGGAGGGGCCCGTGCTGGGTCTGCAGAGAGCAGGTCTCACAGCCACAAGGGGCTCCCAGGCGGGAAGGGACCCCAGGTTCACCCTGGGTCCCAGGGGGTTCCAGTCTTCAGGCGCCTGGTGTGGCGGTGGTGGCTTTGGGTCCTGCCCTGGTGGTCATCTCGCACTGGCCAGCCCTTGTATAGGATGGTCTGGGGTGGGGGGGGACCCAGGGCTCTTTCAGGTGGGCTGAGATGTGAACTGACTGGCTGGTGGCTCCGTCCATCAGCAAGGACAGGAATGAGACCTGGGCCTGCCTGGCCACGCTGGGCTAGCCCGTCCTCCACTCAGTGGGGACCCCTCCCCCCTCCCCGCTGGGCTTCAGGGGACTTTCCAGCCATGGCTGGAACCTGTGAGTGGCCAGGGACCGGGGGGCCCATGCTCCCAGCAGCCTTGTGGCTGTGATCACAAGGGGCTGACTGCCCTCTGCCTCAGTTTCCTGCCACTGCAGCTTCTTGCCAGGGTTCCCAAGTCGCCTGCTCCCCAGTGTCTCCTGGCCTCCTTCCCAGGACGCTCCTTGGGTTCTAGATCTGCTGAGATGGGGACTGTGTGTGGCGGGACGGGGCTGCACCTACCTTGGGGGTGTGGCTGAGCCGCTGGATGGCCTCCTGCTTCTGAAGGGCCCAAGAGCGACCTGCAGGCAGTCAGGGAGGACTCCCTGAAGGAAGCGGTTTCCTCAGTGTCTGACCACAGGGCAGTCACAATTCTCCAAAGGTGAAGGGTGGCTCACCCCGAGTCCTGGCTGCACCCTGGCATCCACAGCCTGGCGCAGAACATGAACCATGCCGGTCCCAGGAGGTGCGTGCTGGGGGCGGCTCCCAGCCCTTGGATGGTCTCTCCTCGTGCCTAATAGGCAGCCTGCCTTCTTTTCTGTTTTTGACCTAAAAAACAGAAAAAGAAAAAGAACATTTGCCTGCATAGCACTGATGGCCACCCGGCCCATGCTGTCCACTGGGCACGTGGTGGGGGGTTGCAGAGAATGAGGAGTGGGCCTCAGGCACCAACAGGGCCACACAGGCACAGGGCTGGTGGGCGCTGGGCTCCCTGGTGCATCCCTGCACCAGGCAGGCGGGGTGGCAGGCAGGGTGGACCCAGTGGGACCAGCAAGGTCAGTGTGATCCCCACTTCCTGGGCCTGGGGAGAAGCTGGGCTCCATCTGTGTCCCCGGAGTGACCAGTGGCTGGGTGTGGCCAGCGGGAGATGCCGGAGGAGGCTCTGGCTCTGCCCTCAGGGAAGCTCCCGCCCAGACCACTCCCATACAGGCAGCCCACCCCCGATACGGGCAGCGCCCCAAAGACCCATCTGCACAGGGACGGTCTCGAGGTCACGTTTCATTCCTGCATCAGCCTCCTGTACTCCCAATTCTCACTGGCTTTTAATCTGCACTTATGCAACCATGGTAAAAAGTGACTACATCTGGGATGTCCCTGTGCACTGTGATGTGTGCTTGACCATCTCTGCAGACGGGGGCCCAAGGGGTCACACCGACCTTGCTGGTCCCACTGGGTCCACCCCGCCTGCCAGTTCCTGTGAAAGCAGGAAGGCCACTTGGCATGTCCAGGTCAGGCCAGGCCAGTGCCCACGGGGGCCTGTCCAGCCCAGCCTCCAGCCCTTCCCGCATCATGGGTCCCGGCTGACGGCCCCTGCTGCAGGTGCCCCGCCCCCTGCTGGCGCCCTGCTCCAGGGTCTCTGCTGTCTGCTCCAAGGGGTCTTGACAGCAGCCTGGGCCACACTGGGCTTGCAGCAGGGCTGCTCCTGGGCACTCTCGAGCCACTGCCTCATGGTGACCTGGCTCCCTCATTGCAGACTCAGCCCTGAGTCCTGCTCCCTGGGGCTGGATTGTCCCCATCTGGAGGTGGGGCTCAGGAGGGGCTTTGGTGATGCCAGGAGGTCAGTGGGTTCTTGCCATCCGTCAGGAGCCTCACTGGGGCTCAAACCACGCACCCTCAGCGTCCACCCAGGGCCTCCTGTTGGCCCTGCGTGGGACATGGTGACAAATGCCACGCTGGTGACAGGTCCTCTCTGGCTTGTTTATTTTGTTTTGTTGGAGATGCGTGTGCCCCCTTGCAGGCTTTCCAGTGTTCTTCCTTTCCGGTGGTCTTCCTTTCCGGTGTTCTTCCTTTCCGGTGGTCTTCCTTTCCGGTGTTCTTCCTTTCCGGTGTTCTTCCTTGCCGGTGTTCTTCCTTTCTGGCTGTCTTCCTTTCCGGTGGTCTTCCTTGCTGGTGGTCTTCCTTTCCAGTGGTCTTCCTTTCTGGCTCTCTTCCTTGCTGGTGGTCTTCCTTGCCGGTCCTTGGGCCGACACTGAGCCAGCACTCATCCGAATGCAGTGCTGGTACCTGGGGAATATGCTCCTGAGTCATTCACACGCGGGACAGGACGGCTGTGGGAGGCCCGGGGCAGGCAGCGTTTGGAGGCGTTTCCGCTCAGCGCCTCATGGTGGGGCTGTTTTCCTTGGCACAGTGAGGGGCAGGTCCAGACGGCCAGGGGAGGGTCCATCGGCCCCTCACCACTCTGCTGGCTCCCCTCTGGCCTGTTTGGCTCCAAGCAAGCACCCTGAGCTGGGACCTCGGCCAAGTGCTCTTCTGCTCTGGCAGTGACTGGGCCCAGCTGGCGCCGCCCAGCCCTACCCAGGCCCCTTCTGCCCTCCACTTCCTCGCCTTGCTGCTCTAGCCTGGCCTGAGGGAGGGGCCCGCGCCCCCATGGGACTGGCCCTTCATTCCCCTGCTTCCCTGCTGTCCAGGAAATCAGCCCGTTCTCTCCAGGTCTTTTCTAAGGCCATGCTGCCCTGGGGTCCCAGGCCAGGTTCCCCCAAGAGCTAGGACCACTGACCACTGCTCTGTGTCTCCCAGACCAGAAGCCCTCTGGGTGCAGGGCCTACCTCTGGTTTCCTTACTTCCTCCCCAGTTCTAAGCCATGCTCAGCACATAGCAGGTGCTTAATAAACCCTGGCTGATGGCTGGGGGTACGGAACAGGTGGGCTGGAGACAGGCAAGGAAGGACGCAGGGGGTGGCCAGTCTTGGCCCTGGGGCAGGGACCGTGTGGGCTCCCTCTGGCCTGAGAACCGAATCTGAGGACTGGGATTGTGGGAGCCAAAGGCAGGGGTTTAGTGGCATAAAAGGGACACTGCTTTTTCAAGGATTTTCATATTTTTAATGATGCGAGCAGCTGGGAGGCCTGGGGCAGCACCCAGGTGTAAGCTGGGCTGCTCTGGCCTGATGGAGGAGCCCCCTGGTGGAGGCTGGTGAGGCTGAGGGGCGCCTGGTCCTGGGGATGGGCACTGGCCTGCCTATGGGGCCAAGGCTGTGGGGGCCTTTGAGCAGCAGCCAGGGACTGATGGCGTTGACTCAAGCTCAGGTTTCACAGTGACTGGCTGTGTGGCCTTAGAAGGTCTCACAGCTTCTCTGAGCCTTCGACCCCTCAGTGCAGGGGTGACACTCCCCACCTGCAGGGCAGCAGCCGCCGGTTTGCCTTTTTTCTCTCTGCCCTTCCTTCAGCAGGCCCTTGAGGCTGGGGGCCAGCCTGGTGGGGCAGGGGTGCAGAAGTCTGCCCAGTGCTCCTCTCTGGGGCTGGATCTCACACCCCACATGGGAAGGGTCTGGGTGGGGCCAGGTGGCCGGCAGCTACTGACAGACCCAGCTGACTGCACTGGTGGTCATGCGGCAGTGTTTGTCCTGGAATCCTGCTCACTGGACTCCGTGCCAGGCTGGCCAAGGCTCTGCATGGCTGTTGCACGCGGGCACAAAATCTAGGTCAGGCTGGTGCAGGGGGGTAGGGCTGGGCAGCCAGGGCAGTGCCTGCTCCCTCAAGGTCCAGTGGGGCTCTACAGCCCGGGGCTGGATACCTGACCCACCAGCCTTGGCCAGGTCCCTTCTGGCGGTGCCTGAACTCCTTGGCAAGGCTGTCCTGCGGCAGGGAGGAGGGAGGCATGTGGGCACCTGCTGTGACTGTGGATGCTGCTGGCAGGGCAGGCTGCGCTCGGTCCATGTGAGACCCAGCCCCTGGGCACCGGGAGGCCAGGATGTGTGGGCCCTGCTGAGATGATTCAGGCCAGAGCCTTGCCGAAGCTCCGGTCCCTGAGGCTGCCCCAGCTTTCACTCCCTGCCGCGTTACCCAGCCTCAGGGCCTCGGGGCCTCAGCTCCCCTCCTGCCTGCAATAGGGAGCACTGTGGGGACAGTGACACCCACTGGACACTCCATCCCCATGCCTCCCGCCTCTGTGGGCCTCAAATCCAGCTGTTTCTTGCTCTCTCTTCTGTGTTTCTTCTGCGCCTCTGCCTTGGCATTAACAGTGTTTCCTTTGAACCTGTCTGCCAACTCCCCCAGGCTTGGGGGGACCAGGACAGGGCTGGGGCCTTTGTTTGGGGAATGGCAGTGTGGAAGGTGGGCAGGGCAACTGGGGATGTCAGACTCATCCCCACCCAGGGCTTCTGCATCTGGCCCTCCCTGGCCATCCACCTGGGACGCCCTGTCCTGTCAGCTTGTGTTTGCTTGAGTCCCACTTTCTTGGGGCTGCCTCCTCTGGAGCCCCCTCTCTGGAACTCTGCCTGCACTGGCTGTGCCAGTTGGCAGCCCCTCCGCCTGACACTCCCTCCGCCTGACACCCCTCTGCCTGACACCCCCTATGACACTCCCTCCACCTGACACCCCCATGCCTGACACCCCCTCTGCCTCACACCCCCTCCGCCTGACATCCCCATGACACTCCCTCCGCCTGACACCCCCTCCGCCTGATGTGTGGTCTTGTCCCCATGGCCTGCTGTCAGGTGGTCGTCCCAAGGCATCTTGGTCCATCTGGGGCAACTGCAGTCAGTTTGGGTGGCCTGTGGTCAGTCTGGCCAGGTCCTCACTGGTCTGTCTTCCTCCTCAGCCAGAGGCTACGGGCTCCTCTGTGACCTTAGAACCCCAGAACCAAGCTCTGGGCACCGCTGGGGTGGTTCCACGTGGGGCCCTGGGGGCTGAGGCAGTAGGGGGATCTTTGTGTTGGGGACACACCAGGGCCTTAGAGGGGCATCCCTTGCCTTACCCTGTGCTCCCACCCCCCAGCCACTGCCCAGGACAGGAGGTCGCTCAGCCCGTCCTGGTGCTGAGATGTGTGTCGGGGTGGTGGGGGTGCGTCTGGCCCTTCAAGGCCCCCACAGTGGGCTTAGTTTTTTCCTAACCGAAGCCGTAACATCCACAGGACTCTTAAACCAGGCGAGGAAGCAACACGGAGTTCGCTTTGATGTTGAATAATTAATGCAGCGTCTGAGGTACCGGCTTCTGGGTTGTGTCTCTCCCAGCCGCAGAGCTGTCAGCACCGTCTCATCATTGGAGGGGCCTGCATTTCTGTCTTTAAACATGCGCTTGGCACCTCTGAGAGGTAATTAGGACATTCTGTGTACCATGAGGAGGCTGGGGTGCTCACCTCCAGGGGGCTGCAGGGCCAGTGCGACTGTTGGGGACCAGCCCACCCTGGAGGGGGAGCTGCAGGGTCAGCTGGGCTGTGAGACCCCGAGCAAGATTCCCCTGCCTCAGTTTCCCTATCTGAAAAGTGAAGAGGTTGGATCCACGGACCTCTGGGGGCCCGTCTAACTCAGGCATTCCAAGGTGGTGGAGGAGCAGAATCAAGGACACATGGGGGACCTCGCTGTGTCCCCGGGTCGCCCTGGTGCTCGTAGGCAGGCTGCAGAGCCCTGCCTGCTGAAGTTTGCTGAACGGGGCTGCAGCTGAGAATCTGTTTACTGCAGCAGGTCATCGGGAAGCGTTTCCTTGGAGACATATGTAGGACAGAACTCGGAAGCTGAAACCGAGGCGCCCCACGAAGGCCCCACACCGCTGGCGGGAGGCGGTTCTCAGGGCTCTGCTCCTGGAGGCTGCTGGGACACAGCTGCCGCCCGGGGACTGGTCAGAGCCTGTGACCCGAGAACAGGGCTCCTAGCCCCTCCTCACAGCAGTGGCCACCCAGGGGGATATCACACTTGGACTTTGGTGCAAGAATGTCTCCCGCCAGACTCCACTGAAGGTGTCCACTGCCCTCCTCCGGGAACCCTCCTCCTCCATGGCCTGAGCCAAGGCGCCAGCTGGCCAGGCCCTTGGAGAACTGCTGGTCCTCCCTGGTTTAACACGGGGAAACTGAAGCCAGAGGGACAGTAAACTCCCATGGGGTATGCAGAGTCAGGCAGAGCCAGGGTGTGGACTGGGGTCTCCTGAGCCTGCCGAAGCACTGCCCTTCCTGGCTCCTGTCTACAGTGGCATTTTCTGGAACACACTCAGGGCACCCCTCGCTCGCCAGCAGCCCCAGAGGACATGGTGCTAGGCTTCTGCACAGTGGGATCGCTTGGCAGCTGGTTGCGGGTGTGACCAGGCCACTGGCCTCCCCAGCTGCACAGGGTACGGCCCACTGTCCGGGAGAGGGCTCTGGGGCTCTGGAGCAGCTGGCCTGTGGGAAGTCCTGGGGGTGGGGTCTCTTTTCGTGGGGTTTGAGTGTGGGCAGGGGGGCTTCACGAGCTTTTTACCTCCCCACTCTGCCCTCACTCTGGTCCTCCCCGATGTGCGTCTCCATCTTCCATCCCTGGCTTTCTCTGGGGCTGTTTCTGCTCAAACTCTGGGTCACCTGCGGGCCCAGAATTGGCGATCCTGGCGCAGACTGGTGCATGGAGCGCTTGTCTGGCCCCTGGGCATGCACACGAGTACACACAGGCCCTCGGGGTGCCCGGGAGACTGGAGCAACCCTGGCCTGTCGTGGCCTCCGTCTGTGGGCTGGCCATGTCTTCCTGAACCTGTGCCCTGGGGCAGGGGCCACCTAAATGGTTTTCTTTGGAGATGAGAGGTAAAGGGACTTTTGTTGCAGGATGGCTGAGGAGAGGGGTCACCTCCTGCTTCCCCAGGCCAATGGAGAAAGCAGGAATGGAAGGTGCACTGCAGGGAAGCCAGGGCCTGGGCTCTGTCTGGACTCTGCTGCCTCCCGCCCCTACCCCTGTGAGATGCTGGGCAGTGCCCTGCCCACTTGGGGCCTCTGTCCAGCCTGCAGGGCAAGAAAGCCCCTCCAGCTGAGAGAGAGAGGATGGAGACACTGCGGAGTCTGGGGTGGGCAGCGTGGATGTCAGGGAAGCACCTGGTGCAGGTGGCCTCGGGCTCACGGCTGGCTCTCGGTCAGCTCACACAGACTGAAGATGGGACCCTCAGGCTCGGCTCTGCAGGAGGCATTAGGGCCTCAGCAGGCCCTGAGGCTGGGTCTGGTGTCACTGCAGCCCAGAAGGACAAGGGAAGCGGTTGCCTTTGTGTGCAGGGTCTGGGCCCGGGGAGCAGGTGTGCAGTATTTCCAATGCACATCGAGGAAACTGAGGCACAGGGGAAGGGGGATCAGCTCTGTCCGCCTACAGGCCTAGCTGAGAACCCAGGGCTGCAGGCCCAAGGTCTAAGCTCGCCCTGTCTCAGGGCGTGGTGTCCTCCGGCCTCTGTCCTGGCAATGCCTGTGAACCCAAGGACAGATCCAGCCAGGGCTCACAGCCAGATCCAGCCTTAGACTGTGGGGACAGGGGTAGCCTCTCAGACCCAGAAGGCAAGGACCAATCCCAGCAAGCGGGGCTGAGGAGACACAGCTCTGGGCCCACAGGGTGGGGACCCTCTGCCGTCCACCCTGCGGCCAAGGCAGGAGCTAGGTATGGTCCCCCCAGCTGTGCTGGTCCATGGGCAGGGGCAGGGGCTCTGGTGGGCTCCCGGCTGGCTCTGCGTCCCTGGGCACGTTTGTTCCTTCCAGTCGCCTTCTTCAAATGAGGAGAAAATTAAACTCCCGGGGCCTGGTTCCCCTGCCACCACGGTACCTCTCCGCCTGCCACCTGCCACCCGCTGGGCCAAATGCTCTCAAAGACAGAATTCTGCTTAAATGCCCAGAAAAGAGATTTAGGAGATCAGAATCTTAAGCAAATTAACATGTGCAGTGGGCGGCTTTTAATCACCGCCTTTAATCGCAGGCCGCGGCGATGGGAATCATCTCCCGGCTGAGTGGCGGGCGGGGCTGGCCCTGAGGATGGATGATTCATTAGAACCTGAACCTGGGTTTCACCGACCTCTGGAGGGGGGCTCAGGGGCCTCTGTCCACTCCAGGGAGGTGTGGCTGGGTCGGGACCTGCAGCCCGCACACCTCTCTCCCTCCTTCCCACCCTCGGGCGTGTCTGTGGCTTTCGCCTTCTGTCTCCTCTCCCCACCTCAGTTTCTCCCTTCTGAGACTTGGGGCTGCTGGCCCTTTCCTGAGTGGGCTGTCCCAGGGGACACGCAGAGCCCAGGTGTGGGCGATGCCGGGATGCCTGTGGCTCCTGGGTCACTGGCTGCCTCTGGCACACGCGCACTGCAGTGTCGTTGCCCGGACAGCCCCCATTGTGGCCCGGCCTCCCCTCAGCCCTGCCACTCAGCTCAGCTCCGGGACCCACTGAGACAAGGGGCCCACAGGGAGGGACCACCCCTCCCTTCTCGCAGCTGTGCCCAGCCAGGTGGACTCAGGCCCTGGGGCCCTGGCAGTGCCGAACGGGCCGTGAGACTGTTCATTTGCGAGGGCAGGTCCCAAGAGCCCAGGGCAGGGGCTGGTCCAGCCGAGGGTCCCAGGTCACCCTGAGTGGTGGTGAAGGCAGGAGGCAGCTCCTTTAAGGGTGCCAGGCAGCTGGGCCCAGGAGCCTTCCCTGGCAGGACCTAGGTGGTGACTGCAGTTGCTGGTGGCTCCCCACCCCCTCCACACTGGGGCCCCGCCTGGCATAGGTGGTCACACCTTGAGGTGGCAGCAGCTCAGAGAGCCCAGAGGTGGCCCCACATCCTCCTGCTCGGGCCTGCGTGCCTGCCTGCCCTGCCCACATCCAGGACTCAGCATCCACACAAGCTTCCCAGGCCGTGCTCTGCGATGGGGGCTCGAGGCCCCTTGGGGCAGAGGTGGCTCCTTTCAGAACACCCCTCATGGATGGATGTCTCTTTTGTCTGGAAAATGTTACGTCTCTCAGATGCTGGGAGCAGTGCGTGCATGGGGAGGCAGAATGCTGGCTTGGCAAGGGCGAGGACCCCAGGGCCGGCAGCTCAGCACTGGACAGACAGGATTGGGAGGCGAGGGGCTGAGAGAGTGCAGGAAGGCGTGTAGCAGCACGCGGGGCTGCAGCCATCACCAGGAGCTACTGCTGGGGCTCGGCCTCCCCCAGCGCCGGACGCCCCCCAGGGCAGCCAGTGAAAAGTCACCTCAGTGACCCTCGGCAGTGCTTAACCCTTCCCAGAGACCCTCCTGGGGTGAGTGGCTCTTCTTGGCTGCAGCCTGTGGGGCCTGGGGTGTGATGACCGGAGGGTCCCTGTGGTGGAGGGGCAGCCAGCCAGGGAGCATTTGGCTCTGGTCCTGGGGATGCAGCCGCCCCTCAGTAGGAGAAGCCCCGCCGGGAGGGAGGGCGGGATGGATGGTGGGTGGTCGCTCATGCTGCTATGGGAAGAGCCAGCAGGCAACCCGCCTCCCCTTCTGGCCTCTCAGTGGAGCCAGCTCAGCTCCCACCAGAGACACCGGCCCAGGTGCCCTCTCCCGCCACCCCAGGAGATGCTGCGGAGCCCAGGCTGGGCAGCCAAGGGTTAAGTGGGAGGGGCTCTCACGGGAGGGGCGGTCCCAGCAGCGGCCCCGTCCCGCCCTCCCTTCCTCACGGGCGCAGCAGTGTGTGGGGCTGCAATCGGCATGGGCACTGCGCGCGGGGTGCCCCTGCTCGGGCTGGGGCTCAGGGGACGCCGGGGGCCAGCACAGGGCCCGGTGTCCCTCGGGCCGTGCCGGTAACTGGGATTGGCGCCCGTCGGCCATGGAAGAGCCTGGGCCCCCGGGTGGGCTCAGCCAGGACCAAGGTAAGGGGGACAGGTGGGGTCCCAGAAGGGGGCTGTGATGGTCCCTGTGGGGAGCCCAGGACAGGAGCTGTTCACTGGTGACCCACTGACCCCTCGAGGGCAGCGCAGGGCCCCTCCCAGCAGGGTCTCCGGGAGCACGGCCCAACGACCCCTTTACCTGCACATCCCTCAGATGCGGTCCCAGAGGAGGGATGCAGCCCCCACCCCTTGGCGCCTGCACCTTGCCTCATCTGCCCCTGTTCTGACACCTGGCAGCGAGAGGGTCTGCTCCCTGCAAGGGGCTCAACACAGTCCAGGTGGGCAGTGGGGGAGGTGCCCTCAGTCATGCTAACACAGGTCCTGACCTCCGGCCTGACCCCAGCGGATGCACACTGCCCGGTGGGGGGCAGGTCTGGGCGTGCCAGGGGCTGGTAGGCTCTGGCCTTTGGGGCTCTGGGGCTCTCTTGGCCCAACCCCACCCCGGCCCCTCATCCAGGTCCGCAGAGGTGGCCCTCAGCTGCAGTCAGCACCATGGACAGAACAGCTGCCGCTTTCTCTGGGGACCTGCAGTTGCTGTGCATCCTCAGGGTTCCCTGGAGTCACACGCTGGCCCGGTCCAGCCCGCTCCGCTCCAGGTTGGAGATTTCTTGCTGTGATCTGTCACGCTTTCCTGACCTAGGAGCCGGACATTGCCCTGTGCAGACAGAACAGAGTGGCAGGGGTGGCGGGAGCCCCGGGCTGTTCACAGCAGGAGCTTCCGAAGGGCGTCCTGGGCAGGCACCTTCAGCACTGGCTGGGGCAGGGTCTCCAGCTCCCCAAACACAGCGCTAGCTCTGGGCCAGGGGCAGGGAGAGGAAAAGGTGAAGGGGGACAGTGGCCACAGCTGCAGAAGGAGTGGCTCAGGCCGGACACCGGGAGGAAATTCCCGGGCTTCCAGGGACAGTAGGAGCTTGCCTCCTGGTGGTTTGGAAACTGGTTGTTCTGTCCTCTGATTGACATGGACACGTGGGATGGGACATGGCATCGATGCAGGGCAGACTGGGGATGGGTTGCTGGTTTTTGCCTCTGATGAACCTTGTGACCTCACACAAAAGACTGAGCCTCTCTGAGCCTCCATGGGTGAGAGGAATAGCATGGGGTGCTTTCACAGGGTGGCTGGGAGCGTTCAGAGCAAATGTGTCTGCAAAGTGGTTGTGCTGTGCCTGGCCCGTGCCGCTGCTCCAGGGTGCCCGTCCCCTCCTCTGCCCCACCCCTGTCGGAGTTGCCCTCTCTGAATGGAGGTCAGTGTGGCAGGTGTAACCAGGGCTGCTGGGGCAGACACTCTGTCTGTAGGATGGGCTGCATATTCAGGTCACTCCAAGTGCACCCACTCGCTGACCGCAGCCCCCATCTCGGGGCTCTCCTGAGCACATTGTCCCTGGTTCCTGCCTGTCTGGCCTACAGAGAGCTCCCTGGAGTCACTGCCCTGTGCTGGCCACTGGGCTCAGGATGCCTGCCTGCTGTGGACAGGGGCTGGCTGCTGCCAGGTGGCCCCAAAGCCCCAGATTCCAGGAGACCCAGTACACCTGGGGTCTGCAGCCAGCCAGGGGAGGGCCTGGTCTTAGGAGGAGGCAGTGGTGGGAGTGGCTCTGAGCCCACCCTCCGTGCCTGCGTCCTCTGGGCAGAGGGAGGGGAGCCAGCAGCACGGTCCTTACAGACTCCACGTGCTGCCGAGGACAGAGCAGATGGGCCGGTGTCCTGGGTCCAGCCCTCCATCTGCACAACTAATGAGCTGATGACGATGGCGTCCCAGTTCCTGGCACCTTCTCCTGGAGAAGCCATGGGCTGGCCCTGCCCGGGCAGTGCCCTTTGCTGGGGTAGTTTTGTGGGGGATGCCTGGGGCCCTCTCAGGGACCCAGGCCCAGCGGCTCCACCTTCATTGAGGGTGGGCTGGGGGAGGGGTTGGGGAAGGGGATGAGTAATCCAACGTGCCTGTTTCTTCCCGGGATTTTGCTCCCAGCACTGCATATGTGGGCTCCCGCCGGCTGGACGGACTTCCTGTGTGGGCAAGGCGAGTGGGCGCGGGCCTCCCGCGTGGGGGCAGGGTGGAGTTGGTGGACACCATTCCCAGGACAGGACGTTTCCTCTGGTTCCTGAGAAGTCACTCACCGGGGTGGCCCCAGGCATGGGGGCCTCCATGCCAGCTGGGTGAAGACCCCAAGAGGGAGCCTTGTGGCTTACGGTCACTGGAGATACAAGTGAGCCACTCTGGTGGGGCTGTGGGGCCCCCTCCAGCTCTGCCCCAGAGAGCAGCACCTGGGCGGGGGCCACAGGGGCCTGTTTCAGCAGGCAGGTCCTAGGCACCAGGATGCAGCCCTGACTTGGGGACGGTGGCCACACTGTCCTGGGTGTAGGTTCCTTTCACCTGCTCAGACCTGGCCGCCCAGGAACACACCTCTGAGGGACTTGAGTGGTTTTAGTTTCACGTTGATCAGACCCCCGGCTGCTCCGACTTTCAGGCCCCTGCTGTGGAGTCGACCAAGGGCTGGGTTTTGGGTGGCCCAGTTCTCAGGGGCAGCCCTGTGCCCTTCCTGGGTCAGCTGGTGTGTGCGTGGGGGCCAACCCAGGGAGCATCTCACCGGCTCCCAAAAGGCAGGAGTGGGAGACAGGGCAGCCAGCCCAGCCCCAGGGCCAGCTTGAGCAAGGAGGTCCAGACAGGGACGGAACGACTGTACAAGGTGCCAAAAACTTCAGGCAGGGAAGCTCGGAGGGCCAGCTTCATATCCAGGACACCTTCTCTGTCCAAGGCTCTCTGGCAGAGCGTTCCTGAGGCTGCTCGAGGAAGCTGCTCTCCGGCCTGGCAGTGACCTGGGGTGCTCTGGCCGGGAAGAGCAGCCCCGTGCCGGGACGGACGTGGCGGGCTCAGCCTCCTTCTGTTTCCTCGCCTCCTCCGTGGCTCTGTGCCTGCTCGGCCTGGCAGCGGCCCAGCTGCCACCCTCCCTCCCGTGCCTGGCTCTGGGCTGGGGGCAGGGCTGGCTCCGCCCACTTGGCCTGAGGACCCTCCCCTTGGAGCTGCGGCCCCCTCCCCTCGCTCAGCAGGCGCTCCCTCTCTCCCAGCTGGCAGGCCAGGCTCCATCTGGTGACTTTTCAGGAAAGCCCCCCCACACTGTGGCTGCCATGAGCCTGGCTCCCTCTGCAGCTCCTCTGGGGTGGGGGCAAGGCTGTGCACCTGCCTTCAGAGAGCCCCAGGCCAGGTGGGTGCGATGCCCCGGCTGGCCAGGCCCTGCTCAGTGAGGACAGAGAGGCAGCCAGGGCCTCAGAGAAGCCAGTGGCTGGTGGCAGAGACAGGAGCCTCCAGGGACACACAGCGGGTGGCACTTGTGGTGGGGGGGAACTGTGAAGTGGGCTATTAATAGGGTCCCCTTCCTGACGGGGCTGTCAAGTACGATTAATACCGCCGCTGTGAGCTGGGCTGCCACCAACTGGGGATGGCGAGGGGGCAGGAAGGGGAGCCCACTCTGGGAGGGACCCTCACTGAGATGGGGACCTGGCCCTGGCTGTCCTGAAGTGGCTAGAGAAAGGCCAGATGCTGGGGCCTCCTTGGCCATAGCGGGCTGGCTGGAGAGTGTGGAGGCCGGGGCCTGCGCTGGGCAGGCGCCCACCTGCATAAGAAGGGGCTGCTATGGGGGAAGGTACAGGGCACGGGTCCCCTGGCCTCAGAGGCCATCCTGCCCACTTGCCACTGCTGGCACTTTGGAGGGTCCAATGGCCTCAAGTTCCTGATGAGGGGCACCTTTCTGTGCAACTGGGACTGCTTTGGACACCTGTGACCATCATAAGTCCTCCTGTCCATCCCTCCACACTGGGTGGCCGGATGACAGAAAAGTGTCTACTGGCCCTCCCTCTGGGCCCCGTGGGAGCTGGATCTTTCTAGCAGCAGCTGGGCCACCAGGGGAGCATGAGCCTGGCTGCCGTCCTCCCCCTGCTCTGCAGCGGTGGAAGGTGGTGGCGCAGCCAATGGAGTACGGCTGACTGTCGAGAATCTGTCCCCATCCTCTGGGGTGCTGGCAGTTCCAGCTCCCCCAGGGCTCTGTGCATACTGACCAGGAGCCACCCAAGGGGGCAGAACAAAGTCAGGCCCCAGGGCCCTTTCCGGCCTGCTCCCCTGCTGAGCTGGGTACTGCCATGGGGCCAGGCCCTCCCCTCCACAATGCCCCCACCTCCTGCTGAGAGCTGGCGTGGCCGCCACGCAGAGGGTGCTGCCAGAGGAGAGGGCAGAGCGTCTGTCCCTGCAGTGCCCTCCAGGCGTGTCTGGAGCGGCCCCAGCCCCACGGGCCCCAGGCACTTGCCCTTGGTTCCTCTTAGGCCCAGCCTGGTTCTGGGATCCCTGGGCTCCTAGCACCACCGCCCTGGGGTCCTGCTGCGGGGAGGGCTCGAGGCACCAACTCACACTCCTGATCAAATAAAAATAGTTGGGGACGAGGCTCCCAGACGTGCGGGGGGACAAGTCGCTTCTCTCAGATATTTAAATAATCTCCGCCATATGTGTGTGGGCCTGGCCCTCCCTCCTGTGCGGCGCCAGTCCAGGGGCCCGGCTGATCTCCAGTAGGTACCGCGGCTGGGGCAAGGCGGCCACTTCCTCCTCCCTCCCATCCACCTAAGCACAGGCTCAGCCCCTCCTGCATGCTGGGCCAGCCCTTGGGGGCTGCACAGGAGGGGGACGCCGGGGCTGTGAGGGGCAGGCGGGGGCTGCAGAAGGGACAGGGCCAGGAAGGGCCGCAGGAGCGTCCGGCCCTCATGCCTCCCTGCTGCTGAGGTCCTCGCTCTCCCAGCCCTGGGATGCGGCTGCCTCGGGGACTCTTGGTGGCCCTGGAGGGTGGGTAGCCTGGTCTGGGTCCCATTGGGACAGCAGGTGACGGTCAGGCCAATGCCGGCCGGGCCCAGGCACAGCCCTGTGGGGGCTTCAGAGGGAGACACGGGTGGGCCTGGGGAGGACCTTTGCAAGGTCCTGATGAAAGGCAGCAAGCGTCGGGAGAGGAGGGGCTTAGAGGCAGCCAGGGCCACCTCTGGACAGGCCTGGAAGAGGTGGGGCCCCTGCCCGCCCCACACGTGCTTGCGAAGGGAAGAGGTCAGTGGAGGGGCATGGGCAGTCCCCGTACCCCCGTCCTGGGAGGGGCTGCGGCACCCAAAGGTGCCCCGGGTGTGTGTACGCGCCGGGAGGCCTGTGGGTGTGATTTGTGGATTTCGTTGGAAGGTTCCATTGATTTTCCAGCCTCCCTTGGGGAGATGCGGAGACGCTGAGCCCCCGCCGGACCCCTGTCGATGACAGCCGCGAGGCCCGTGCTGCCTGCTGTGTTAGGACAAGATCGATCTCCGCCATAAAAACAAAATTAAGCCAACACCGCTCTGGCTTCTGACAGCACATGCTCGTCCTCTAATCAGCTGCCACCCGCCCGGTTCCAGCCTTGGGAAGAAAGGAAGGAGCTGCAGGAGCAAACTTCTTAAAGTGGGGAAACTGAGGCACTGAGACAGGGAGGACAACTCAAGGTCAGGGGCAGGTCCAGGACCCCTGCTTCCCAGCAGCCGCCAGAGCCAGGCAGTCAGGGCGAGCCGGTGCAGCCCAGGTGCGGGGGCCGAGCCCAGGGGATCATGGGCGCCTTCCTTTGGATGTCACCGTGGGGCCGGCACAGCCCTCCCGTGCACTCTTCCCACCTGGGGTGCGGCCCCGTCTGCCCGTCCATCCGCCTGTCTGGGTGCATCTGTGTGGGAGGCTTCTCCAGGCCCTGGAGAGCTGGACCCTGGAGAGCTGGACCCAGGACACCAGTGTGGACGCTGGCTCCCGTCACCTCCTCAGAGCAGGCCTGGTGGCCTTAGCCGCCTCTGTCCTGCCCGTCCCTCCCTGTCCACCTGTGTCCAGCCAGTGCCTGCTGTGTGCCGGGTCATGGCCTCACAGGGGCAGAGCAGGGAGAAGGACTTTGAGGTCCTTGCCCCAGGGATGTCTCGGGGTCAGGCAGTGCTCTGAGGACTGGGGAGCCCCACTGTGGTGTGCAGGGACCTGGGGGAGCAGCGGGTGAGCCAGGGCTCTCCTCTACCCGACGGAGCCTGTATCTGCCGCTGACCAGGACTGCCGGCCCCTCCCAGTCTGGCCCCCGGCACGGGCCCACAGCCAGGTGCATTGCTTCAATCCCACCTGAGCTCCCACATCAGGTGTCCTGGCTCAGGCTGACGGGAGGGGCCGAGGCGGCCTGGGGTGGGTGTGGACCATGGCTGAGGGCTGGGCCCCTGTGTGGAACTGCAGAGCCGAGCATAGCTTCTTCGACTTCCCCGTGGGCTTTCGGGATGGCCGGCCCCTGGCTCAGGGCAGGCAGGGTGAGCATGGGGGCCGGCCAGGGCAGGCTGTGGGGCTGGGCTCGCCTGCTGGCATGGGGGTGGGGCACCCCCTCCGTGACCTTGTGTGGGCGCTGGGCTGGGCCCTGGGCTGGTTTATAGGCAGCATGTGGGGAGGGGTTCTTAAGTCCCTGGGCCTGGGCCCCTGCCACGTCTCTTGGCCTGGGGCTCCCCTGGCTTCACTCTGCAGCTGCAGTTTTGTGTCTGCCTGAGTTTTGGAGGGGTTGGGCGGTCCCTTTGGTCCTCAGGGCAGGCAGGGCAGCCCCCAGCAGAGGCCTGCGTCAGGAAGGATTAGCCGGGCCTCCACCTGCCTGGTCAGTGGAGGAGCCCGGCTGGGCTGCTGAGGAGGTCAGGGGGCCTGGGATGCAGGAGCCTGGGCCCCACGTTGGGGGGCTGGGGCCAGGCACGCTATGTGTGGTCCCTCTCAGAACCCCTGCCCAGGCAGATGGGGGCCTCCGAGCCCTAACCCCAGCTGATGGGGAATCAGCTAGTGGCTGAGAGCTCAAGGGAGGGAGGAAGGGAGGGAGGGAGGGAGGGGGCAGAGGCCCAGCCTTGGGGAGCTTCGAGGAGGGACCGGTGAGAGGCGGGAGCACCCCCAGCTGGGGCCAGGCCCAGGGTGAGGGAAGAACAGGTGTGTCGCAGGCCAGGAGGCCTCTGAGGTGCAGGAAGGAGAACTGGACCCCTGTGTCAGAGTGGAAGCCCGCAGCAGCCCAGTGTGGGGTGGGCAGGGGTCCTGGGCCAGGGCTGTGGCCGTCTGGTCTGTCTCCAGGCCCTCGGGCCACCTCCTGGCCCCCGTGTTGCCCCTTACACGGTGGCCGTGCCCGAGGCCCTGTCTTCCTGAGGACACCCGGGACTCCAGCCCCTCTCCTCTCTCCACGGCTCATGACTCCCTAATCTAATTCCATGGCAGAGCCCAGAAACGCCTGCTGACCTGCTTCCGCCAAGAGCAGCAGAACCTGTGACGGGGCCCCTGGTGGGGCCTGGGTTGACTCTGTGCTGATTGCATCTGATCTGGCTGGGTGTGGCCCCGGTCGTCAGTGGTCAGCCAGAGATGCATGGCCATCTCCTCAGGGACTGCCACCTCCCACGCCCGACCTTGGCCCCGGAGCTCTGCCAAGATGCCCAGCTCTGGCACCTCCCTGTCCTGGGTTCTGCAGGCCAAACTCCTCCCCTCGTGTCAGGGGAGGAGGGCAGCTGCCCGGGATCTTGCAGTCCTTGTTGCTGGAGCCAATAGAGCCTGGGCAGTGGGTGGGAAGAAGGGCGGGGTTCCCCCCAGCGTAGTCACGAAGCACAGGCATGGCCAGGACACAGGTGGCTGGTGTTCAGCCGGGGTCCACCACCTCCCATTCCCACAGCTGCCCTTGGTGTCCCAGCCTGGACTCAGGGATGGGACAGCCTGTGCTGTCCTGCAGTGCTGGGCCAGTAAACAGGGTAGGCTGTGTGGTCCTGGTGGCAGTGGGACCCGAGTCCTTACCTCAGTGGGAGCTGAGACGGTGGGGTGGGTCCTCCTTGGGTGCGGCCCCTCTCCAGGTCAGACGGCTGTCATCCCTGTAGGGAGAACGTGGGGACAAATGTGCCCTGGGCATGGGGCCACCTCCTCCACCACGGCTCGGTGACCGTGGAGAAAGGTCAGGCTGGGGCTGTAGCTGCATGAGGGAGACATGGAGACCCCAACCCAGCCTCAGGGACCCACATCCTGGGCCTGGGCTGGGAGTTGTTGCTGAAAGGGCCCCGGCTTGGCTCCCCTCTCCAGCCACCGGGCTGGGCGCTGTGGGGATGAGCTGAGCTTCTGCCCCTCTCCGAACCGCCTGCCTCTATACTTTGGGGATCCACTCAGAGGTACCCATAAGTAGGGATGCGGGGTGAGGGCAGGGACCACTCCAGGCCCAGCCTCGGCATCCGTGGTGGGCACACAGCGGGGAGGCCCACCCCACACAGGGTCCTCTGAGGACGGTGCCCTGCAGGCCTTCCAGTTGCACCCTCTGGGTCCCAGGAGGGCCCCCGTTGGTCCTGCTCTTGTCCCGCAGCTCTGGTGTGGGTCTGGGGCTTGGGAAACACTGTTGCCTCCCCAGTGCCCTTCTGTCCCCAGCTGGGAGTCCCCTCGGCCTAAATCCTCTGCCAGCTGGGCTGGAGCTGGGATTAGCATAGGGATTGGGCCCGGGGCTGGGCGGGGCTGAGGTCCTTCGCTCCCCCAGCCTTGAGAGGCGACTGCGTCAGGGACTCCTTGGTGGCCCTGGAGGCCAGCAGGTGATGGTCAGGCCAATGCCAGCTGGTCCCGGGCACAGCCCTGTGCGGGCTTCAGAGGGCCCTGAGGAGGAGGAGGAGGAGGAAGAGGCGGAGGAGAGAAGGCCCCACAGAGGTCCTGCCGCCAGCACTGCCACCGCCTGACCTCTGCTGCCTGAGGGCGGGGGGAGGCCTCTGTGGCCTCCGTGAACCGCCCGGCCGTCGTCAGGACATGTCTGGCCCCTGGCCCTCCCCCGAGAGCCGGACCAAGGGAACGGTGGCCTGGCTGGCGGAGGTACTCCTCTGGGTTGGAGGGAGTGTGGTGCTGTCTCCACAGTGGCAGCTCGGCCCCCTGGGTAAGAAGGGGCAGGGGAGTGACCCGGAATGAGTGCTGGCCCTGTCCAGGTGCCTGGCGGGTGGGGGCTGCTCCTGGAGGTGGGGAAGCCTGGGCCTCCATCCCATCCCTGCACTCGCCTCTCCCGTCCCCCTGGGTGCTCTAGGGCTCATGTGGGTCCAGCAGCGTCGGCCGGCCCTGCCCTTCGGCCGCTCAGAGGCACGCTCAGCACACCTTGGTCTCCTAGGCACCTGCAGGGCCTGGGGGCTGAACCCAAGGGGGCAGGGGGAGATCTCAGGTGGCTCCAATGCTCTCATTAATGGGGTCCCTTGCACTCTGGGGGTCATTGGTGCTTGCAGCCCAGGCGGCTGGTGCTGGACATAGGGGCCCTTGCTGTTAGGAGACTCTGCAGAGGAGACTGGCTGGGCATGGCTGGGAGGGGGGAATGTGTGTCTTGTGGTGGCCTGTGGAGGGCCCTGGTCCATGCTGGCCTGCCAGCTCTCTGCTCCAGCGGCAGACGGGGTCCCATCCAGGCTGCCCTGTTGCAGGCCTCTGCCCACTCCCTGCCCCCGTGTCCTGCCTCATCCCTCTCCTGAATCCCTGCAGCCACACCTGTGTCTTCACCTGCCATGTGCCCCGGAGCGCCCAGCCCCCTATGCCATGCCTTCCATCCCTTCAGTGCCCCTCTGCTTGTGATCATGTATAGCTTCCCCAGGGAGGCCTGGCCAGTCCTGCCCTTGGTCCTCCACAATGGCCCGCCAGGGTCCCTCAGTGTGCAGACCTGGGGTGGGGATTAACGTCTCTGTGCTTTAGCAGATGGTACCTCTGGGACCCGGGCTTTCTGTGAGCAGGTGCACAGGAACCGAGGGGGTGGAACCAGTCTGTTCCTGGGCTGGGACAGCTGACTCTGGCCTGGACTCCCTGGAGCCTGCAGCCCCCTCCCCTGGGACAAGATACAGCAGGAGGCTGAATGGGCAGAGGAGGGGAGAGAACGAACGAGGCAGGCGGCCTGAGGGAGGGGAGGGGTTGTGAAGCTCGGATCTAGCACCACAGCCTCTCAAGTCCATACTGCTATGCAGGGCCTGGGACGTGGACATTTGTGGCACCATTCGTGGCCCTTGTTGCACATGAGGGGTGAGGGCTTTCCTGGAGATGCCCCAGACAGGGGCATAGTCACTCAGGAATGCGACTTTGCTCCCAGGAGTGGCCTGTGACTGGGGGCGGGGGCAGGGGCATGGGGTTGCTGCCTGTTAGGCCCACCCTGTGCCTGGCAAGGGGCCTCCACCGCACTGTGGCCCCAGACAGCAGGCCCAGCCACCTCGTCTGTCTTGCCTCACGCCCGGCCTTCCCACTGTTGAGTTCAGTGCTGGCTCCGTCTGAGTGGTGGCTCTGGGGGCCCCAGGCCCAGCACCGGTTCCTAGGGCTGCTGGGACTGGTCCAGGAGGTGTTGGGAGCGGCAGGTGGCTGAGCAGGGTGGGGAGCAGCGTCCTCAGTCCCCAGGACCATCTGGGGAGGAGTGGCAGGGCCCAGCTGGGCTATGTGACCCAGGCAAGCCGGCACCTGGGGTGGAGATGGCCCTGGGCTCTGGCCTTTGTCTTGTTGCTGGCAGGGTGGTATGGGTGGGGCCGGGCGAGGTGAGGTGTGGCCGTGCCTCCGCTGATGGCCGTGTCTCTCCCGTGAGGAGTGGTCGTGTCTCTGCTGACGGCCGTGTCTCTCTCATGTCCAGTGGAGCGGTGCATGGGTGCCATGCAGGAGGGGATGCAGATGGTGAAGCTGCGTGGCGGCTCCAAGGGCCTGGTCCGCTTCTACTACCTGGACGAGCACCGCTCCTGCATCCGCTGGAGGCCCTCACGCAAGAACGAGAAGGCCAAGAGTGAGTGGGAGCCCTGGGCGGGGGGCAGGTCAGAGTCCCCGGGGCAACACAAGGGTAGGGACCTTCCCAGGGCAGCCGCTGATGGCTGAGGAGCAGCGAGACCCTAGGCCTGGACACCTCTGGGCTCAGTGACCTTGGGGATCCGCAGTGATCTCTGGGCTGTGGGGTGGGAGGGATCCAGGTCCCCTGCCCGCCTGGCAGAGCTCCCTGGGACTCAGTGAGGAGCGAGTAGCGCTGCGCCCAGCCCTGTGCTGAGTGCTGGGCTGGGAGGAGGGGCACAGCATTGTCTGTCTAGCTGGGGAGGTTACAGCTCCCCGTAACAAACGAACCCCACAGGGGTATGCTGATGGGTGGCCCAGGCAGCCACTGGGTAGGGCCGCTGGAGGGAGCAGGGGCCACCCGAGATGGAGGCTCTGTGCAGCGGGTGCGCGGGCAGGGTTGAGGCACACAGGGAACGGGGTGGGGTCCCATGGTTTGGGGAGAGGCATGGCAGTCCTCAAAGGCTGGGATAAGGGTGTGGCCAGGGTCTCCGCGGGCTTTGCTGATGGGCAGGACCCAGGCATGCCTGGCAAGGCCTCAGCCCAGCAATTGCCAAGCATGTAGCCGCTTCGGGCCCCTGGAGAGAGCCGCGCTGTGGAGCCCCCAGGGGGTCCTGAGGTCATGACAGCCTCAATGCACCTGAGCGCAGAGCTGGGGGGTCCCTGGAGCCGCTGTCCTCCCCTGTGGCACTGGAGCCCTGGAGGTGGCCCGGGGCTTCCTTGGAACGTGGAGACGTGCTGGTTAAACGTGGAGCCCTGGGCCAGCCGGGCACCGGGGGCTGCAGGTGGGGGGAGGTGGACGCTTTCCTTTGTGGGGGCTGTGTCTTTTCCACAGGAAAGGGAAAGGGGGAGGGACACGGGTCAGCAGTGGGGGGCTGTGCAGTCTCGCAGATCTTCACCCTTTGTTCTTGAACCCTGCACCCTGGGCCCTGCCAAGGGTCCCGCATAGGTGGGCAAGGAGCTCCCAGCTGCTTGGTCACTGCTGTGTTGGGGCTGCCGGCAGGGGGACGCTGGGCCCCGGCTGGCCTGACCTGTGCTCCCTCCCCACCCTGCAGTCTCCATCGACTCCATCCAGGAGGTGAGTGAGGGGCGGCAGTCAGAGGTCTTCCAGCGCTACCCCGACGGCAGCTTTGACCCCAACTGCTGCTTCAGTATCTACCACGGCAGCCACCGCGAGTCACTGGACCTGGTCTCCACCAGCAGCGAGGTGGCGCGCACCTGGGTCACTGGCCTGCGCTACCTCATGGCCGGCATCAGCGACGAGGACAGCCTGGCTCGCCGCCAACGCACCAGGGACCAATATCCTTGGGCACTGAGCAGGCAGGGCAGACCCAAGGACTGGCCCCTTGGCTGCCCACCCTGGGAGGGCCCCTACCCTTTGCCGGGTCACATGTTGGGGAAGCGGCCGGTAGGCTGGGGTCCCCTATTCCTTCCTCCCTAGGCCAGAGGGTGGGGGCGGTGGAGCTGGACCCGTGGATCCCTGTTGGCCCCTAACTCGGCACCAAAGTGGCTGAAGCAGACATTTGATGAGGCCGACAAGAACGGGGACGGCAGCCTGAGCATCGGCGAGGTCCTGCAGCTGCTGCACAAGCTCAACGTGAACCTGCCCCGGCAGAGGGTGAAGCAGATGTTCAGGGTAAGGCGAGCCTCGAGGGGAACACCCAGCCCAGTTTCTTGTTACTTTCCCCACGCGGCCCTCGCCCAGCCACCCTGATGTTAGGAGTTATGAAAATGCAGCCTTCAGCTGAGCTGCGGCCTTTATTGTCTGTAATTAGTTTCTGTTTCCGGAAAGCCTGCTGGGCCGGGGGAGAGAAACTGCCCGTCAGCAGGTTCTGGTTCCGGGCGGCGCTGGCTGAGCCAGCAAACCAGGCCCTAGGGCCTTGCTGCTTTGCTGCAGCTTGGAAAGTGGGTTCTGTGGGTGCAAGCGCCAGGCCCCAGGGTCTCTGACACGCACACAGGTGCACACACATACATGCATGTGCATACATATGTGCACACACATGGGCACATACACATATGCACACAGGCACGCACATGCACACGTGCACATACACACACATGCTCACAGTCTGACAGCTCCGCCGTGTCCAGCCTGTCAGCTCCTGCCTGCTCTTGCCTGTTCTCGCTGTAGATGGCTGGTCATGCCTGGCTGGAGCAAGGGAGGCTGGACTGTTCACAGCACCGAGTTTGTGCGTGAGTTAGGGGCTGGGTGCTCGCAGACGCTCTGGGGACTGTCCGGGGCTCGTGAAGGCCCCGGTGGGGAGACAGTCTGCCTGGGCTGTGGTGGCTGGCAGGTGACTGAGTCTGCACATCTGCACCCCTCTCCCTGCCTGCCTAGGGCCATCCCCAGCCACATTCTGGGCTCAGGGGCAGCTCTGGGGCCAGCAGGCCCCTCCACAGGGTTGAGACTGTGCCAGGGCCCGGGCAGCAGGCTGGCTTAGGGTGCAGGCTCCAGAGTGGCCTCTGAGTGGGAGGAGACAGATGCCCCTCACTGAATCCAGCAAGAGTGTGCACGGCTTCTGGGGCCTGAAGGTCCAACCAGACCTCCCTAAGGGAACCCCAGGCAGGCGGAGGTAGGACAAGGCTGCAGGGCTGGCTCTGGAGAGGAATGGCAGGGCAACTGTTGCTGTCACGTCACAGGCCTGGCACTCCAGCCCTATGCGGTGGAGGCCCAGTGGCCCTGGCCTTCGGTGGTCAAGCCAGGTGGAGATGGCCCTAGTTTCAGAGTGCTGGGCCTCCCCGCCCATCTGTGCTGCGTCCTCTGTGGGCCCTGCAGCCTGGCTGGAGGGGCTCTGAGAAGTGGCATCAGCTTCACTGTAGAGAAATCTGGAAACAGCTCCCATTGCCTGGCACGGCCTAATCAGAGAGACGTGCATGGTGGATAAACACGTGGCTGGAGGCCAATTTCATCAAGCCTAAAATAAGGCTGGAAGTGGGCTGGACCCAGCGGGGCCTAATTGCCAAAGAGTGTGCTGGGTGGGCACCGAGGCAGGCTCGGCCGAGGTACATGTTCAACAGCAGTGGCTTCCCTTTGTGGAAAGAAGATACCGCGTGACTGTCAGGGGCGTTCTAGGGTTGGGCTCAGGCCCCCTGAGGGCCTCACTGTCCGAGCATTTTTGTTCCTGCTCAGTGGTGAGTGGCTCACCCTGGCACACAGCCACTCTGTGGAAGGGCTGCATCTCTGCCCAGCTTAGCCCCAGGCCCTGGGAGGGCCACCAGCCCAGACTCTGTCCCACGGGGGTCCTTTGAGCTGCAGCCTGTCCCCCTCACGGCCGTCCTGGGTACAGTGAGTGGGCACCCCCAGACTTGGGGCTACCTTCACACCTCGCACCAGGCAACCCGGGGCTTCATCTGGTGTTGCTGGGTCCCAGTGCATGTGGCTTTAGCTGGGCCCTGCATGCCATGCTGGCCTCATCCCAGCCTTCGCATGGGCACACAGCCTGTCCCTGGGGTCCTGACCTTCACGCTAAGCCATGGGTGTAGGGCGTGCAGCAGCCAGGGCTCTGCCCTGGGGACAGGGACAAAGGGGGTGATGGGGCCACCCAACTAGTGACTCCCCTGGCTCAGAGGGGATCCCAGGGGAGCTGGCACCACCACCCCTGGCCACCCCAGATCGTGGCCCCAGGAGGAGGCAAGGCTGTTCCCCAGTGGCAGGCTGGTGGCTGCTGCTGTCCATGGTGCTGAGCCGGCCCTGGTCCCTGTTCAGCTGAGGCACATCTGCAGGCCGAGGCGGGGCCCTGGGCACTCTCCTGTGGACCAGGACGTTGAGCTGTCCTGAGAAGCGTGGCCAGCGTGCAGGTAGCCCTTTGTGGCCTGCTCCCTCGACCCCACACCGGGCTCCTCGCAGGCCCCCTTGGAGCCCCTGGATGGGCTGTAGAGAGCACGCTGTCCTGAGCCTGTGTGGGCTCTGGGAAGAGGACCCGGTGGGGCTTGTCTGAAAGCCCGAATTACGAAGCCTCTAGGCTGCCACTGTGGTGGATGTGGCACCTCCTCGACGTTTGGAGGCATTTCCTGATCTCGGGGTACCCAGTCTGGGGCTTCTGTGGAGGCCCAAGGACTCAGCCAGTGTAGGTGGACACCTGCCGGCTGGGTGTTGGTGTGGCCAGGCCTGGGGTGAGCAGGCACAGGGCAGAACCCTGCCTTCAAGGTACATCTGATCAGTCCATCCCATCACTGGCCACATCCTCAGTGGGGGGCCAGGGCCGAAGCGACAGCAGGCAGCTCACTGGGAGCCTAGGACCCCTCAAGATGTTGAGCAGCTGGGCATGTGTGAAACGAGCGGTCGGGGCTGCCCCTGCCTGAAATGTTGAGCTCTGGAGCTCGTTGAAGAGCAGGGCGAGGCACTGCGTCCCTTCGGGCCTGGTGTTCCTCGTGAGTGTCGACTGAGCTGGGGTGTCACATGGGGGCCGTGTCACCTCCAAGTAGGTCATGCTCTCACTCTGCCCTGCCCAGCCCTGGGCTCCCATACCCTTGTGAGGCAAAGGCCTCAATCCTTAGGGCTCAAGGATTTCAAGCATCCCCTTCCATGGGGACTTTATTGCCGCCATGGGATTCCCATGGCCCCTGTATCACCTTGGGCTTCTGCTGGGCTGCCCGGCCTCCAGCCCAGGGGATGTTGACCCCCATATAGGGGGTGTTGGCTCCTGTGTGGGTGGTGTTGACTCCTGGGTGGGGGGGTGTTGGCTCCCGTGTGTGTGGGGGTTGTTGGCTCCCATATCGGGGGGTGTTTTTGGCTCCTGTGTGGGTGGTGGTGACTCCCGTGTGGGTGGTGTTGACTGCTGTGTGTGGGGGTGTAGACTCCCATGTGGGTGGTGTTGACTCCTGTCTGGGTGGTGTTGGCTCCCGTGTGGGTGGTGTTGACTGCTGTGTGGGGGGGTGTAG
>NW_012122820.1:471462-508462 GCF_000951035.1 Colobus angolensis palliatus | reverse complement strand
TTTTTGACTCCCATGTGGGTGGTGTTGACTCCCGTGTGGGTGGTGTTGACCGCTGTGTGGGGTGGTGTTGGCTCCTGTGTGGGGTGGTGTTGGCTCCCTTGTGGGTGGTGTTGACTCCTGTGTGGGCGTTTTTGACTCCCATGTGGGTGGTGTTGACTCCCGTGTGGGTGGTGTTGACCACTGTGTGGGGTGGTGTTGGCTCCCGTGTGGGGTGGTGTTGGCTCCCTTGTGGGTGGTGTTGACCGCTGTGTGGGGGGTGTAGACTCCCATGTGGGTGGTGTTGACCGCTGTGTGGGGGGGTGTAGACTCCCATGTGGGTGGTGTTGACTCCTGTCTGGGTGGTGTTGACTGCTGTGTGGGGTGAGTATATGGAGTTGGCTGTGGGTCGAAGGTGAAAGGCATATGGCGTCGGGCAGGTGCGTCAGTTCTGCATTTTCATGGGGCTGTCCTCATGGTGGGTGGGCCCGTGCCCTGGGGAGTGACGGGAGGCTGTGACGAGGGCAGTGGAGTAGAGGAGGGTGGGCTTGCGTGTTGGTCTTGACTGGGGAGCGGGGTGGCCCTGAAGGACCCCTGTGCATGTAGCCCTGGTCGAGGTGCCAATGGGGACCCAAGGCCTTGCACTGCAGGAAGCAGACACGGACGACCACCAAGGGACGCTGGGTTTTGAAGAGTTCTGTGCCTTCTACAAGATGATGTCCACCCGCCGGGACCTCTACCTGCTCATGCTGACCTACAGCAACCACAAGGACCACCTGGATGCCGCCAGCCTGCAGCGCTTCCTGCAGGTGGAACAGAAGGTGCGCTGCCCGGGCAGGGGTTGGGGGGCCAGCCATCAGGCCTCGCCTTCTGTTCTGAGCTTTGAGCTTCACAGTCAGGGGACAGTGGTGACGGGGGAGCTGCCTGAGGCTATCCCAGGCCATCCCTGGGCTACCTGGGCTCATGTCCCTGCTCTGAGATGGAGAGATTAGGGTGGGGCAGGTCACAGCCTGGCATTTGAGAGCCCCCCAAGTTGGCTTTAGTTTTCATACTACAGGGTGCACCCTATGGGGCAGTCAAGCAGGTAGGGAGGGTTTGTGGTTTCTCCTCCAGGGGCCTCTGAATGGCTTGGTCCTGACTGTGGACACCCTGCGCCTCCCACAGCTTGACCACACCTCCTGCCTTGGTGTTGAGCATGTTGTGAACTCGCGTTCTGTGGCCCAGCCTTTGAGATCTGCCCCTGTGTTCCAGCCACATGGGTCTGGCTGACTCGCTCCCCTAGGGTGCCAGGCCCGCCACAATGTCCACTCACGTTTGTCCAGCAGATACTCAGATGCCTCGTGGAGTCCAGAGGGGCACGTTCACCCCTTTATCTAGACCCCAAGAAGTCCTGGCCATCCTTAGAGACCAATGCAAAGGCCACGTGCTCCCTGGACGCTGCCCCACTGGCTGGGGACCTCCTGTCCAGAGGTTCAGGGCTCTGGCCATCTTGTACCAGGTCTAGGCAGAGACTGGGTACTGCATGCCCTGGTGGCAGGAGTTGCAGGTCCAGCCAGGCAGTGGAGGGGAAGGCCAGAGCCCCCTGGGGACAGGGCTCCGTGGGAGGGGCTCAGACTCTGTGTGGCCACCCTCCGGCCTTGTAGGAGTGCAGGTGAGGACCCTGGACCCTCCTCAGGGAGGACAGCAGGGACAGGGCAAGCCTCAGGGAACCAAGATGGCTCGGCTTGGGGGTGCTGCTCAGGGACCTCCACTCTACTGGCCACTGCGCTGCATCAGCCTCTCGGTGATGGTCTGAGGGGGAGGATGGGAATGGCAGGAGGAACCCTGGGAATCCCAGGTAGGGTCTGGATGGGTTTTACCCAGGATCTCCCAGCAGTACCCCACCCCAGAGCTTACCACAAACCCAGAGCTGGCCTTTGGGGCTGCCCCTGGGCCTGAGCTCCCGGGATGCCCCCACCTGGCCGGCGCAGCTTGCCAGGCTCCATCCTGTGGCAGCTGCTTCTCCAATCCTGCAGGCACAATGCCTGGGAGGCATGGCCCAGGCTGGGGAGGCTAGCATCAGCTGGCTGGACCCCACTGTCTCAGATGCCTTGTGCCCTGGCCACCAGGGGTGGCACCGGCATGTGTCTGTGGGTGACCTGGCTGCAGACAGTAGGTCCTCTGTCCCAGTAAAGGCAGAGGTGGGAACGGGGCCTGGATGGGGGATTGGCAGGCAGAAGTGACCCTTCCTTCCCTGACCTTTGCTCCAAGCCTTCTGGAACCCTCCCTGCAATCAGGAGCCAGAGTCCTCCAGCCGGCTGCTGGTGCCCTTTCCTGGCCTCCTGGTTGCTGGGCCTCCCCAGGGTCCCACAGCTGGCTCTGGGATCCCCCAACTGTTACCTCACCATGTTCCCAGGGAACTCAGAGAAGCCCCGTCGGTGGGCTGGGTAGCTCCTGGCCCAGCTGCACCATAGCGCCCTGGAGATTCCTCAGCCTGCAATGCATGGGGCGGCCTGGGCTGGGCTGGACTGTGGTGTTCAGATCTCTTGGGAGGGTTTGTGTGTGGTGACTTGGGCAGACAGTGGGAGGGGCTGCATAAGGGAGCTGCCTGTGTCTGCCTGGCTCTGCCAAGGGGGCATGAAGATTCTCACTCTCCTGTGCCCACCCATACATGGCCTCTGCTCCACGCCAGGCCCACTCTGGGCCACAGCTCTTGCACTGGTTGAGGGTGGTCCAGCTGATGAGGTCAGAGGTCCCTCCTGTGCTGTCAGAGTTCACAGTCAGAGCAAGTCATCCAAAAGCCACGTGATCCATGGTAGTCCCAAGTCATGTGACACTGGGGCTGGCTGGCCAGTGCCCCTGGGAACCATGGTCATCCCTGGTGTAATCAGAGACAGGCAGGGGACCGTGGTGATGGGGGAGCTGCCTGAGGCTATCCCAGGCCAGGGATGGGCTACCTGGGCTCATGCCCCTGCTCTGGCCTAGATGACGGGTGTGACCCTCGAGAGCTGCCAGGACATCATCGAGCAGTTTGAGCCATGCCCAGAAAACAAGAGTAAGGGGCTGCTGGGCATTGATGGTGAGTGGGGCGCTGCCCTCAGCCCAGCTGTCCTGGGATGCTGGAGGGGCAACGAGGGCCCAGCCTGTGGGCCGGGACAGGTGCTCTGTGTTCTGTGTGGCATGGGGGCAGGGGGTCATGAGATGAGGCTGGTGGTGGGCTGACATGGCCCCTACGCCACGCCATCCTGCAGGCTTCACCAACTACACGAGGAGCCCTGCTGGTGACATCTTCAACCCTGACCACCACCACGTGCACCAGGACATGACGCAGCCACTGAGCCACTATTTCATCACCTCGTCCCACAACACCTACCTCGTGGGTGACCAGCTCATGTCCCAGTCGCGGGTGGACATGTACGCCTGGGTCCTGCAGGCTGGCTGCCGCTGCGTGGAGGGTAAGCCCTGGACCTCGGGCAGCGGCCGTGGGCTGGCATCTGCTGTGGGAGATGGGCTGCCCTGAGGAGCCCCCTAGGGGCACCTCTGGGCAGAGGCTGGGAGGGCCTCTTCTGTGTCCCTCACTGAGCAATGGGACAGGCCCTCTTTTGGTCAACGCTCAGCCTGCCTGGGCTGACCAAGGTCTGCCTGCCTGCAGTGGACTGCTGGGATGGGCCCGATGGGGAGCCCATCGTGCACCATGGCTACACTCTGACCTCCAAGATCCTCTTCAAAGATGTCATCGAAACCATCAACAAATACGCCTTCATCAAGAATGAGTGAGTGGCTGGGCCTGGGCGGCTGGCCCCAGAGGTGGGCAGCATAGGGTCTCCAGGCTCTAGCTTTTCCTGCCACACCCACATGTCCTTTCTTTGGGAGCAGTGACTGTGGTGACCAGGGGGCTGGTTTCATTCTGGCATCTCTGGTTGAGGAGAGAGGGCAGGGAGAGATTGCGGCCGCAGGTATAGGCAGGGTCCTCACAGGAGCAGCTCGTCCACACGCCTGGTGGCACCTCCCAGTGTCAGTGCCCACAGCAGCCGTGGCTCCCACACTCATCACCCCTGAGAAGCCACTCTATGTCCAGACTCAATTTGCTGTCACTCAGCTGTGCCTGTAGACACTGTTGAAAAAAATCCAATTTCTGGAACTGGAAGACTGCCTCCCCATGTGGTTTGAGTTACCTTCAAATCTTGGCTATGCGAGGCTCGCAGGTGGGGAAGGAGCTAATTGCATGAAGGAAGAGAGGAGAAGCAAGATTGATTTAGGAGACAGAAATAGATGGGCCTCTCCTGGAAGAGCTGGCTCTTGCTGTCACTGTCTCAAGCCGGCCCCATCCCTGGGACTGTAGGTGGGGAGGACATTACATGGCACAGGGGTGGGGATGGGGGGAGGAGGGATGAGCTGGGAGGAGCCAGGGGCCTGCTGGGATCTCAGGACAGGGTTGCACCTGTGACCAGTGTAATTTGTGCAGGCACAATGTTTTCCTGTAGGCCCTGGGCTTCAGGCCTCAGTTTCTTGCCTGAGAAGTGGGGAGATGAGCCCCTGCACCCTGGTGCCCTGCCTGCCTGCTGCACATCACAGGGCTTGCTCATCTCTTGCCCTGGTTAACCTCTTGTTCTGGGTCACTTACATTTTCTAAAATAATCATGGCTACCTTTTGGTAAAAATCCAAGTAAAATGTATACATGGTTAAAAATGAAGCTGAAAAGCTTCCAATTAAAAGTCCCTGCTACACTCCCCATTCTGCACCGTGCAGGTAATAACCATGTTCCACCAGAGGGTGTGTGCCAGGCTTATGTCTCCTTCTTTATGGGACCAATGTCAGGACCCCAGGGCCATTCAGAGGATAGTGTCCCCAGTATCTAGGTCAAAGGGATTCTATTTCCTAGCCTATCTATTGCTCCACACTGTACCTTGGTTTTGTCCACATCATTTTAAAACCATGACTTTTTCAAACGTTCCTTTTATTTTCCTGGAGTTTCTAATTGCCTTTGGTTTTTTCCTTATTGGGGAAAGAAACTCATGCTGTCTTGACCAGTCCCTAAGATTCTCCCAGCTCCTTTCCCACCCACTGAGTTGCTTTTGAAAGCCACTGATGGGTGGGCCACCTCCCAGAGCTGCTGGTAGTCCCAGCTATCCTGGGTTCTTGGTGAAGACCCCTCCTCATTCAATGGTTGGGGTGGGCCCTTGCAGAGGTGGGGCCTACCCATCCTCTGAGGCCCTGGCCTCATCCTGCTCCTTCTGCTTTGGGGCCACAGGTACCCAGTGATCCTGTCCATCGAGAACCACTGCAGTGTCATCCAGCAGAAGAAAATGGCCCAGTATCTGACTGACATCCTTGGGGACAAGCTGGACCTGTCATCAGTGAGCAGTGAGGATGCCACCATGCTCCCCTCTCCACAGATGCTCAAGGGCAAGATCCTCGTGAAGGTGAGTGAGCCCCTGCCCTCCTGGGACCAGCTCACATAGAGTCTCGGGCCTGGGGCAGTGCCCTGCTCCAGACAGGCAGGGGCATCATGCCATCTGTGGGCAGATCTGGGGAGGCTGAGGGCTGGCCGTGCTCCTGACCTGGCTCCATCTCCCCATGGTGGTCACTGGCTCAGGACCTCCTCATGCACATCCAGGCCTTTCCCTCCACACTGCTGCAGCCACAAGGAACTGGCCAGTCTGGCCCCTGCCCCATGGCTGAGATTCCAAAACTGAGCTTGAGAAAAGGCCCCTCTCCTTGGTCGGCGACTCTTTGTGGGTGCCAGGTGCCGGCTTCCCAGCCTTTTGTCCAGGGCCCCTCCCATCGTGCACCTCCTCCCTCAGGGGAAGAAGCTCCCAGCCAACATCAGCGAGGATGCGGAGGAAGGCGAGGTGTCTGATGAGGACAGTGCTGATGAGATTGACGATGACTGCAAGCTGCTCAATGGGGATGTGAGTCGGGCTGGGGGTGGGGGGGCGGATGGAGCCTGCAGTTAGTTCTCAAGAACAGCTGTCCGTCCTTGCTACTGGGGCGAATTAGAAAGGGAGGTGTCCGGGACAGAGGGACATTGGGACAGATGTGCACAGTGGCCCAGAGCCTGGGGGGGTCCTCCCTGCCCACCCACCCCTCTGCATGAGAGCTGCAGGCCTGCCTGTTCCGTTTCAGCTCCCACACTTGAGCTGACTCTTAGGGTACCATCCACTCCCCCTGCCCTGTCCTCTTGGCCCCTCAGTAAGTGGGGGCAGCACTGGGGGCTGGGTCCCACGCCAGACTCTACCCCATTCCCACCGGTACCTGGCCCGCCCAGGCCCTGGCACAGGATTTCCCAGCTTCCTGCCCTTTTTCCCACCAAGTCTGGCCGGACGCTGAGTGGCTGGTAGTCCTGCCCAGCCACCCCCGTGGCCAGTGCTGGCCTCATCTCCAAGCAGTGCCATCTCTAAGGTCAACTCTGATGTGGGGTTCCCACCAGCAGCACCTCCACAGAGTGCTGTCCGTGTCCCCACCAGGGCCCGGGCAGGGGGCTGCGGAGTCAGGAGCCCCTGACTGTGAGGTGCTGGGCTCGGGGGCGCTGATCTCCTCTCCTCTGGACACTGCTCTGGGGCTGCTGCTGCGAGGCAGCGAAGGCCGTTGCTCCCAGAGGGGCCGTGCACGGGAAGATAATTGTGTGGCCTGCTCCTGGTCACGCGGCCAACCATTTTAGAAAGTCCTGAGGCAGCAGCACTCTTCCTGCCTGGGATGTGTGGCGCACGCCTCTGTGTGGCCTGTGTGATGGCAAAGCCAGCTCCACGGTGCTCCTGGCTCTGTGCCCACTCCAACCTGGCACCAGGGGCATACGACACCCAAGGCCCAGGCCCTGCCCTCAAGGATTCCAAGTTCATCAGGGGCACCCGAGGGGCTGCACTGGCAGGGAAGGGCATCCAGCCCAGCTCAGAGGCCACCCTGAAGTTTACCCCTGGCCCTGCCATCTTCTGAGGCACATGGCGGCCAGTGGTGGGACTCCAGACCCTGTGCCACCTGCTGGTGCACTGACCTCTCAGGCCACAGGGTCACACACACATTCTGCTGAGGGCAGCCTCGTGCTGCTGGAGTCAGGTGGGCCTGGCTTCCTGTCCTGCCTGCGGCTGCCTGCAGACCCCGAAGTGACTCATGCCTTCCGTGAGCCTGGGGTGAGCAGAGTGTTGTGACCCTGAGGGTCGTCACTGCCACTGCTCACAGGGCTGGGGACAGATGCCAACAGGCCGACCTCTGGCTCCTGCAGGCATCCACCAATCGAAAGCGTGTAGAAAACATTGCTAAGAGGAAACTGGATTCCCTCATCAAGGAGTCGAAGATTCGGGACTGTGAGGACCCCAACGACTTCTCCGTCTCCACACTGTCCCCATCTGGAAAGCTCGGATGCAAGGTAGAGGCCAAAAAGGTGACACCCGTGATGCCGACAGGTCTCCCCGATAGCCAGCCTGTGGGCCAGCCGGGGCCCCCGAACGTATGGGTCTGTGCGCACACACCTCCAGGTGTGCACTCACACCTGTGCACACACAAATCTGCACACAAGCACACCTCTGTACACACCTCTGCACATACACCTGCATGATCCACACCCACCTACCAGCGGGGTCTCAAAACCCAGTCAGTCGTGGGAGCTGCCCAGCTGTGGGGAATTGACGGCCTTCCCTGCCCAGCCCGCCACACCCTGCCTGGAGCTGCCTGTGGCCACGTGGGCAAGCTTCCACATGGAGCAAATGGCCCTCGGGGGCTGTCACGGCAGACACAGCGGAGTGTCTGTGGGGTGAGAGGTGACAGGCAGGGTGGGCCGGGTCCTGTGGTCACAGCCTCCTTGCAGACCTCAAAGGAGCCAGGAGCTGTGGCCGGCAGATCCTGCAGTCCTGCTGTGGGTGGGACCGAGTGGGGAGCGTGGGTGGGCCCTGCAGACCCTCCGCAGGTGACAGTGCTGGTGGGCGCCTGTGCTGGGGACAGTCTCCTGGAGAGCCCTACTGTGCCCTGTGGCACTGGTTCGTTCTGCCTGTCCCTGCAGGGACCTTGCTGTTTTCCTAACCCTTGGAGAGGGTGGGAAGGTGGCTTCTCCCTGGCCAAGTGGGGGTGCTGTGTCCCCTTCCAGGACCAGTATTTTTAGACTTAGGTGTTTGCGTTTCCACCCACGGGCCTCGGAGCACTCGGCACAGCTGACACCGCAGGAGAGCTCGAGGAACATGCCCTGTGCAGGTGGCTCTTGCAGGGCCCGAGCTGACAGGCGTTCCCTTATTTTTATCCCAAGGTGTCTGTCTAGGTGGGGGAGAGTGGCCATCTGTGGCTGCGCTGGGCAGCCAGCTGGGCCTGTGCAAAACCTGGAGATGCGTCTGCAGGTCCAGGAGAGCGGTCCCCTGCAGACCTCACGTCTGAGCTGCTGCTGGGGGTTCTGTGCTCAGGGAAGGCTTCCTGCAGGAGGAGGAGGGGCTCAGGCACAGCCACTAAGGTTGCAGGAGGAGCGGGAATCCTGCTCTGATGAGAGACACTCCCTGCTCGGTGTGGACACACACCCCAGAAAGGTCCCACAGCCTTTAGCACAGGAGAGGGGCGGAGCTGATCCCAAGGCCAGGCCGGGATGCATTCAGCCCTGGAGCTCACTGGGGGCGTGGCCCAGCTAAAGGGGGTGTCTGTGCGCTGAGGGTCATGGGAATGGCAAATCCCATGGAGGGACTCCTGTGCCTCTCTGTCCCCCTGGGCCAGCCGGTGTCCCCTCTGCCCATGAACCTTGAGGACGTGAGGCTTCTACTCATGCGTCCCTGAGGCCCGGGAGCAGGAATGGGTATCTTGGGGAGAGAAGCCGGATGGGTAAGGAGGGCACCCACCCCCAGACAGCTGGGCACAACCCAGTGAGTGCTTGTACTGCCAACAGCCGCGCCCGGCAGGGACCCTTCCCTGAGCACCCCCTTGGGGCCCAGCACCCAGCCTCCCCAACAGAGGCAGGGCTGGGGTCGGCTGAGACCCTCCACCACCATCCAGGACCCCTCGCCTCCTGGGCCTTCCGCTGCCCGCAGCCCCTTGGAGCATGGTTGGGTCTTGCTATCTCCTCTGGGAGTCCCAGGGGTGACAGCAGGTCTGGCCATGCAGTACGGGCTGTGTCTGGCTGTCTGTCTCCTGGGTCAGTGCGTGCCTCTCCTCGGTCATGCCTGGATTTACAGTCACTCGTGGCTCTGGGTCACTGCGGCCTTTTGGGGGTGTTTAAGGAGCTGTGAAGTGTGGTGGCCCTGACTGGCTCCAGGCGCACTGTGAATCCGGCTCCTGGCGCCTCTCCCGGCAGCTGTGGCGCCAATAAATTAAGAGGAAACCGGGGCTGGCTTTTCTGGAGGTGGAGAGAGACGAGCATGTCTGAGAGCCATGTGGACCTGGACAACCCAGAAGCCTCCTGCTGCGGTGCACGCGGGGCCTCGGGCTCCGGCCAGTGTAGCCTGGTGATGGGAAGGCCCCGCGGCCACTCTGGGCTGTGGGAAGGGCCGTCTAATCCCATCCTCGCTCCCTGTGAGGGTGAAGGAGGGGCAGGGCACACCTCCGGGCCGTGGTACCAGAGCACAGGGAGGCTGGCGGGAGCTCCCTGGCCGTGTCAACAGGACTGAGAGGCCCGCCTGGCATGGGGCCAGCGGATGCAATGTGTCCTGATTTCCGATGCGTCCGGTGAGGGAGTGTCCGAGCAGGCACAGGTCCAGGCTGGTGAGAGCGGGGAGCAGGAGGAGCGGTTTGCTGCGGCGTGGCTGAGCGCCGAGTCTGTGGTCGTGAGAGCTGCAGTGGCCTCTGTGCAGCAGTGTGGGGGTATCTGCGGGTGTAGGAGGGCGTGTGTGCAGGGGCGTGTTGTGGGTGTTGCAGGGGTGTGTCCAGAGGGGTGGGCGTCTACAGGGGCATGGCCACGGGTGGGTGCTGTGTCCACTTCTGGCGGAAGTTCCTCTCTAACAGGGACCCCTGCTGCAAGCCCACGGCTTTGCGGTGTTTCAAAGAAAGCAGCCCCCACCCTTGGTGGGGGACAGGATGTGTATGGGAGCCTCATGAGCACAGACGGGCCATGTTTTAGGGGAGTCTGTGGAAGGGGCTCCCCGGGTCAGGTGGCAGCACAGACTCTGCTGGTTCCATTGGGAATGCGCTTTGGGATGAATGAGCAGTTTGCAATGTGGCCCGGGGTTCAGCGGGGGGCAAGTAGGGGAGCCCCGGATGTGCCTGCTGCTTATACAGCGGTGGGAAGGCTCACAGTGGCTTCCTGGGGTTTCCTGGTTCACGGCCCGCCTCAGGGAGCGCCCCACCTGGAGCTGCTTGTCTGATTACGTGGTACCCGCGCCTTACGGGAACAGGTCAGGGCGGCAGGGCCACAGAACGCTCGTAAAAGGGTTACGCAAGCAGGCCTGGCCGAGGAATATTCCAGACACACAAATACAGTATTATGTAGTCACCACTGGTGGGGAAAAAAGATTCAGAACTTAATGAGTTTAAAATCACACAGGAGAGACGCTGAGGCAGGTGTGAGCAGATGTTTCCACCCGGGCCTGCCTTCCAGGCTGCTGCTGCTCAGCAGCTGGCTCTGCCCCAGGGTGGACTGGGAACGGCGGCCACGGGCTCCCCAACCTGTCCCCGCCCTGCCCTCTCCTCCCCTGTCTGCCTTACTTCAGACCCGGCTTAAGCCCACCTTTCCAGGAAGGCCTCCTGTGACCACCAGGGAGCTGTCCTGGCCTCCCTGCTTGGTTCAAGACTGGGCTCACCTTGTCCCTGTCTCTCCCTTGGACTCAGAACAAGGCTGAAGAGGATGTGGAGTCTGGGGAGGATGCCGGGGCCAGCAGACGCAACGGCCGCCTCGTCGTGGGAAGCTTCTCCAGGCGCAAGGTCCGGCGCAGCTCCCAGCCCAGGGTCCCCGTCTGGGCCCAGTGTTCTCCCTGCTCCCAGTGCCCCGGTGGGCCCTGCCCCAGCCCCCAGGGTTCCCAGCCTGGCTTGCAGGATCCCTTCTGAGTTGGGCTGAGCTATCGGCTGCAGGTGCCAGGGACTGGGCCAGGAGCCTGGGCTCAGAGCTGGTGGGAGCAGGTGCCTCGCTGGCTCACATCCCTTCTCTGGCCCACGCTGGCCCTTGTCCCAAGCTCAGGTGCCCTGTGGCTGCCCTGGGTGTCCGCCGGAGCCCAGATCGAGAGGGCACCGAGGCGGCTTTGGCAGGCCCAGCCAGGCGGGATGGATGTGGGAGGCTGCGTGGGCCACTGGGGACCCTGGAGGACAGGCCCTCCCCAACCCCCAGCTTCGCCAAGGCCTGACCTGGGCCAGGGGCCCTACAGCTCATGCCTCTGCCCCCCGCACAGAAGAAGGGCAGCAAGCTGAAGAAGGCGGCCAGCATGGAGGAGGGAGATGAGGGCCAGGACTCCCCGGGAGGTCAGAGGCGAGGGTAGGTGCCCTGCCCCACGAGGAGGCCCTGTACACTCCTGGGAGCCTGGCCCAGCCAGCTCCTTCTCTGCGGTGACCCCACCAGGGCCAACCCCGAGCCGGGCAGGACCCACCCCCTCCTTGGCCCCTGGAAGCAGTGGGAAGTGGTGGGGAATGTGGTGTGCAGGGCAGGCTGGTGGCTGCGAGCAGTGGGGGCAGGGGTGGCCGAGCAGGTGGCTGGAGGGCCCAGGTCCCCACAGGCCTGGATGGTGCTGGGCTGTCGGCCCTTGGTCCTCACCTCCTCCTATGAGGCCCCCAGCCTCATGCCCTCCCCAGGGGGCATCAAATGCCTGCCATGAAGTGTCTCCCCCACTTCCCGTCCAGTCAGGCTGAATTCAAGGCCCGGGCCCCTGTGTCTGAGGCTTCCCTCAGCACTGTCTGGGGTCTCTTTGGGATCTCAAACCTACAAGCCCAGAAGGAGTTTCCACTCCTCCCCAACCCTGGGCTCCCCCGTGCTGCCCACTCCCTCCTATTGCCGTCTCCCCTCACTTCCATCCCCCAGCGGTTCCTCTGTGCCCCTCGCCTGGGTACAGCCCCCTCCTGCCCAGTCCCGTCCCACGTGCCAGCCGGGCTCTGCCCTCAGCACACATCTGATCCACACGCGCTGCTGCCACCTGGGTGACACGGAGGCCCCCTTGGACCCCGGCCTCCTCTCCACATAGTGATTCTAGTCCAGACCCAGGCCCTGAACCCAGCTCTCCCCTGCTCAGAACCTTCCAGAAGCCCCCACACCTGCCGTGCTGGGCAGACCACATCATCCTCCACTGCACACAGTGCCTGGGGCCTCTGCCTCTGCTGGTAGCTCCGAGCCAGCCCACATTCTGCCTGGCACTCGGGTTTCCGCAGCCTGCAGCCCAGTCTGGGGTCTGTCTCTCAGGGTTCAGGGCCCACTGCGTGAATGAATGAACCTGCCTGAGTCCTGGAGCCCATCTCACGGAGCTGGGTGCCAGGCTGGCCCTGGATGGGAGGGGTTCTGACACCCGGTACCTGCCACAGGACGACCCGGCAGAAGAAGACCATGAAGCTGTCCCGAGCCCTCTCTGACCTGGTGAAGTACACCAAGTCCGTGGCCGCCCACGACATAGAGACGGAGGGTGAGTGGCTCAGGGACCTGGGCACGGGTGGAGGCCTCCCTGTCCCCAATCCCTGCTGTGCTGCTGGGCGCCGGGCGAGGTCGAGGACTCGCAGTCTGACGACCGGTCACCGGTGCCACAGCGGTGTCCAGCTGGCAGGTGTCGTCCTTCAGCGAGACCAAGGCCCACCAGATTCTGCAGCAGAAGCCGGCGCAGTACCTGCGCTTCAACCAGCACCAGCTCTCCCGCATCTACCCCTCCTCCTACCGCGTGGACTCCAGCAACTACAACCCGCAGCCTTTCTGGAATGCCGGCTGCCAGATGGGTGGGTGTGGGCGAGGCGCACTAGCTGTGGTGGGGAGGGCTCGGCTCAGGTGGTCCCTGGAGCCCAAGGGGTGAGCAGGGGACCTGCTGGGGCCTTGGTTCTGTCCGAGCTCTCCTGCCCTTGGAGCCTCCACAGCTCCGTGGCATGCTGCCGACACCAGGCTGCCACTGACACCAGGCTAGCACTGGGGCAGGGTCCTTCAGGCCTCAGGGGGATGTGGGAGCGATGATGCAGGCCTGTCCACGTACTCCCAGGGTCACCTGCCTGCGAGGCTGGCTGCGCCAGCTCCAGGAATGTTCCTCCAGGATGTGCTGGCCTCAGTCCTGCACAGGTGCGAGCCTCAGCGTCCCATTCATGTTGGGTGAACGAGCGGCAGACGGCAGATCCACGGCAGCTGTGCAGGGGAGGCTAGCGTGTGGTGGCAGGTGGGTGGGGGACACACCTGGAAGGTCAGGTGCTGACCGGGGCAGCCTTGTGTCCCCCTCACAGTTGCCCTGAACTACCAGTCAGAGGGGCGGATGCTGCAGCTGAACCGAGCCAAGTTCAGCGCCAACGGTGGCTGCGGCTACGTACTCAAGCCCGAGTGCATGTGCCAGGGTGAGGCGCTCGGATGCTCAGGGCTCGGATGGGCCTCCTGGGTGTCCCCAGAACGGAGATTGGAGCCCCACGGGCTAGCAAGGGGGTGGGGCCGGCTTTGGCAGAGTCCCCTGGAGGGTCAGGTTGGGATGAAGCTCCCAGGATGCGGGGGAGGTGGGTGGGGAAACCCTCCTTGTTAGGGTTGCAAACAAGGGCCCAGCTCTGCCAGGAATCCAGGGATGGAGAACTGGGGAGCCTGGGCCCCATGTGAGATTCATGGCAGGATTTGTCTGAGAGGAGCCCAGTGCCAGCGACCCAGCCCCCTGTGCCTGGCCCCTCTGTGGGTCTCGGGCCCTGGGTCTGGGCTGGGTGTTGGAGGGAACCTCCTCCCAGCTCTCAGACACCCCTGTTTTGTCTGCTGTGGATGGCTTCCAGCTTGGTCCCCTGTGGCCCTGGCAGGGGTATCACCATGGGAGTGGGCAGGACAGGGGCTGGGCGAGCGGACCTTCCGCTGGACCTGGCTACTCCTGCTGCGGACCGGCCGCTTCCACTCCGCCCTTGGCTTGCCCTCCTTGGAGTTCTCAGCCTGAGCGGGCCCCAGGGCACTGTCACCAGAGACCCCACCCCTCAAATCCCCAGGAACCCAGACCCAACCCCGGAAGCTGTGTGACCTCCTCGGCTCAGCCGTGGGAGGCATGCGCTCTGTCCCACGTGCTGCGGTGGCCACGAAGGTGATCCATACTGGGCCAGGCGCACCTGCCCCCCCAAGGTGCCCCCCTGGACCGCTGCCTCCCTCCCTCCACCCGGCACTGGCTCCAGTCTCCTATGTGGGGGCTGGGGAGGGGCAGCCGTGCCCCAGAGAGTAGGGGGCTTGCTGAGGGCTGGGCCACTGACCATCTGCCCGGCAACCCCCTAGGCGTGTTCAACCCCAACTCGGAGGACCCCCTGCCCGGGCAGCTCAAGAAGCAGCTGGCGCTCCGGATCATCAGTGGCCAGCAGCTCCCCAAGCCGCGCGACTCCATGCTGGGGGACCGCGGGGAGGTGGGGACCAGCCCTGCACAGCGGGTGGGGTGGGAGTGGGGGCGGGCCGGGCATCGTGATGGGCCCCGAAGCTAGCCCCACTCCTGTGTCCCAGATCATCGACCCCTTTGTGGAGGTGGAGATCATCGGGCTCCCTGTGGACTGCAGCAGGGAGCAGACCCGCGTGGTGGACGACAATGGTGAGGCTCGGCCGTGGCTCTGTCTCGCTGGTGATGGAAGTCTGAGGGGGAGGGTTGGGGCTACCTGGTGTGCCCGGGTGCTCTGCCCAGGCCTCCCTCGGTGACAGTCCTGGATGCCGCTCCCCTCTAGGTGGGCAGTCCCGGAAGCAGCACCGGGAGCGGCATTGGGAGTAGTGCTGGGCCGGGGGGGCTCCAGGCCGGAGTTGTGTGGGGCTGGGGGGCTCCAGGCCGAGTGGTGTGGGGCTGGGGGGCTCCAGGCCGAGTGGTGTGGGGCTGGGGGGCTCCAGGCCGAGTGGTGTGGGGGCTGGGGGGCTGCAGGCCGGAGTGGTGCGGGGCTGGGGGGCTGCAGGCCGGAGTGGTGCGGGGCCGGGGCCCCAGGCTGGAGTGGTGTGGGGCTGGGGCTCCAGGCCGGAGTGGTGCGGGCCGGACCCTGCCCACGGGACACTCCTCCTGGCGCTGCTTCCCCAGGATTCAACCCCACCTGGGAGGAGACCCTGGTGTTCACAGTGCACATGCCGGAGATCGCCCTGGTCCGCTTCCTCGTCTGGGACCACGACCCCATCGGGCGTGACTTCATTGGCCAGAGGACGCTGGCCTTCAGCAGCATGATGCCAGGTGGGCAGGTGTGGACACGGTGCCCCCCACACTGGCCGAGGGCCCCCCGGGCAGGGCAGGCACTCTTTCCCCTGCAAGTCAGTGCCCGTGTGGGTGGGCCTGCACCTGGCACCAGAGAGACAGGAGCTGAGGACGGGAGGAGAGCCGACCTGGGGCTCTGTGGGTCAGATGGGGACACAGCCTGTGCGGGAGAGGTCACCCCCAGGAAGAGGGCTGAGGACAGGACAAGACCCAGCCTGGGGACCTGCGGATCACGGGGGGCACAGCCTTTGGGGGAGGGGCCACCCCCAGGAAGAGGTCCCTGCAGGCTGGTGCAATGCCAGTGGGCTTCCTGGAGGAGGTGGGGGTAGTGCTGGGCCCACGGGAGGCAGAGGTCCCAGGCCTGGGTTTGTCGGCTGTATTTGGGGTCTTGGGACCTTTGAGTAGAGTGGGGGGCAGAGCAGGTGGGGGCCTCGGGAGGCTGTGACCTCATGACCCTGCTGAACCACACTGCTTCAGGCTACAGGCACGTGTACCTGGAGGGGATGGAAGAGGCCTCCATCTTCGTGCACGTGGCTGTCAGCGACATCAGCGGTAAGGTGAGTGCCACCCCCTGCCACCAGCCATCACGGGGAGGGGCCGCACCAGCCCCTTGTCCTATGCACCCCCATGTGTCCCCAGGGCTGGGTCCTGAACTCAGGCAGTGAGGCCTAGGGTCCCCTCCCTGGGCCTCTGCTCCTCTACCTGCAAGAGGGGGTGCTGTGGGGGTCTGGCTCCTGAGCCACCAGTGCCCACCTCTGACCCCAGGGCTGGCTGTGGGCATCTCCAGCAGGGCGGGTCCCGAGTGCTCTGGGCCTTGCCCCGCCGGCCTCACAGGCTCCACCCCCACAGTGCTGGCATCTGGCTTCTCAGCCTGGACTGAGTGGTGCCCCCTCCCCTCTCTCACCCCCTACCCCTCTACTTCCTGCTGTCACATGGAAGGCAGCTGCCCAGGTTTGCCTGTCACTCCACACCCAGGATGTCTGTCCTCTGCCCCAGGTCAGGGTGCGGCCTCGGCTTCCGCAGGAAGGGGTCCTGGTGCCAGCTCTGCTGCCCCGCAGAGCTGGCTGCCCTGGTTCTCAGCTGAGGCCCAGTGCCCTCTGGGTCCTGCTGGTTGCAGTTGGCCCTTGGAGGACCCTGCCCACACAGCACGAGGGGCCTGCCCAAGCCCAGTGCTGACTCTGCTGCCGTGCTCTTGGGCCCAGAAGTGCCATCCGGCCTCTGCCGTCTATCCACCCATCTGTTCCTCGTCCCCCAGGCCGCAGGGCTCCCCACGCCGCTGCTGTGGCCGCCTCACCTGCTCCCTCTGTCTCTTTGGTCTTGCAGTCGGCTTCTCTATGGCCTCAGTCTCTACCTTTAGAAGCCCAGCTCTGTTAGGAGCCTTGAAGGTACCCGGTGCGCGGGACAGTGCGGCCCGCCACCCCTGCATGCCCAGGCCATGCCCCATTAGCATCCGTGATTCCTGGTAGCATTTGGGGACTGTCGCTCTTGTGACGTGGATCATGACATGGCTCTGGGGACCCTGGCCATTCCCAGCCAGAGTGGCATTTACGAGGCAGATCCAGGGTTCAGCTGCGTGGCCGCCTTCTCACTGGCCTCCCCTCTCCTCCTCTCCCTCAATCCTCCCTCCCCTCCCTCAGCCCCTTCCCTGGTGGGGAGCCCGCTGGAGCCCCCGCTGTGCCCCTCCTATCCCCCTCCTTCTCTCTCCTGCCCCCATCTCGGACCCTCAGGCTCCTGGTTCTGAGTTCCCCTCCTGCTCCTTCCCTGTCCTTGCCAACCATGCCCAGTGCCTGGGATGAGGGCACCCCTGAGGCCGGTGCTCCGAGCTGGAATCCCGGATCTGCTTCTAAATGGCTTCCCAGTCACTGTGACCAAATGCGTGGATTTGGAATCTTGAATCAGGAAGCTGATTCAAGTGCTGGCCATCTGAACGCATCTGCCCAGAGGCGCGCCTGCAGGGAGGTGACCCACCTGCCGGGCCTGGGCCGCTCTGTGCACAAGCACGGCTCGCCATGGGGGCACAGTGGGTGCTGCCGGTCTCGGGGGCATCTGGCATGTGAGGGCCCCTCTGGCCTCTGCACCCTGGAGATGCAGCTGCCTCCCTCTCAGCAGCTGTTCTGCTCAGGCAGGGACCTCCTGGACCTCGCTGTCCGGGAAGGTTGGCTGTGGCCAGGTACTGGTGGGCCAGGAGCCTGAGCCCATCTTGGCTGGGTTCAGGGGTCAGCAAGCCAGCTGTGGGCCTTGGGGGTTCACATGAGCAGATGGCAGGGCAAGACCAGAAAAGGCTGCCTGGGGGAACTCAGGAAGGCTTCCTGGAAGAGGTGGTACTTCCCAGGGCAGGAGTCTCACCATGAGAGTGAGCAGAACAGGGGCTGGGCGAGCAGGCCTCCCACTGCACCTGGTTACTCCTGCTGTAGACCAGATACTCCTGCCTGACGGTGGGGCACACGCAACCAGGGAGTGCCACACCAGTGTCCCCTGCCAGCGATGGGGCTGCGGGTCTCTGAGCAGGTGCAGGCTGTTGTGGGCCAGGCTGGGACTGGAGGTCTTTCCTCCGGAGGGAAGGACCTTCTCTCCATGCCCCTCACAGGCCCCACCTGCCCAGGAGGGTGGGGTGGGCCATCTGTACTTAGATCTGTAGCAGCCACTGTCCCGGGCAGAAGTGCCCTAGTGACCCTGCTCCTGAAGGCCCAGGTGCGTCCACACGCCCCCAGCCTGAGGTGGCCCGGCCCCTCGGACCGAGACACGCACGGCACGTCTGTGGCACGGTCTGGAGAGCTGGCCCTGGGGGTGCAGCTGTAGCTGGGCTGGGACCCCTGGCAACAGCTATGCAGGCTCCTTCTCTTGCAGGTCAAGCAGGCTCTGGGCCTAAAAGGCCTCTTCCTCCGAGGCCCAAAGCCCGGCTCACTGGACAGTCATGCTGCTGGGCGGCCCCTGGCCCGGCCCTCCGTTAGCCAGAGGCTCCTGCGGCGCACAGCCAGCGCCCCAACCAAGAGCCAGAAGCCGGGCCGCAAGGGCTTCCAGGAGCTGGTCCTGGGCACTCAGGACACAGGCTCCAAGGGGGTGGCAGACGACATGGTGCCCCCCAGCCCCAGACCTGCTCTGGAAGCCCCAGCCCAGGAGGGGCCCGGCAGCGGCAGCCCCCGAGGTAAGGCACCAGCTGCAGTGACAGAGAAGAGCCCTGTGCGAGTGCAGCCCCCACGTGCCCTGGACGGCCCCGGGGCTGCTGGGATGGCCGCCACATGCATGAAGTATGTGGTGGGATCCTGCACCGGCGTGAACACCGAGGGCCTGCAGAGGGAGCGGCCGCCCAGCCCGGGCCTTGCGAGCAGGCAGGCAGCCATTCGCCAGCAGCCCTGGGCCCGGGCTGACTCACGGGGGGCCCCCTGCTGCGGCCTGGACCCTCAAGCTATCGCAGGGAGAAGCAGAGAGGCCCCCAAGGGTCCCGGGGCCTGGAGGCAGGGTCCAGGCGGTAGCGGCTCCGTGTCCTCGGACTCCAGCAGCCCAGACAGCCCGGGCATCCCTGAAAGGTCCCCCCACTGGCCTGAGGGTGCCTGCAGGCAACCGGGGGCCCTGCAGGGAGAGATGAGTGCCTTGTTTGCTCAAAAGCTGGAGGAGATCAGGAGTAAATCCCCCATGTTCTCCACCGGTAAGCCCCTCCTGCCCTGCGCGGTCCTCCCGCACGCCCCTGGCATGGCTGGGCCTGGGTCACCTGCTGCTGCTTCTGCGTAGACGGCATCGTCTCGTGTTCTCGTGGCTCTGTCTCCGTGGCACTGTCTCCGTGGCACTCTGCTCCCTTGGCTTGCCTGTGGCCAGTAGCCCCAGCCCTCCTGTCTGACCTTGAGGCCCTGGGACTTGGGGTGGAGCTGGTTTGAGGCCCGACAGGCTGGAAAGAACCAGCTGCTCTTGCTGAGGGTCCGGGGCCAGGAGTGTGGCCTGACATGCTGGGCCCCTCTGACTGGGCACTTCCTCAAACTCGCCTCCCGGGCGGCTGGTGACTGATGCCCTTCCTGGGACTGGGGGCCACGTCCCATCCCATTCCCACCTCCCTCCAGGGCAGGCTCCAGGGGTCCCTCCTGGGAAGTCTGATGTGGTCCGTAGTGTAGCTGCTGGGTGTCTCCTGCGCCCCTGGGACACCTGGAGTTTGCCGAGTGCGGTGCGGAGTGGATTCCCTGGGTCCTGGGGCTTCGCTTTGGGCTGAAGCACCCCACTAGGAGGGTGTCTCCTTAGCCTGGAGGGAGGGACATACACGGAGCCCACTGCACACCACCCTGCCCCTCCAGAACCCCCTGACCGAGCTTTCCTTTCTGCCCCCACCCACGCTGCCTCCATAGTTAGGAACTGAGAGCGGCGAGCGACAGGTAACGGGGCCCAGCCCTGGTGTCCCGTGCTGTCCCAGCCCCAGGAGGGCCCCATGTGTGGCACAGGGCATGGACTGGGCCTCACCAGCAGCAGGGTGGGGACACTGCGTGCGCCGCGCCTGGGGGATGCCTCGGGGTGGGAGCTGGGCCCGGCGACCCTCGGCACAGGGTACTGGGGACACCACCCTGATCCAGCTCTTCTCCGCCTCTCTCCCTGTCTTCCTCTCTTTCTCTCTTCTGCTTCTTCCTCTGGCGCTCGCTCTCTCTCACTCCCCCACCTCCCCACAGACACCCGCCCCCTCTCCACGCAGCGGCCGCTCCCTCCACTGTGCAGCCTGGAAACCATTGCCGAGGAGCCCGCCCCAGGCCCTGGCCCCACGCCACCAGCGGCCGTCCCCACCAGCTCTTCTCAGGAACGGCCCCCATACCCCACAGGACCCGGAGCCAATATGGCAAGCCCCCCAGAGGACACTGAGGAACAGCAAGACAGCAGGCCTCGGCCGTGCAATGGCAAGCGTCCTGGCGGGGCCTACGAGGGGGCCCCCGGCAGCCAGTCGGACGGCAGGAGCCAGCCCCGGACCCCGGGCCACCTGCCCGTGATTAGAAGGGTGAAGAGTGAGGGGCAGGTGCCCACAGAGCCCCTGGGAGGATGGCGGCCCCTGGCTGGTCCCTTTCCAGCCCCTGCCGTGTACTTCGATGCCACGGGCAGTGACCGGCTGTGGCAGCGGCTGGAGCCATGTGGCCACCGAGACAGCGTTTCCTCCTCCTCCAGCATGTCGTCCAGTGACACTGTCATTGACCTCTCCCTGCCCAGCCTGGGCCTGGGCCGCAGCCGTGAAAGCCTCCCCGGAGCCCACGTGGGACGCCTGCCCCCCAGGCCCCACTCAGCTTCAGCTGCCCGCCCAGACCTGCCACCTGTGACCAAGAGCAAATCCAACCCCAACCTGCGGGCTGCGGGCCAGCAGCCTCCCACGCCTGATGCACTGCGGCCCAGGCCCCTGGCCCCACGGATGCCTGGCCTCCCACTCCGGCCGCCCCGGGGCTGCCTCTCCCTGGTGGGCCTGCAGGACTGCCCTGTGGCTGCCAAGTCCAAGAGCCTGGGGGACCTCACTGCTGATGACTTTGCCCCTAGCTTTGAGGGCGGCTCCCACAGCCTGAGCCACAACCTGGGCCTCCCGGGAGGGACACGGCGGGTGTCGGGGCCAGGGGTGAGACGGGATGCCCTGACAGAGCAGCTGCGCTGGCTCACAGTCTTCCAGCAGGCAGGAGACATCACGTCCCCCACCAGCCTGGGCCCGGCTGGGGAGGGGGTGGCGGGGGGCCCCAGTTTTCTGCGGCGCTCCTCCTCTCGCAGCCAGAGCCGTGTGCGTGCCATTGCCAGTCGGGCCCGCCAGGCCCAGGAGCGGCAGCAGAGACTGCAGGACCTGGGCCGGCAGGGACCCCCAGAGGAAGAGCGGGGCACCCCCGAGGGCGCCTGCTCCGTGGGCCACGAGGGCAGTGTGGATGCGCCAGCACCCTCCAAGGGAGCCCCTGGGTCAGCATCCGCGGTCGCTGAAAACCTGGTCCTGCTCCGCCTCTGACCTTCTCAGTGGTGGGAACCTGGGCGGCTCTGGAGGCCCAGGACAGGGGTGGCCGTGTTGTGTTTGCTCAGGAAACAGGGCAGCCAGGCCCCCAAAACTGTGTCCCTGGCTGCCCTGTGTCCCCTCGGCCCCTGCCTCCCTCCTGCCCCTGCTCCCGGGGAGGAAAGGCTCAAGCTGCCGGCCTGGGGCCCACAGGAGGGGTTCGAGGCAGGCCCCGCCAGGCAATTTTTCCGGTGTTTTAGGATCGATCCATACAGAAATATTTGAATTTTTAGAAGCAAAACTTATACAACATTAAAATGATACCAAATCCCTTTCCATTTTTACCTGGCTTTTCGCCCCGGGTGTGTGTGGTGTGCATCTGTGCACACCTGTCCTGAGCCTGCCCTGAGAGATACAGCTGGCTTGGCCACAGCACAGGCTGGGGTGCTTGTGAGGCACCAGGGCTGCTCGGGATGCTATCTGGGTCTCGCCTTGAAGGCTGCATCTGCCTTGCTCCGACCATGCTGCCCTCTGCACCAGGCCTAAGCCTCTGGAAACTCCCAAACGTGGTTCCAATAAACGTGCTCACCAGCACGCACGGGCTTCCCGCTCTCTCAGCCTCCTGTGCCACTCACCAGATGTCCGTCAGAGCCTGTGCCAGGCCCAGAGGACACCCCAAGAAAAGACCTGGCCCGTCCTCAGAGGGCTGAGCTGGATGGGCTCCCAGCAGGGGCTGCAAAGCCTGCTCCTCAGGGTGCAGACCCTAACCCATGCCACAGGTCCCCCGACCCTGGGGGCTGCTCTGCCTGCAGCCTTGGAGGATGGTGGTACCAGAAAGGCCCCTACCCTGGAGAAGCTGGGGCGCTGGTTGGGCCTCCAGAAGCCTGTGCTGCAGCCCGTCCTCTGCTGCCCCAACAATGGGAGTGGGTCTACCACCTGCTGCTGCCCAAGGGGCCTGCCCAGCCCACCACCCGGATGAGTGCTGCTGTCGGGGTGTTCCGGCTCATCCCTGGCTGCGCTGCACCTAGGCAGGGCCCTTGGGAAGGTGGGCATGAGGTTCGGAGGCCAGAAGCCTGGGGTGCTGGGGAAGTTCTGGGGGGTTGCTCTGCCCTCATGTTCCTGCACTGGCAGGGATCATGGGCGGCCACAGGAACCGCTGTCATCACTTCCCCAACTCAGCCAGGCAGAGGGGTCACTGGTGCTACCCTCCCCTGAGCCCCAGCAGGCCCCTGAGAGCGAGCCTGGCAAGACGTCGTCATCCTCGAGCCCTGGGACGTTTGCGTGTGGGCAGCTGTGGCCCCACCGAGCAGGGGTGTGGTGAGCTGGTTGCCTGGGGCCCAGGGCGGCACCTGAGCCTGAAGAGTCTCAGTTCTGGGACAGGCGACTCACAGAGCCCGTGGCGGTGACATTGACAGCAGCCTGATGACCGAGGCCTCCCAGTGAGCCCCTGAGTGGTGCCGTGGGCAGAGCAGGGCTTGAGGAGCCAGCTGGGGGTCTGCAGGAGTCAAGGAGGGGCTGAGAGCCTGGGGCCAGAGCCCTCCTGCTCCGGCTGGGGAAGGGCTGGGGTCCCAGAGGCTAGGGTTACCCGTAGGAACAGGGGTGCCTGGCCCATAGGCTGGGTGGCCTCTTGTGCAGGAGGGGAGCTGAGGCCAGGGCCACAGGCGCCGCGCGGGGGTGTGCAGCGCTTACTAGCCTGGGCTGGGCCCTGGCGTCCTCGTCCTGGCTCTGTCCTCCAGGCCGCTGTGCCTCCCCCACCTCCTCCTGGGGATCCTGTCTGGGCCAGGCTCTGGCCAAACCTCTGCGGTGGGTGCATCCCCCAGCACAGATGGACTCTCCAACCCTGGGGCCAAGCTCTGTGGACGTCAGGCCGGGCAGTCACACACCCAGGTGCCCAGAGCGGCCAGGCCACTGCTGCCATCCACCACCAGTGAGGAGGGGCCAGGACGGTAGCAAGAGCTGGAGGGCTGAGGAGCGCCAGGGAAGGCCCGAGATGCAGGCTGGGAGGGCTTCCCCATCAGAGAAAAGGGCCTGAGGAGACGGCCGCAAAGTGGTGAGGCCCGGTGGGATCCTGGGGGCTGGGCCTCTGCCCTGGGGACCCACAGGAGGGAGAAGCTGGAGCCAGGTGGACAGTCAACCTCAGGACAGGACAGGAGCTGCCTTGGTGGCCGCCGCACGAAGGCTGGGCCTCAGGCTCCACGCAGACTCCAAAGGTAGGCCATGAAGAGACACCACCTTGGGGTCCAGAAATGGCCAGTGGGCACCTCTGGGCAGGCCAGGTCTCCATGGGGGAGGGATCTTAGCCTCTGCAGGTTCCAGACCACCAAGCAAAGCTGTCTGGAAGGTGGTCCATGCCACCCCACCTCCTTGGCCTAGGACAGCCTGTGCTTGGGGGTCTCAGTGAAGCTTCCAGATCTGGGGGACCCTAGAGGGGGGTTGGGGGGGCAAGGTAGCAGCTCAGCCTGCTCAGGGCCTGCCCAGCAGCTCAGCACCAGAATAGTTCCCGCCACATGAAGTCAAAGCCGGGGCCTGCAGCCAGCCCACCTCAGCAGGGCCTCCGCAAGCTCTGCGCTCTCCTGTCCTCTACACGAGGCTGTGTGGTCTCAGTCCCACACCTGGGCTGAGACGGGAGGGACCCCCAGGCGCCTTGGAGCTCCCAGGGGCCAGGACCAGCAGGGCCTCCCTGCTGCCAGCTCCCCCCAGCCATACCCACCCTAGCCACCGAACAGGGCCCCGGGAGCAACAAGACCCACACGGTCCGCAGTTCCTAGCAGGGTCTGCGTCAGCGCCCGGCTGCCTGAGAACCCCGAGGGCGATCCATGCCGAGGGCTCCTTTCCCAGGCACTGGAGTCAGGAGTGCTGCTCAATACCCACACGTCCGGCAGGCGCAGCGGGAGGGCACTGGAGGGATGTGGGCAGCTCTTCTGGCCCGGAGGGAGCAGTGAGAGACACAGGGGCCCGGGTCTGTGGGGCAGCTGGCGCTCGGTGCCCACGAGGTCTAGAAGCAGTGCAGGGAAGGGCTCCCGCTCTGGGCTCCCCACACGGGAAGAGTCAGGAGAGGCGCCTGCTCCAAAATAAAACAGCGCAGGCGGCTCCGGCCTCTTTTAAAAACTCTATTTGGTGCATGCCCACGGCGCTGCGTCCCGTCAGACATACCTGTATAGATCTCTCTATTTATACATATATATAAAAGGTTCTTTAGCAGTTAAATAGATTCCAATACGAATGTCTCCCAGGACAAAGCTGCGTCTCGCCTCTCGACCACACGCATCTGTGCGGGCTGGGGCGTATGTGCCGTGTCACAGTAGTACGATATAAATATGTTGATTTGAACGCAGTTTCCCTGTGGTGACAAAAACACATTCCTGACAAGTGACAAGCGGAACCATCGGGCGGCCGCGGTGGCTCACTCGGCCGGGACCTCATACTTGAAGATGACGCTGAAGAGCCGGCCGCCCAGCCGCTCGGCCAGCCATGCGTTCTTGATGACGGCCAGCTTGAGGCTCTCACAGCACAGGGCCGCGTGGTAGTTGGTGTGGACAGCACGGCCCATGCCCTCGATGACCACCAGGTCCGCGCCACGCTCCCGCACCAGTGCGGCCAGCCCCTTATCCAGGCGGCTTTGGGGAGGAAGAGAGAGAGACTGGACGCGCGGACCCCAGACCCCACCTCCCATACAGTGCAGCGACCAATGTGAAGGCCGAAACCTCCACCCCTCAATTCCCTGATGTGGGGGCCTCCAAACCCAGCCTCAGCCCGGGGCCTCCTCAGAGCAGCAGCTCCCGCAGGGCCAGAGCAGCTGCAGCCTGGAAACTCTGCCCGAGATCTCCCTCAAACTCTAGGGACTGATTCCTTGTCATTTTCACGCCCTCCCTGTTGGTGAGGTGGGACTGGAGCACAGATGAAGCCAGCACTGGAGAATCCCACCAAGCAGAGACGACCAGTGGCCCCAGCACTTAGAACCCACTCATTTAAGGGGTTCCTTTCTCTGCAATCAGCAGGACAGAGAGCACCACATATGATCGACTAAGGACCTCCAGAGCCACAGAAGCAGAGCCTGCTGTCTCTGTGGGAGGCGGAGGTGACAGACACCGGGCAGCTGCCCAGGTCGCCCTCAGCCTCAGCTGAGTGGCCATAGGGACATCAGCCCCTCCTGCCCCAAGTCCCCCAACCCAGCCCAGGTGTAGCCACCTCAGACCCTGAATCCGTTCACTCTCCCCAGGCCACCTTGGGGGACGGCATCTCCGTCGCCTCCTGAGGTCAGTCCAGGCCTGGGGTCAGGAGAGGCCCTAGGGGCAGTCCTGAGGTCGGTGTCCCACATGCACATGGGTGCAGGTACACGGCACAGAGGGCATGGAGCCCAGGAGGGAGAGAGCAGGTGCAGGGTGCGGGGTTACCTGAGGTCGAGGCATGGGGAGCTGGAGCCCGTCTGCACCAGCAGCAGCCTCTCTTCCCGGAGCGCGGAGCTGCCAGACACAAGGTGGTCAGCGCCCCCAGGAGGGTGGCCCCCGGGAGCGCCCAGTTCAGAGACAATCCTCGTGGCCCACTCTGCCCAGCTGGTGCCCCTCCCCATCAAGGCCCCCCCAGCACCACCCGCCAACACTCACTGCACGACAGGGTCCATGCCTGCGATGCGCTCTGCCACGATGAGAGACTCGCTGTGGGTCACGTCGTTCAGGGCGGGGCCTGAGTTGCACGCCAGGATGACCTGCAGGAGGAGGGCCCAGGCTCTTTAGGAACCTGTGCTGGCCCAGCATGGTGCCTGTGTGCACCCCAGGCTTCGAGTGGCTGGCCTGGGTGAGGGTGCTGTGCCCAGCGGGCCTGGCCAGCCACCTGCTGCTGAGGAGCAGGGACCTTGTCTGACCTTGCCACTCTGTGGCCCCTGGGAAGGAACCAAGCCGAGGGGCAGAGCCGAGTTCACAGCCTGCCCTTGGGACCTGCCTGTCTCCAATCGGCATGAAGTCACAGTCCCAAAGCCTCCTTGCTGGGATCACCCTTCCAGGAGCCTAGCATCAGCCCTGGGCTTCAGCACATGGACCCTCAGCCTGAGCCCGGGGGGCTGGGAGCCTCCACCCCAGCATATGAAGGCTCTGGGCCGCCTCCTACACGCTGCCACCTGCACCTACCTGCTGCGTCCGGAGGAGCCCGACCACCGCCAGAGGCCCAGGGCGGCGCCAACCCCACCAAGAGCAGAGAAGCCCAGGGGAAGGGCCCCACCCACCACCTCGCCACTCACCTCAGTCCCTCTAAGGAGTAGCTCCCTGACAAAGGGGAAGACTCCCAAAATGATGTCTATTCCACTGTTATCTGCGAAAATTAAGGCACATTTATGAGGGGGCCCCTGTAAGACAAAACCAGGACGTTCAGTTGGGAACAGGTGCATCCAAGCGAGTCAGACCCCACCCCTGCCGCCCGCCCCGCTGCCCTGCAGGGGCCGGGACTGGGGGCTTCAGGGTCCCAGAGGCACCAGGGATGGGCTCTCCTGCAGGGGCTGAGACCAGGACTTCAGGGCCCCAGAGGTGCCGGGCCAGGCCGGGCTGCAGGGGCTGAGACCAGGGGCTTCAGGGCCCCAGATGTGCCAGGGATGGATCAGCCTGCAGGGGCCAGTGACTGTCTCTTCTGGCAAGGCTTTGTGCCTAGAGAAGCGGTCATGACAGGAGGGCAAGTGTGGAGCAGGGGATGCCGAGGCCCTCGGCTCGCAGGACTGTGAGACTCTAACAGGAGGGGAGGGCCTCCGGAGGCAGCCCATGCCTACCTCCCTCCAGTGACCACCCACCCCCCGGGCCCCACACTGTGTCCCCAGGGGCAGAGGCGGGAAGCCCCTCCACATACCTTTAATCTCTGAAGCCACTTGCTGTAGGAATCCACGAGCCAGGGTCTTTCTGAGAGAGAGGGAGGGACACACGATCAGCTCCGCGCTCCAGGTCAGGGGTTAGGGAGACGCGTCTTCAGGTGTTCGTCTCTCCAGGAAGCAAGTTCTCCCCAGCCCTGAGCCTGGCCGACAGAGCTTCGAGCCTGGACCCTGACTGCGACTGCTTTCGCTGTTGCAGAGAACGCCCAGGCACGGCCCCAGCACAAGACACGGGTTACTTGGCCATCCGTACCTTGTAACTTCCTCTTCGCTTCTTCAAACCCAAAGTAGGGGTCGGATTCAAGGACACTGCATGCAAGAGGAGAAAAGAAAGTCAAGAAAAAACAGAACGAAAACCCTCGGCCAGACTGCTCAACGTGAAGCCCCCAAATCCCTCCCAGGCGGGACAGAGGCAGCTGCTCAACGTGAAGCCCCCAAATCCCTCCCAGGCGGGACAGAGGCAGCTGCTCAACGTGAAGACCCCAATCGCTCCCAGGCAGAACAAATGCAGCGTTCTTGATACGCGGTGATCAGCAGAAGGCTCAGGGCGCCACCGAGCACAGGTTTGAGACAGCGCAGGCTGTTTCTTAAGGTGGACTTGAGCCACGGGACCAGGGAAGCCCATCGGTGACTGGCGGCTGCAGTCTGTCCCCGTGCTCGGCGCCCATGCAGGCGGTGTGGGAGCCCCCAGCCACAAGGCCAAGCTCATGGGTCAGGACCCTCTAACGCTCCCGACAGGCTGCGGGAGGGACCTGTGTCCCAGAAGGGCAGCCACGGCTGGGGGCAGCATTCTTGTCTATGTCTGGAGACATGAGTGGAACCCAGGGAGGGCCGGGAACCCAGGCATCTCCCTCCAGCCCCACATGTAAAACAAGCAGGGACCACAAGACACGGTGCGGCCGCCTGGGGAGGCTCAGAGACTGGAAGCAGCTTCTTCAGGAGTGAAGGTAAATTACGGTGGGAATGGTTCGTTTTCAAGATTCAGAGCCCCGGGCTTTAGACACCTGCCTGTCCCACAGGCCAGTCTAGGGAACTCCTTTGCAAAACACCCTTTGATCATCACATCAGAAATGTTTAATTCCCACCACATGGAGGAAACATGAATTTGGATTCTGACAACAGAAAACGTCAGCCCCGTATTTCTGGAGCCACAGCCCTAGGGCTCCTCAGCACCTGTGCTTAAGGAAGCGGCATCCTCAGAGCCTGAGGGGACAGACAAGGGCGCTGGGCCCTGCACAGTCCCTGGCACTGCTGCCATGGGCACACCCTGGGCCCCAAAGCCCCGAGCCATCAAAGCCACCAAGTGCCACACAACCCCCGAGGGACCGGCTGCACCTCCTCGCACGCAAGCCTGGGGCAGGACAGGGACCTGCAGGCTGCAGAGCCTGCCCCGAGCCCGCGGACACCTACTCAGACACGGCTTTGGCCCCCCAGTCGAAGACGTTCCCCGCCAGGAGGCCTTTCACCAGCGCCAGCTGCCGCTCCTCCCAGCCCAGCGTGTCCAGGGAGCGCACGACCCCGGGGAAGCACCTCAGTGCCACACCATTCTCCCGCTGCTTCACCTGCGGAAAATGCCAGATGCCAGGCCTGACTGGAGACACGGCCTCAGCCCACAGCGCTGCTCCTGGCTTTCCGCCAGGCCGCGTCTCTACAGGCCCTTGGCAGAGCACCATCCCAGACACCTGCCAGGCCCAGCCTGTTCCATACCACACCCCTCAGGAGCACAGACTCAGGCCCAACCGGAAGCCCACCAGGCACAAGCCTATCGGCCCCGGGACAGCGGCCAGCGCGCAGCTGCACGGGGCTCTGAAGATGAGGCCCAGGACAGCTTCAGCCCCTCCGTGACAGCAGTGGGTGAAGGGGAGGACGCGGGTGGAGGACAAGGCCCCCACAGGTAGCCACAGCCCTGGCCTCAAAGCCCTCCACACCCAGACTTTCCCTGTCACAAGGCTCGGCGTGGGAGGGGGAGGGGGAGGCGTGGCGCTGGCCATTCCCAGAAGGGGTGGGGGAAGTCCATGCCTCCGCTGCTGCCCGCTGCCTCCTGGCAGAAGGGGCCAAGGAGGGCTCTGGCCGCCAGACCTGGGGAAGCAAGACGGACGCCCAGAAAGGCCCATCTCAGAGGGCTCCCGTGGCCTGCACATCGCCGGAGTAAGAGGTCTCTGGTCACTGCCCAGCCTCCTAGGAGGCAGCGAGGGTGCCCCATGAGAGGCAGACAGGCAGTCCCCAACCACAATCGCCCACCCTTGCGGAAGCTGGGAGGCCCTTGGCTCCTGCAGGCAAGCAGCCTGTGTCTCTCAGGAACACATGCCCAAACAGGGGCTCACACCCCTCTTCTCCAGTCACAGCGGTTCCCACCCCTAACTGGCGCCAGCATCTGTGGGGGTAACACAGCTCCTCAGCAGATGCTGCCAACAGAGACCCTGGCTAGTGTGGTGCCAGTGCCAGAGGTGGGGCCGCTACCAAACCTGCATGGCCTCAGAGAGGACAGGACGCCCCAAGTCAGTGGGAGAGAGACAGGACCCACAGCGCCAGCGGGACGGGGACAGGAGCGAGCGGAACGCCAGGGCACACTGTACTTACTTTGGAGTAGGGGTCCGGGAAGTTGAACTCATTCAGACAGTGCTCCCTGGTATCCAGCAGGCTGCGCACGGTCAGGGTCCCATAGGCGCTGGGGACAGACACGGCAGAGGGCGCTGAGCAGGGCAGGCCGAACACTCGCCCACCTGCACATCCTGGGCTGCGCCACAGATGTCCTCGGGAGCTCAGCAGTGCAAACGCCGCTTGAGGTGGGGCCCAGGGGGACTGTGCCACCGGGGCCCACACCCACCCCCAGCCAGCTGGGGTCCAAATGCCAGCATCACAGCCACTTTCTCAGAGGTGCAGGGGCCCTCTGGGCAGAAGAGGCAGTCACGCACCAGGATGCTGGGCACTTACAAGGGCTGCTGTCTCAGGGTCTGAAGCTTGTTCCAGTACTTCTGTCGGAACTTCTCCGCCCTCTCAGCTGCATCCACGGAGTCTGGCTGGCTCGCCACTGCGCGCTTCACTACCTGCCAGCGCCAGGAGGGGGTCAGCCAAGCATGGCCTTGCTGCTTGGGAATTCCCCATGTGACAGCGGGGGTTCCGGGCAGAGTGGGGGCTGGCTGTTGGGGGCTGCCCAGGGCATGGCTGGGGACAGCTATAGGGGGCCTGAGGCAGGGTGAGGGCTGGCCGTGGGGGGCTGCCCAGGGCAGGGTTGAGGCGGTTGAAGGGGGCCTAGAGCAGGGTGGGAGCCGGCTGTCGGGGGCTGCTTGGGGCAGGGTAGGGGCTATCTGTAGGGAGCTGCCCAGGGCAGGGTTAGGGCCTGCTCTGGGGGACGTAGGGCAGGGTGGGGGCTGCTTGGGCTATGGTCAGGGCAGCTCCTACTGGAACAGGAAAGGCTGACGGTGACAGTTCACGGTCCCCTGAGGCTTCCCTTTGCCATTCGCCCCTCCCAGCTGCCCTGGGAGGCAGGAGCAGGAGTGACCCTGGCTCCTCACCACTCAGGAAACCCGAGGCCGAGAACCATGTCCTCGGACTCCAGCCCCACCCTGTGCCGGGGACACGGGGCTCTGGATGCCCAGAGCTCACTCCAGGTCGGGGCAGGGCTGCGCCTCTTCCCTCAGGACAAACCCCGGCAGCACCCGGCCTCTCCGAGGGCTTCATGAAGAATGCATGTTGCTACTGGGGCTCCCTGGCCCCGAGCTGAGCTCCCGAGGGGCAGCACGGCCCAGGGCCTGGCATGTGCTCCACAGGACCACCCCGGCCTTGGAGGTGGGCCGCAGGAGCCCCCAGGTGGCCTCACCAGGAGCTTGTCGGGGCTGAGCCTCACCCCACCTCAGAGTCAGGGTCCCACAGGGCCTCCTGCACCTCAGGCACACTTCAAAAGAGCAGAAATGTCTACTAAATTGCTTTCTGAAGAAACGTAATAGCCAACAAAAGTACTGGCTGCCCTGAGAAGAAACGTGTCTCGATGACGTCACGTCCTAACTGACCCACCAAGTGACCAAGAGCGGTATTTTTGCCTGAGAAACAGAAATCACGCCCTCACACTCAGACGTAGATCAAGAGGTTTCTGGAAAACACTGGCCTGTCCCACTTCGCCACCTTGTCTTTGCCCCCGGGAGCCTCAGAAGCTTAACCTGGGCCGCGGCCTCGGAATCCTCTAGTCGGTACCCAGAGCCCTCACCCCGTCCAGGGCCTCCTCGAAGCAGGTGAGCCAGTATTTTCGGGCCAGAGCGTCGTCGGTGAGGTCCACCGTGTCGGGCACATAGGAGGGCGGATCCAGGAGGAGCGGCAGGTTGACCAGTGGCCTCTCCAGCCGGTCCATTTCCAGCAAGTCAAACTGGAAGACAGGCAGTGGCAGGGCGGACTCGTCACCACAGTTCAGAACAACCTGAGCCACGCTCAGAATCTTCCACGCTAATAAAGGAGGAGATGCAGTGCCTTCTTCCGCCGTGCCTCTGGGCTACAGAGAAGACCCGCACCGGGCCCCCGCAGCTGCCCAGCGGCCTGAGCTGGATACCTTGACTTACCCCCTGGTTTGACACTGGGGTTGCATCTGCTCACCACATGCCTCCTGCCCCCATCACCTCCCCGCTGCAGCCATCCCTCCCCAATCACTGCTGCAGTCACCCTACCATCACCCTCCCCCACCATCCCTCTCCCCATCACCACCTCCCTGCAATCACCGCTCCCTGTCACCCCTACAGTTTCACCTCCTCCCCGTCACCCCTGCAGTCACACTGTTCCCACCTCTGGTCCTCCAGGTGGCCATGTCTGCACACAGAGGTTTGGGGTGCTGTCCTCACTAAGCGCCGGGCAGTGCTCCACCCCGTGCCAGGCAGGCAGCCCCCATGCCCCACATGCACCTTCCTTTCTCCATGAAGGGCTATGGCAAGGCCAGGCCACTATGCGCCCAGGGCACCCCGGGGCCACCTGTGCCCAGCACAGGCGTGCTCATGGGCCCTGCTGGCTCCTTCTACCTTATTCCGGGAGGAACTGAACTGAGCTGAGCCAACGCACACACCAGTACTCAGTTCTCTGCACGCTAACTGCAGCAGCCGCTGCTCTGGGACCAGAGGGGCTGTCGGGGGAACTGTGCAGCTGGCCGCCTCTTCCCACCCTCCGGTGACTACCCCACAGGTCACATGCCGGCCCTCTGCCCTTCTCCGCCAGGGCACCTGCCGGCAACTGCTGGGGCTGGAGAAGCAGCCTCCGGGTGGGCAGGGACCTCCAGGCAAGGAACTCCACAGCAAGGGGCATGCCTTCCAGGTGGGAGGCCCACGCCGGGCAGAAGCTCCACGTGGAAAAAGCCAGTGACTTCCCAAAGCCAGCGCAGAAGGCGGCAGGAGCCCCACGTTAACTACCATGGGCCACAGCCGGCACCGCCCGGTGCTGCCTTGCCGGGTCGCAGGCTCCTTCTATCCTGACAAACGGGTTCAAAACTTTGCTTTGCCTGTTTTGGAGAATATAAACTCGAAGAAATGACTCCATCTCTCCGCATGTCAGTTTGATCCTCAGTAAGGTAGGGCACCTCCTGCCTGGCAGGGCTGTGCCGCTGGTGGGCACCAAACAGGTAACAAGTGCCTCCTGAACGGGGCCCCCGAGGCGCTGTGGCCGCCCGCGCAGTCACTCCAGGTTACAGTACAGGACATTTGGCAAATTATGCACGCATGGCAGAAACGGAGGCTGGGAGACACCAAGCCCCTCTGCCCAACACCAGGGCAAAAGCCAAGAGGCTGGGGCTCTGCCAGACCCTGGGCCTAGTATGGGCGGAGGGAAAGGCAGGCCAGGGCTGCGGCCAGTGTGGCGCATCTGTGCAGGGCCGTGGCCCAGGGTGAACCGCAGGACCCCCACAAAAGGGAGGCGCCCTTCTGAGAAGCCAGAACTCAACCAGGCGCGGTCTTGAAAACACTGACACGGACTTGTGAGGAACCCCGTGTCTACAAATGACAAGCAACTTCCTGCCAACAATGCCAGTGGCCTGTCCTGAGGGGTCCGACTAGCTTTGTACGTGACCTCAGGTAACTGTTCACAGCTACAGAAGGAACGCGCCCCCCAGGGGGACACGGTCAAGGACCCTGACAGCCCGTGACACGGGGGCAGTTTCTGCCACGTGGGGCTGTGCTGGGGGCATTCCGTGTGGCTGACACAGGGCCTGGCGGGGAACCCTTCTGAAGCAGCTCTAACTCGGCAGACACGGGGTGCATCTCCCAGCTTGCCAGTGCCACCCAGCTCGGGCCAGGGCAAATCCACTGGGCATCCGAGGAATGAGCCTGGACACCCCGAGGAGAGCAGACGCCCGACAGAGACCGTCACTGACAGAGACCGACACCGACAGAGACCATCACCGACAGAGACCGACAGTAACCGACAGAGACCGTCACCGACAGAGACCGACAGTAACCGACACGACAGTAACTGACAGAGACCGACACCGACAGAGACCGACAGTAACCGACAGAGACGACAGTAACTGACAGAGACCGACACCGACAGAGACCGTCAGTAACCGACAGAGACCGTCACCGACAGAGACCGACACCGACAGAGACCGTCAGTAACCGACAGAGACCGTCACCGACAGAGACCGACACCGACAGAGACCGACAGTAACCGACAGAGACCGTCAGCCAGAGTGTGCAGTCCTAGGGCAGGGCCCTGGGTGGCTCCTGAGCTTTCGGGTTTCAGCTGCAAAGTGGATGGGCCCCCTGGTGTGGGGAGGCCCCTGTCACCCCTGAACTTTAGCAATCTCTCTGCAAACAAGAAGGCCGGATCACACAGACTCCGTAATTCCTGCTGAAATGTTTCCAAAACACGAAAGCACCCGAGAGAGAGAGAGGAAAGCAAGCCACAGTGTCCTCCTCCCACCCCTAGTTATACCCCAGGTCCTTGGAAGGATTTGCCACGGGTGGCGGTGCCTTTCAGCCGGGACAGCCACAAGAGGCTTCTCTCAGGGACAGGAGAGGGGAGCGCGGCACAGGCCGCTCCCTCGGGGCCCGGGACGGCCAGAGCCCGCTACTCACGGTGCCACTCCGTGCCCGCTGCGCTGGGCCGAGCTCCGGTGACGTGCTCATCAACCCGGAGCTGCCTGCGTAGTTCTCTCCCCAGCTGTACTGGTTGGGATCTGGAAAGCAGAGAGTCAGGTCACCTGTGTTAACCTTGCCCTTGATTCAAAAGCAAGAGAGTGGAGGAGGAAAGGGGATAAAAACCGATTAACTAAATTGTTAAAACGTCAGACATGCCTGCTGCTGTCACTTTCTGAGGACTCACGCTCCCCACCCCACCTCCACCCTGGGCCGCTCTGGCCCAGAGCACAGGCCCAGACCACAGCTGAGGCCCAACGCTGCTCAGGGGCACCAACACCGCGACTCACTGTCCTGCTCGGCTCCTTTCAGGAACGCTCCGATGGCTCCCAGGTAGCCTTCGTGCCTCAGAAACAGCGCTTGCACTTCCCCCTGCCATGGCCAAAGCACACGTGCTGCTGTCGGCCCCACACAACACTCGATGCCTCCGCAAACCAACTCAACACGGGCGGGCCTCGCACTGCACAGCCCAAACCCTCCAAGAGGCATCCACGGCATACTTGCCGGTGAAATCGCGCCTGGCGCCGAGGGCGGGCTGCTGTTTGAAGAAAGCTAAGGGTGAGATAGCTTCTCCCATGCGGTGAGTCCCTAGCCCACAAGTCTCTGCGTCAGGGACGCGGGTGGGCACGCCTCTGCAGGGGCACGGGCACCCTGACCCCAGTGCAGATCGGCGGACTCCCCCAGAACTCTCTAGAATGCTCATCACTGGTGATTTGCTCAGACTCAGGCGGCCACGGTGCCACAAAATGTAGGCTCCCCAGAACCAGCCAGAAGACAGGGGTGCTGGGCTTCTCGGCCGCCCGCCCTCCAGGCCCCCCGGCCTCTCGACCTCCCTGGGGCTGCTGCGGTGTCTGACCAGCACGACTCTGATGTTGAAACCCTGGGGGTCCGCATTAGAGGCTGGGGAGGGCGCGCCCGGTACCTTGGAGAAGAAGTTGATGCTGTAGGTGATGGTGCGCATGGTCACGGGGTGGCCCCGGATGAAGAAGCCTCCGAAGTACACACGGTCCAGGCTGTGCAGCCGCGCGTGGAGACAGGCCAGCTGCCCGATGTCGTTGCTGATCATGTGCAGCAGGCTCTTGGCCATGTCTTCCTTGGAGAACTCTGGAGAAGGGAAGGAAAAGGCGCTCGCGTCCAAGCACAGCAAGTGCCTGATGTGACAGCGAGCGGGAGCGGAAGCGGGGAGAGAGCTGAGTGGGGGAACCAGAGCCCGAGCGCCGGCGGGGAGGGGAGAGAGCTGAGTGGGGGAACCAGAGCCCGAGCGCCGGCGGGGAGGGAGAGAGCTGAGTGGGGGAAGCTGAGTCCGAGCGTGCGAGGCTGTGTGTGATGCATGAATCATTCCTGGACAGATTAGGCTTTGTTTTCAAGGAGAAAAAAACCTGAATCGCTTTTCCTAACTCAGAGGAACTGTTTTTTCCTCCAAAACCAAGACCACGGTGTTTATTCGCCAACCTTCTGAGCACTCGGCCTTCGGCAGGAAGAGGTTGCAGGGCTGACACCCAAGACCCCGACTCTCCAGGGAGCGGGTGTGGGAAAGTTAACAGTGGGGGAAGCTCCTGTCCCTAAGACCCCAAGTGTCCCCACCCCCCTTCTCTCTGGCGGCAGAGGCCAGGGCCGGCACCTTGGTCAGCGGTAGCTGACTTCCCGAAGCTGCTGGCGATGAGGTTCCCGCTCAGCCCAAGCGTCTGGTGGGCACCACCGTAGACGTCCCGCACCAGCATGTCCACGTTGCTGTGCTGGCCCCTCGAGGCCAGGTGCAGGAGTTCGTCAAACTTCTGCGGGACATGGTGAGGGGGCGGGTGAGGCGCCGCGAGCTGCTGGAATCCCCATGACCCCAGAAACCAAGCCCACGGGAGGAGGCACGCCTGGGCAGGGGGTGAATGGGCCCTCATGATGCGGGACCAAAGGCAGGAGGCAGCAATTGGGACCCTCAGGCCACCCAGTCAGGAGCAGCTCTGGCTGCTGGGACGCCCGTCCTTCAGGGCGCAGAATCCAGCCGCAGAGGCCAGAGACCGCCGAAGCGAGTCAGGAGGGAGGCCCGGAAGCAGCTTTTCCACCTCCCAGCCACAGGCCTCCAGAGGACAAGAAGTGGACATCTCTGCAGACCCTGGAGGGCCTCTGGCAGCCGCCGCGTACCTTCGTTTTGGTGAGCAGAGCCCCGAGCCCCCAGAAGGTGCCGCCTCCGATGGAGCTGCCACCGACCCACTCGAACCTGTCCTCCGTCTCCACCTGCAGCAGAGCCAGGGCAGGTGTGTGCACAGCAGGCCCTCAGCCACACAGGTCGCCCCTGTCCCCACACCCCCCATCCCTGCACCGTGTGCTGCGCTGGGGTGAGCCCCGCCCCCACCCCAGAACCGCCAGTGGGCGGACTCAATGGCCGAGCCTGGGGGCGCTGATGCCCCTCCCACAGCGGCTCTGAGCTCACGGCTTCGCCCCCCACCCACTGGGGCCCGTCCACGTGCCCAGTCCTGGCTCCTGCTCCTGCACACAGCTTAAACTGTGGCTGAACCATCCACTCATTCATTCATGAAGCCGGGTCTCACCTTCACAATGGAGACTCCAGAGCCAATATTGACAAGAAGATAGGGGAAAATGTGGGGGTGGTTGGTCTGGAACCGGAACTCAGGGTCGGAATCCTTCTGGTACACGAAGGCCTCGTGGGGGATGTTCTTGAGCACGAAGTTGCACCCCTTAATCAGGCATGTCATCACGTCCTCCTTGTCGACTCTGAAAAGAAAGTGCCAACCCCTTAAAGAGTACAGTCCACAGACGGGTGCAGCACGCAGGCCTGCCCGGCCCAGAGGGGCAGCCGGGCCCAGTACAGGCCACAGACGGGTGCAGCACGCAGGCCTGCCCGGCCCAGAGGGGCAGCCGGGCCCAGTACAGGCCACAGACGGGTGCAGCACACAGGCCTGCCCGGCCCAGAGGGGCAGCCGGGCC